>NC_141009.1:57359400-57959400 GCF_052327205.1 Somniosus microcephalus | reverse complement strand
CAATAACTCACTGCCCCATTACTGTACACATCTAGTGCACACACAGATACCTTAATAACTCACTGCCCCATTACTGTACACATCTAGTGCACACAGATACCTTAATAACTCACTGCCCCATTACTGTACACATCTGGTGCACACACAGATACCTTAATAATTCACTGCCCCATTACTATACACATCTAGTGCACACACAGACACCTTAATAACTCACTGCCCCAATACTGTACACATCCAGTGCACACACAGATACCTTAATAATTCACTGCCCCATTACTGTACACATCTAGTGCACAAAGATACCTTAATAACTCACAGCCCCATTACTGTACACATCTAGTGCACACACAGATACCTTAATAATTCACTGCCCTATTACTATACACAACTAGTGCACACAGATACCTTAATATCTCACTTCCCCATTACTGTACACATCTAGTGCACACACAGAAACCATAATAACTCACTGCCCCATTACTGTACACATCTAGTGCACACACAGATACCTTAGTAACTCACTGCCCCATTACTGTACACATCTAGTGTACACGCAGATACCTTAATAACTCACTACCCCATCACTGTACACATCTAGTGCACACACAAATACCTTAATAACTCACTGCCCCATTACTGTACACATCTAGTGTACAGAGATACCTTAATAACTCATTGTCCATTACTGTACACATCTAGTGCACACACAGATGCCTTCATAAGTCACTGTCCCATTACTGTACACATCTAGTGCACATACAGATACCTTAATAACTCGTTGTCCATTACTGTACACATCTAGTGCACACACAGATACCTTAATAACTCACTGTCACATTACTGTACACATCTAGTGCACACACAGATACCTCAATAACTCACTGCCCCATTACTGTACACATCTAGTGCACACACAGATACCTTAATAACTCACTGCCCCATTACTGTACACATCAAGTGCACACACAGATACCTTAATAATTCACTGCCCCATTACTGTACACATCTAGTGCACAGATACCTTAATAACTCACTGTCCCATTACTGTACACATCTAGTGCACAGATACCTTAATAACTCACTGCCCCATTACTGTACACATCTAATACACAAATACCTTAATAATTCACTGCCCCATTACTGTACACATCTAGTGCACACACAGATAACTTAATTACTCACTGCCCCATTACTGTACACATCTAGTGCACACACAGATACATTAATAACTCACTGCCCCATTACTGTACACATCTAGTGTACACACAGATACCTTAATAATTCACTGCCCCATTACTGTACACATCTAGTGCACACAGATACCTTAAAAACTCATTGTCCATTACTGTACACATCTAGTGCACACACAGATACCTTAATAACTCACTGCCCCAGTACTGTACACATCTAGTGCACACAGATACCTTAATAACTCACTGCCCCATTACTGTACACATCTAGTGCTCACACAGATACCTTAATAATTCACTGCCCCATTACTATACACATCTAGTGCACACACAGATACCTTAATAACTCACTGCCCCAATACTGTACACATCCAGTGCACACACAGATACCTTAATAATTCACTGCCCCATTACTGTACACATCTAGTGCACAAAGATACCTTAATAACTCACTGCCCCATTACATAGAAACATAGAAACATAGAGATAGGAACAGGAGTAGGCCATTCGGCCCTTCGAGCCTGCTCCGCCATTCAATGAGATCATGGCTGATCTTCGTCTGAGATCATAGCTGATCTTACCAGTTCAGTACCCTGTCCCCGCCTTTTCTCCGTAACCCTTAATCCCCTTAGCCTTCAGAAATATATCCAATTCTCTCTTGAAAATATTTATTGAATTAGCCTTCACAGCCCTCTGTGGCAGGGAATTCCACAGGCTCACCACTCTTTGAGTGAAGAAATTCTTCCTCATCTCTGTTTTAAATGATTTGCCCGCTATTTTTAGACTGTGGCCCCTGGTTCTGTGCTCCCCGGCCATTGGAAACATTCTCTCTGAATTCAGCCTGTCCAGGCCTGCCATAATTTTATATGTTTCGATGAGATCCCCTCTCAATCTTCTAAACTCCAGTGAGTACAAGCCCAAACTATTTAATCTCTCTTCGTAGGTCATTCCCGCCATTCCAGGTATCAGCCTGGTGAATCGCCGTTGCACTCTTTCCATGGCAAGAACATCCTTCCGCAGATGGGGCGACCAAAACTGTACACAATACTCCAGATGCGGTCTCACCAGCACCTTGTACAGCTGTAGTAAGGTATCCCTATTCCTATACTCGAACCCCCTTGATATGAAGGCCAACATACCATTTGCCTTCTTAATCGCCTGTTGCACCTGCATGCTCTCCTTCAGTGACTGGTGCACAAGAACACCCAGGTCCCTCTGCACTTCCCCATCTCCCAATCTATTGCCATTTAGATAATAATCTACCCTCCTGTTTTTACCCCCAAAGTGGATAACCTCGCATTTATCCACATTATAGTGCATCTGCCACGTATCCGCCCATTCCCCCAACCTGTCCAAATCGCACTGTAGCCTCCTGACATCCTCATCAGAGCCCACCCCTCCTCCTAGTTTAGTGTCGTCAGCGAATTTGGAAATATTGCATCCAATTCCCTGATCCAGATCATTTATATATATTGTGAACAGCTGGGGTCCCAGGACAGATCCTTGCGGCACCCCGCTGGTCACTGCCTGCCACTCCGAAAACGAGCCGTTTATTCCAACTCTCTGTTTTCTATCCGCCAGCCAGTTCTCTATCCACGTTAATACTTTGCCCCCAATCCCATGAGCCTTAATTTTGCATGATAATCTTTTGTGTGGAACCTTATCGAAGGCTTTCTGGAAGTCAAGGTACACCACATCCACTGGCTCTCCCCCATCTATTTTACCAGTTACTTCCTCAAAAAATTCCAGCAGATTAGTCAAACACGATTTACCCTTTGTAAATCCATGTTGACTCTGTCCGATCCTTTCCCCATTTGTCAAGTGCTCCGCTATTTTATCCTTAATAATGGACTCTAGCATTTTGCCCACAACCGATGTAAGGCTTACTGGTCTATAATTCCCTGCTTTCTCTCTAGCCCCCTTTTTAAATATTGGGGTAACATTAGCTACCCTCCAATCCACGGGTACTGTTCCTGAGTCAATGGAGTTCCGGAAGATGATCCTTAGAGCATCTGCTATCTCCAGGGCCACCTCCTTAAGTACCCTAGGATGTAGTTTATCAGGCCCCGGGGATTTGTCGGCCTTCAGTCCCCTCAACTTACCCAACACCATATCCCTAGAGATACTAATTTCTGTCAGCTCCTCCCTCTCATTAGTCCCTATGTTTGCCGATATTCCTGGGAGGTTATTTGTGTCCTCCTTTGTGAATACAGAACCAAAGTATGAGTTTAATTGGTTTGCCATTTCCTTATTCTCCATTATATATTCTCCCGAATCGGACTGCAAGGGACCGACTTGGGATTTTACCAGTCTTTTCCTCCTGATATACCGATAAAAGCTTTTGCAGTCTGTCTTTATGTTTGCTGCAAGTTTACTTTCGTATTCTATTTTCCCCTTCCTGATTAATCCCTTTGTCCTCTTTTGCTGTATCCTGTACTGCCCCCAATCTTCCGGTCTGGTGCTTTTTTTTGCCAGTTGATATGCCCTTTTTTTTGATTTTATGCTGTCCCTAATTTCCCTCGTTATCCACGGTTGAGTCACCTTTTTAGGTTTATTTTTATGCCAAACCGGTATAAACATGTTCTGGAATTCTTCCATTCTATCTTTGAATGCTTGCCATTGTCTATCCACTGTCAATCCCCCCAGAAACACCACCCAATCAATCTTACCCAATTCCCGTCTCATACCCTCGTAATTCCCTTTATTTAAGTTCTGGACCTTAGTCTCTGATTCAATTTCCTCACTCTCCATCTCGACTGAGAGCTCGATCATATTATGATCGCTCTGACCCAAGGGGCCTCGTACAAGAAGATTGCTGATAAGTCCCTTCTCATTGCACAATACCCAGTCTAAAATGGCCTGATCTCGAGTCGGCTCCTCGACATATTGGTCCAGATAACCGTCCCGAAAACATTCCAGGAATTCCTCCTCCTCAGAATTTTTACTAATTTGGGTAGTCCAATCAATATGTAAATTAAAGTCACCCATGATGACAGCTGTGCTCTTATCGCACGCTTCTCTAATTTCCCTTTTTATGCCTTCCCTCACCTCCATATTACTATTTGGAGGCCTATATATCACACCCACTAACGTTTTCCTCCCCTTGCTATTTCTCATTTCTACCCATACAGATTCCGTTTCATCCGAGTTAATATCCTTCCTTTCCATTGCATTAATCCCCTCCTTTACCAGCAATGCTACCCCACCTCCCCTACCTTTTTGCCGATCCTTCCTAAATATTGTATATCCCTGGATGTTAAGTTCCCAGCCTTGCCCACCCTGCAGCCACGTTTCTGTAATCCCAATCAAATCATACTTGTTTACCTCTATTTCCACAACTAATTCATCCACCTTGTTCCTAATGCTTCTAGCATTAAGATACAAAGCCTTCAGGCTTGCTTTTTTCACACTCTCATTATGAATTAGTTTGGCCCTTTGTGTTTCTCTCCTTTGCTTATTGCTTCTCACCTTTCTACCATCTATTTCTGACTTCATATGACTTCCCTCTTTTCCACTACCTAGGTTCCCATCCCCCTGCCAAATTAGTTTAAATCCTCCCGAACCGCCCTAGAAAATATTACCCCGAGGACATCGGCTCCCTCACAGTTCAGGTGTAGACCGTCCCCTTGGTACAGGTCACTCCTCCCCAAGAACTGGTTCCAATGCCTCAAGAATTTAAATCCCTCTCCCTTGCACCACTGCTCAAGCCACGTATTTAGCTTATCTATCTTACTCTCTCTAAACTTATTAGCTCGTGGCACTGGTAGCAATCCAGAGATTACTACCTTTGAGGTCCTACTTTTCAATTTAGCTCCTAACTCCCTAAATTCAGCTTGTAGGACCTCCTCCCTCTTTTTACCTACATCGTTGGTACCTACATGTACCACGACAACTGGCTGATCCCCCTCCCCCTTCAGAATGCTCTGCACCCGCTCCGAGACATCCTTGACCCTTGCACCAGGGAGGCAACATACCATCTTGGAGTCTCGGTCTCGGCCACAGAAACTCCTATCTATCCCCCTTACAATTGAATCCCCTATCACTATAGCCCTATCCCTCTTTTTCCTGCCCTTCTGTGCAGCAGAGCCAGTCATGGTGCCCTGAACCTGGCTGCTGGTGCCTTCCCCTGATAAGTCATCTCCCCCAACAGTACCCAAAACGGTAAACCTGTTTTGGAGGGAGATGACCGCAGGTGACTCCTGCACTACCTTCCTGCCTTTACCCTGCCTTTTGGTCACCCATTTACTGTCTGAGCTAGCCTTTACCTGCGGTGTGACCAACTCACTGAATGTGCTATCCACAACATCCTCAGCATCGCGTATGCTCCAGAGTGAGTCCATTCGCAGCTCCAGCGCCGCCATGCGGTCCGCTAGGAGCTGCAGCTGGACACACTTCCTGCACACATAGTTGTCAGGGACAGTGTCCCTGATTTCCCACATGGCACAGGAGGAGCATGACACGGGTCTGAGCTGCCCTTCCATGACTTAACCCTTACAATACCTTTTTATTTACTATGATTTAGCTTAATTATTGAATTCTACTTAGAATAAGTTTGTGAAAGTACTCACCAACCAGTCACCTACCTGTTTTCTGGTGTTGTATTTTCACTGCCGCCTCCTGTCCTGGAACCTTTTCCACCTAGGTTAGGCTCCTGAAATAAAATAAATTGAACCTACCTTTTCAACTTCCCCTAACCCCTAAAAGGTTAGAGGAGGTGGAAGGGTGGGAGACACTACACTGTAGTGTTTCGGGTTTAGCAACAGCTCCACCTATATAAGAGTTACTGGCCTCCTGCTCTCCCGACTGCACCAGCTGCTCCCTGGTGACGTCACACACTGATTACTATTTACCCCTCTCCTCTGCTGTTGATTTGGTACGCCTCGCAACTGCCGCCGGTTTTTAAGCCGGGCTCCTCCTCGCTGCTCTCTGCTGCTCCGAGTGGTCGGGCCTCGCAACTGCCGCCGGTTTTTAAGCCGGGCTTCTCCTCGCTGCTCTCTGCTGCTCCGAGTGGTCGGGCCTCGCAACTGCCGCCGGTTTTTAAGCCGGGCTCCTCCTCGCTGCTCTCTGCTGCTCCGAGTGGTCGGGCCTCGCAACTGCCGCCGGTTTTTAAGCCGGGCTCCTCTTCGCTGCTCTCTGCTGCTCCGAGTGGTCGGGCCTCGCAACTGCCGCTGGTTTTTAAGCCGGGCTCCTCCTCGCTGCTCTCTGCTGCCCCGAGTGGTCGGGCCTCGCAACTGCCGCCGGTTTTTAAGCCGGGCTCCTCCTCGCTGCTCTCTGCTGCTCCGAGTGGTCGGGCCTCGCAACTGCCGCCGGTTTTTAAGCCGGGCTCCTCCTCGCTGCTCTCTGCTGCTCCGAGTGGTCGGGCCTCGCAACTGCCGCCGGTTTTTAAGCCGGGCTCCTCCTCGCTGCTCTCTGCTGCTCCGAGTGGTCGGGCCTCGCAACTGCCGCCGGTTTTTAAGCCGGGCTCCTCCTCGCTGCTCTCTGCTGCTCCGAGTGGTCGGGCCTCGCAACTGCCGCCGGTTTTTAAGCCGGGCTCCTCCTCGCTGCTCTCTGCTGCTCCGAGTGGTCGGGCCTCGCAACTGCCGCCGGTTTTTAAGCCGGGCTCCTCCTCGCTGCTCTACACATCGAGTGCACACACAGACACCTTAATAACTCACTGCCCCAGTACTGTATACATCTCGTGCGCACACAGATACCTTAATAATTCACTGCCCCATTACTATACACATCTCGTGCACACACAGATACTTTAATAACTCACTGCCCCATTACTGTACACATCTCGTGCACAGATACCTTAATAACTCACTGCCCCATTACTGTACACATCTAATACACAAATACCTTAATAACTCACTGCCCCATTACTGTACACATCTAATACACAAATACCTTAATAATTCACTGTCCCATTACTGTACACATCTAGTATACACACAGATACCTTAATAACTCACTGCCCCATTACTCTACACATCTAGTGTACACACAGATAACTTAGTAACTCACTGCCCATTACTGTACACATCTAGTGTTCAAACAGACACCTTAATAACTCACTGCCCCATCACTGTACACATCTAGTGCACACACAAATAGCTTAATAACTCACTGCCCCATTACTGTACACATCTAGTGTACACAGATACCTTAATAACTCATTGTCTATTACTGTACACATCTAGTGCACCCACAGATACCTTCATAACTCACTGTCCCATCACTGTACACATCTAGTGCACATACAGGTAGCTTAATAACTCACTTCCCCATTACTGTACACATCTAGTGCACACAGATACCTTAATAACTCACTGCCCCATTACTGTACACACCTAGTGCACACACAGATACCTTAATA
The DNA here is from genome assembly GCF_052327205.1 of Somniosus microcephalus. Lineage (NCBI taxonomy): Eukaryota > Metazoa > Chordata > Chondrichthyes > Squaliformes > Somniosidae > Somniosus > Somniosus microcephalus. The sequence goes on along the minus strand of NC_141009.1, from coordinate 57,951,849 downwards.
ATTCACTGCCCCAATACTATACACACCAAGTGCACACACAGATACCTTAATAACTCACTGCCCCAATACTGTACACATCCAGTGCGCACAAAGATACCTTAATAATTCACTGCCCCATTACTGTACACATCTAGCGCACAAAGATACCTTAATAACTCACTGCCCCATTACTGTACACATCTAGTGCACACACAGATACCTTAATAATTCACTGCCCCATTACTGTACACATCTAGTGCACATACAGATACCTTAATAACTCATAGTCCCATTACTGTACACATCTAGCGCACACACAGATACCTTAATAATTCACTACCCCATTACTGTACACATCTAGTGCACACACAGATACCTTAATAATTCACTGCCCCATTACTATACATATCTAGTGCACACACAGATACATTAATAAATCACTGCACCAATACTGTACACATCAAGTGCACACACAGATACCTTAATAATTCACTGCCCCATTACTGTACACAACTAGTGCACACAGATATCTTAATAACTCACTTCCCCATTACTGTACACATCTAGTGCACACAGATACCTTAATAACTCCCTGCCCCATTACTGTACACATCTAGTGCACACACAGATACCTTAAGAACTCACTGCCCCATTACTGTACACATCTAGTGCACAAAGATACCTTAATAACTCACTGCCCCATTACTGTACACATCTAGTGCACACACAGATACCTTAATAACTCACTGCCCCATTACTGTACACATCTAATACACAAATACCTTAATAATTCACTGCCCCATTACTGTACACATCTACTGCACACGCGGATACCTTAATAATTCACTGCCCCATTACTGTACACATCTAGTGCACACAGATACCTTAAAAACTCATTGTCCATTACTGTACACATCTAGTGCACACACACATACCTTCATAACTCACTGCCCCATTACTGTACACATCTAGTGCACACACAGATACGTTAATAACTCATTTACCATTAATGTACACATCTAGTGTGCGTGCAGATACCTTAATAACTCACTGCCCCATTACTGTACACATCTAATACACAAATACCTTAATCACTCACTGCCCCATTACTGTACACATCTAATACACAAATACCTTAATAATTCACTGTCCCATTACTGTACACATCAAGTATACACACAGATACCTTAATAACTCACTGCCCCATTACTGTACACATCTAGTGTACACACAGATAACTTAGTAACTCACTGCCCATTACTGTACACATCTAGTGTACATACAGATACCTTAAGAACTCACTGCCCCATCACTGTACACATCTAGTGCACACACAAATATCTTAATAACTCACTGCCCCATTACTGTACACATCTAGTGTACACAGATACCTTAATAACTCATTGTCCATTAATGTACACATCTAGTGCACACACAGATACCTTCATAACTCACTGTCCCATTACTGTACACATCTAGTGCACATACAGATACCTTAATAACTCATTGTCCATTACTGTACACATCTAGTGCACACACAGATACCTTAATAATTCACTGCCCCATTACTGTACACATCTAGTGCGCACACAGATACCTTAATAATTCACAGCCCCATTGCTATACACATCTAGTGCACACACAGATACATTAATAACTCACTGCACCTATACTGTACACATCTAGTGCACACACAGATACCTTAATAATTCACTGCCCCATTACTGTACACAACTAGTGCACACAGATACCTTAATAACTCACTTCCCCATTACTGTACACATCTAGTGCACACACAGACACCTTAATAACTCACTGCCCCAGTACTGTATACATCTCGTGCACACACAGATACCTTAATAATTCACTGCCCCATTACTATACACATCTCGTGCGCACACAGATACCTTAATAACTCACTGCCCCATTACTGTACACATCTCGTGCACAGATACCTTAATAACTCACTGCCCCATTACTGTACACATCTAATACACAAATACCTTAATAACTCACTCCCCATTACTGTACACATCTAATACACAAATACCTTAATAATTCACTGTCCCATTACTGTACACATCTAATATACACACAGATACCTTAATAACTCACTGCCCCATTACTCTACACATCTAGTGTACACACAGATAACTTAGTAACTCACTGCCCATTATTGTACACATCTAGTGTACACACAGATACCTGAATAACGCACTGCCCCATCACTGTACACATCTAGTGCACACACAAATAGCTTAATAACTCACTGCCCCATTACTGTACACATCTAGAGTACACAGATACCTTAATAATTCATTGTCTATTACTGTACACATCTAGTGCACACACAGATACCTTCATAACTCACTGTCCCATTACTGTACACATCTAGTGCACATACAGATACCTTAATAACTCATTGTCCATTACTGTACACATCTGGTGCGCACACAGGTACCTTAATAACTCACTTCCCCATTACTGTACACATCTAGTGCACACAGATACCTTAATAACTCTCTGCCCCATTACTGTACACATCTAGTGCACACACAGATACCTTAATAATTCACTGCCCCATTACTATACACACCTACTGCACACACAGATACCTTAATAACTCACTGACCCAATACTGTACACATCCAGTGCACACACAGATACCTTAATAATTCACTGCCCCATTACTGTACACATCTAGTGCACAAAGATACCTTAATAACTCACTGCCCCATTACTGTACACATCTAGTGCACACACAGATACCTTAATAATTCACTGCCCCATTACTGTACACATCTAGTACACACACAGATACCTTAATAATTCACTGCCCCATTACTATACATATCTAGTGCACACACAGATACATTAATAACTCACTGCACCAATATTGTACACATCTAGTGCACACACAGATACCTTAATAATTCACTGCCCCATTACTGTACACAACTAGTGCACACAGATACCGTAATAACTCATTTCCCCATTTCTGTACACATCGAGTGCACACAGATACCTTAATAACTCACTGCCCCATTACTGTACACATCTAGTGCACACACAGATACCTTAATAATTCACTGCCCCATTACTATACATGTCTTGTGCGCACACAGATACCTTAATAACTCACTGCCCCAATACTTTACACATCCAGTGCACACACAAATACCTTAATAATTAACTGCCCCATTACTGTACACATCTAGTGCACAAAGATACCTTAATAACTCACGGCCCCATTACTGTACACATCTAATACACAAATACCTTAATAATTCACTGCCCCATTACTGTACACATCTAGTGCACACGCGGATACCTTAATAATTCACTGCCCCATTACTGTACACATCTAGTGCACACAGATACCTTAAAAACTCATTGTCCATTACTGTACACATCTAGTGCACACACAGATCCCTTCATAACTCACTGCCCCATTACTGTACACATCTAGTGCACACACAGATACGTTAATAACTCATTTTCCATTACTGTACACATCTAGTGCGCATGCAGATACCTTAATAACTCACTGCCCCATTACTGCACACATCTAATACACAAATACCTTAATAACTCACTGCCCCATTACTGTACACATCTAATACACAAATACCTTAATAATTCACTGTCCCATTACTGTACACATCTAGTATACACACAGATACCTTAATAACTCACTGCCCCATTACTGTACACATCTAGGGCTAGATTTTCAGTATAGACAGTTTTGGGGCGCTAAGCTTAGCGCCCGCCCGAAGTTATCGCCCGCCCCAAAGTAGCGCCCCGTTGCCGGAAATTCAGTGGCTTCGCCCTAAGAGGTTGGTGGAGCGCTAAAAGAGGCGTTCCACTAGTATCTTTAGGCGCTAAGCCGGCGGTGGAGAGCGCAACACCCGAGCTCGGGCGCAGCGCACGGCAGACACTCTGGTGCCAGTGAGCTCTTAAAGGGGAAGGGTGCATGGGCTAGATTTTCAGTATAGACAGTTTTGGGGCGCTAAGCTTAGCGCCCGCCCGAAGTTATCGCCCGCCCCAAAGTAGCGCCCCGTTGCCGGAAGTTCAGTGGCTTCGCCCTAAGAGGTTGGTGGAGCGCTAAAAGAGGCATTCCACTAGTATCTTTAGGCGCTAAGCCGGCGGTGGAGAGCGCAACACCCGAGCTCGGGCGCAGCGCACGGCAGACACTCTGGTGCCAGTGAGCTCTTAAAGGGGAAGGGTGCATGTATTTTTTTCAAATGCAAAGTCTGGGGAGAAACGGGAAGGAGGAGGAGGAGGAGGAGGAGGAGGAGGAGGAGGAGGAGGAGGAGGAGGAGGAGGAGTGTTGTGGTGGCCGGAAACATAAATACACCGTTCACAACAACACACTGGTTACTTCCACACAACACATGCAGAGTGCCTTTTATACGAGTGCCCTTTAATTTGCGCTCCCCAGGGTGTGTTGCGTTCCATTTTACAAACGCTCTGGACGCCAGCCGCACAATGGGGCGGTCCGACTGAAGTTTGGATTCGGGGCGGCCAAAGGGCGTTGCACGAGAATGTGACATCATTTTCTGCGCGCGCATCCGGCCGGCCGCTAAACTTTGCGCCGGCGCTAACGGGCAACTTAATTTGGGGCGGGGCGCAAACTGCGCTGCGCCCAGGCGCTACACGCATAGCGCCCGAAAATCACTTCTCTTAAGGCGCTAACTGCTGGCGCAAGCAACTGAAAATCTAGCCCCTAGTGTACACACAGATAACTTAGTAACTCACTGCCCATTACTGTACACATCTAGTGTACACACAGATACCTTAATAACTCACTGCCCCATCACTGTACACATCTAGTGCACACACAGATACCTTAATAATTCACTGCCCCATTACTATACACATCTAGTGCACACACAGATACATTAATAACTCACTGCACCAATACTGTACACATCTAGTGCACACACAGATACCTTAATAATTCACTGCCCCATTACTGTACACAACAAGTGCACACAGATACCTTAATAACTCACTTCCCCATTACTGTACACATCTAGTGCACACAGACACCTTAATAACTCACTGCCCCATTACTGTACACATCTAGTGCACACACAGATACTTTAATAATTCACCTACCCATTACTATACACATCTAGTGCACACACAGATACCTTAATAACTCACTGCCCCAATACTGTACACATCCAGTGCACACACAGATACCTTAATAATTCACTGCCCCATTACTGTACATATCTAATACACAAATACCTTAATAATTCACTGCCCCATTACTGTACACATCTAGTGCACACGCGGATACCTTAATAATTCACTGCCCCATTACTGTACACATCTAGTGCACACAGATAGCTTAAAAACTCATTGGGCTAGATTTTCAGTATAGACAGTTTTGGGGCGCTAACCTTAGCGCCCGCCCGAAGTTAGCGGCCGCCCCAAAGTAGCGCCCCGTTGCCGGAAATTCAGTGGCTTCGCCCTAAGAGGTTGGTGGAGCGCTAAAAGAGGCGTTCCACTACTATCTTTAGGCGCTAAGCCGGCGGTGCAGTGCGCAACACCCGAAGTCGGGCGCAGCGCACGGCAGACACTCTGGTGCCAGTGAGCTCTTAAAGGGGAATGGTGCATGTGTTTTTTTCAAAGGCAGAGTCTGGGGGGGGGGGAAGAGGAGGAGGAGGAGGAGGAGGAGGAGGAGGAGGAGGAGGAGGAGGGGGAGGGGGGGGAGGGGGGGGAGCGGGAGGAGGAGGAGGAGGAGGAGGAGGAGGAGGAGGAGGAGGTGTTGGTGGTGGCCGGAAACATAAATACGCCGTTCACAACAACACACTGGATCCTTCCACACAACACATGCAGTCTGCCTTGCATAGTGCAGGAGGAGTGCCCTTTAATTTGCGCTCCCCAGGGTGTGTTGCGTTCCATTTTACAAACGCTCTGGACGCCAGCCGCACAATGGGGCGGTCCGACTGAAGTTTGGATTCGGGGCGGCCAAAGGGCGTTGCACGAGGATGTGACATCATTTTCTGCGCGCGCATCCGGGCGGCCGCTAAACTTTGCGCCGGCGCTAACCGGCAACTTAATTTGGGGCGGGGCGCAAACTGCGCTGCGCCCGGGCGCTACACACATCGCGCCCGAAAATCACTTCTCTTAAGGCGCTAACTGCTGGCGCAAGCAACTGAAAATCTAGCCCATTGTCCTTTAGTGTGCACATCTAGTGCACACACAGGTACCTGAATAACTCAATGCCCCATTACAGTACACATCTAGTGCGCTTGCAGATACCTTAATAACTCACTGCTCCATTACTGTACACATCTAATACACAAATACCTTAATAACTCACTGCCCCATTACTATACACATCTAATACACAAATAGCATAATAATTCACTGTCCCATTACTGTACACATCTAGTATACACACAGATACCTTAATAACTCTGCCCCATTACTCTACACATCTAGTGTACACACAGATAACTTAATAACTCACTGCCCATTACTGTACACAACTAGTGTACACACAGATACCTTAATAACTCACTGCCCCGTCACTGTACACATCTAGTGCACACAAAAATATCTTAATAACTCACTGCCCCATTACTGTACACATCTAGTGCACACACAGATACATTCATAACTCACTGTCCCATTACTGTACACATCTAGTGCACATACAGATACCTTAATAACTCATAGTCCCATTACTGTACACATCTAGTGCACACACAGATACCTTAATAATTCACTGCCCCATTACTGTACACATCTAGTGCACACACAGATACCTTAATAATTCACTGCCCCATTACTATACATATCTAGTGCACACACAGATACATTAATAAATCACTGCACCAATACTGTACACATCTAGTGCACACACAGATACCTTAATAATTCACTGCCCCATTACTGTACACAACTAGTGCACACAGATACCTTAATAACTCACTTCCCCATTACTGTACACATCTAGTGCACACAGATACCTTAATAACTCCCTGCCCCATTACTGTACACATCTAGTGCACACACAGATATCTTAATAATTCACTGCCCCATTACTATACACATCTAGTGCACAAAGATACCTTAATAACTCACTTCCCCATTACTGTACACATCTAGTGCACACACAAATATCTTAATAACTCACTGCCCCATCACTGTACACATCTAGTGCACACAGATACCTTAATAACTCACTGCCCCATTACTGTACACATCTAGTGCACAAAGATACCTTAATAACTCACTGCCCCATTACTGTACACATCTAGTGCACACACAGATACCTTAATAACTCACTGCCCCATTACTGTACACGTCTAATACACAAATACCTTAATAATTCACTGCCCCATTACTGTACACATCTACTGCACATGCGGATACCTTAATAATTCACTGCCCCATTACTGTACACATCGAGTGCACACAGATACCTTAAAAACTCACTGTCCATTACTGTACCCATCTAGTGCACACACAGATACCTTCATAACTCACTGCCCCATTACTGTACACATCTAGTGCACACACAGATACGTTAATAACTCATTTTCCATTACTGTACACATCTAGTGTGCGTGCAGATACCTTAATAACTCACTGCCCCATTACTGTACACATCTAATACACAAATACCTTAATAACTCACTGCCCCATTACTGTACACATCTAATACACAAATACCTTAATAATTCACTGTCCCATTACTGTACACATCAAGTATACACACAGATACCTTAATAACTCACTGCCCCATTACTGTACACATCTAGTGTACACACAGATAACTTAGTAACTCACTGCCCATTACTGTACACATCTAGTGAACACACAGATACCTTAAGAACTCACTGCCCCATCACTGTACACATCTAGTGCAAACACAAATATCTTATTAACTCACTGCCCCATTACTGTACACATCTAGTGTACACAGATACCTTAATAACTCATTGTCCATTAATGTACACATCTAGTGCACACACAGATACCTTCATAACTCACTGTCCCATTACTGTACACATCTAGTGCACATACAGATACCTTAATAACTCATTGTCCATTACTGTACACATCTAGTGCACACACAGATACCTTAATAATTCACTGCCCCATTGTTATACACATCTAGTGCACACACAGATACATTAATAACTCACTGCACCAATACTGTACACATCTAGTGCACACACAGATACCTTCATAATTCACTGCCCCATTACTGTACACAACTAGTGCACACAGATACCTTAATAACTCACTTCCCCATTACTGTACACATCTAGTGCACACACAGACACCTTAATAACTCACTGCCCCAGTACTGTACACATCTCGTGCACACACAGATACCTTAATAATTCACTGCCCCATTACCATACACATCTCGTGCACACACAGATACCTTAATAACTCACTGCCCCATTACTGTACACATCTCGTGCACAGATACCTTAATAACTCACTGCCCCATTACTGTACACATCTAATACACAAATACCTTAATAACTCACTGCCCCATTACTGTACACATCTAATACACAAATACCTTAATAATTCACTGTCCCATTACTGTACACATCTAGTATACACACAGATACCTTAATAACTCACTGCCCCATTACTCTACACATCTGGTGTACACACAGGTAACTTAGTAACTCACTGCCCATTACTGTACACATCTAGTGTACACAGATACCTTAATAATTCATTGTCTATTACTGTACACATCTAGTGCACACACAGATACCTTCATAACTCACTGTCCCATTACTGTACACATCTAGTGCACATACAGATACCTTAATTACTCATTGTCCATTAATGTACACATCTAGTGCGCACACAGATACGTTAATAACTCACTTCCCCATTACTGTACACATCTAGTGCACACAGATACCTTAATAACTCACTGCCCCATTACTGTACACATCTAGTGCACACACAGATACCTTAATAATTCACTGCCCCATTACTATACACACCTAGTGCACACACAGATACCTTAATAACTCACTGACCCAATACTGTACACATCCAGTGCACACACAGATACCTTAATAATTCACTGCCCCATTACTGTACACATCTAGTGCACAAAGATACCTTAATAACTCACTGCCCCATTACTGTACACATCTAGTGCACACACAGATACCTTAATAATTCACTGCCCCATTACTGTACACATCTAGTACACACACAGATACCTTAATAATTCACTGCCCCATTACCATACATATCTAGTGCACACACAGATACATTAATAACTCACTGCACCAATACTGTACACATCTAGTGCACACACAGATACCTTAATAATTCACTGCCCCATTACTGTACACAACTAGTGCACACAGATACCGTAATAACTCACTTCCCCATTACTGTACACATCTAGTGCACACAGATACCTTAATAACTCACTGCCCCATTACTGTACACATCTAGTGCACACACAGATACCTTAATAATTCACTGCCCCATTACTATACACGTCTTGTGCACACACAGATACCTTAATAACTCACTGCCCCAATACTGTACACATCCAGTGCACACACAGATACCTTAATAATTCACTGCCCCATTACTGTACACATCCAGTGCACAAAGAAACCTTAATAACTCACTGCCCCATTACTGTACACATCTAGTGCACACACAGATACCTTAATAACTCACTGCCCCATTACTGTACACATCTAATACACAAATACCTTAATAATTCACTGCCCCATTACTGTACACATCTAGTGCACACGCGGATACCTTAATAATTCACTGCCCCATTACTGTACACATCTAGTGCACACAGATACCTTAAAAACTCATTGTCCATTACTGTACACATCTAGTGCACACACAGATACCTTCATAACTCACTGCTCCATTACTGTACACATCTAGTGCACACACAGATACGTTAATAACTCATTTTCCATTACTGTACACATCCAGTGCGCATGCAGATACCTTAATAACTCACTGCCCCATTACTGTACACATCTAATACACAAATACCTTAATAACTCACTGCCCCATTACTGTACACATCTAATACACAAATACCTTAATAATTCACTGTCCCATTACTGTACACATCTAGTATACACACAGATACCTTAATAACTCACTGCCCCATCACTGTACACATCTAGTGCACACACAAATATCTTAATAACTCACTGCCCCATTACTGTACACATCTAGTGTACACAGATACCTTAATAACTCATTGTCCATTACTGTACACATCTAGTGCACACACAGATACCTTCATAACTCACTGTCCCATTACTGTACACATGTAGTGCACATACAGATACCTTAATAACTCATTGCCCATTACTGTACACATCTAGTGCACACACAGATACCTTAATAATTCACTGCCCCATTACTGTACACATCTAGTGCACACACAGATACTTTAATAATTCACTGCCCCATTGCTATACACATCTAGTGCACACACAGATACATTAATAACTCACTGCACCAATACTGTACACATCTAGTGCACACACAGATATCTTAATAATTCACTGCCCCATTGCTATACACATCTAGTGCACACACAGATACATCAATAACTCACTGCACCAAAACTGTACACATCTAGTGCACACACAGATACATTAATAACTCACTGCACCAATACTGTACACATCTAGTGCACACAGATACCTTAATAACTCACTTCCCCATTACTGTACACATCTAGTGCACACACAGACACCTTAATAACTCACTGCCCCAGTACTGTATACATCTCGTGCACACACAGATACCTTAATAACTCACTGCCCCATTACTGTACACATCTAGTGCACACACAGATACCTTAATAATTCACTGCCCCATTACTGTACACATCTGGTACACACACAGATACCTTAATAATTCACTGCCCCATTACCATACATATCTAGTGCACACACAGATACATTAATAACTCACTGCACCAATACTGTACACATCTAGTGCACACACAGATACCTTAATAATTCACTGCCCCATTACTGTACACAACTAGTGCACACAGATACCGTAATAACTCACTTCCCCATTACTGTACACATCTAGTGCACACAGATACCTTAATAACTCACTGCCCCATTACTGTACACATCTAGTGCACACACAGATACTTTAATAATTCACTGCCCCATTACTATACACGTCTTGTGCACACACAGATACCTTAATAACTCACTGCCCCAATACTGTACACATCCAGTGCACAAAGAAACCTTAATAACTCACTGCCCCATTACTGTACACATCTAGTGCACACACAGATACCTTAATAACTCACTGCCCCATTACTGTACACATCTAATACACAAATACCTTAATAATTCACCGCCCCATTACTGTACACATCTAGTGCACACGCGGATACCTTAATAATTCACTGCCCCATTACTGTACACATCTAGTGCACACAGATACCTTAAAAACTCATTGTCCATTACTGTACACATCTAGTGCACACACAGATACCTTCATAACTCACTGCTCCATTACTGTACACATCTAGTGCACACACAGATACGTTAATAACTCATTTTCCATTACTGTACACATCCAGTGCGCATGCAGATACCTTAATAACTCACTGCCCCATTACTGTACACATCTAATACACAAATACCTTAATAACTCACTGCCCCATTACTGTACACATCTAATACACAAATACCTTAATAATTCACTGTCCCATTACTGTACACATCTAGTATACACACAGATACCTTAATAACTCACTGCCCCATTACTGTACACATCTAGTGTACACACAGATAACTTAGTAACTCACTGCCCATTACTGTACACATCTAGTGTACACACAGATACCTTAATAACTCACTGCCCCATCACTGTACACATCTAGTGCACACACAAATATCTTAATAACTCACTGCCCCATTACTGTACACATCTAGTGTACACAGATACCTTAATAACTCATTGTCCATTACTGTACACATCTAGTGCACACACAGATACCTTCATAACTCACTGTCCCATTACTGTACACATGTAGTGCACATACAGATACCTTAATAACTCATTGCCCATTACTGTACACATCTAGTGCACACACAGATACCTTAATAATTCACTGCCCCATTACTGTACACATCTAGTGCACTTACAGATACCTTAATAATTCACTGCCCCATTGCTATACACATCTAGTGCACACACAGATACATTAATAACTCACTGCACCAATACTGTACACATCTAGTGCACACACAGATACCTTAATAATTCACTGCCCCATTGCTATACACATCTAGTGCACACACAGATACATTAATAACTCACTGCACCAAAACTGTACACATCTAGTGCACACACAGATACATTAATAACTCACTGCACCAATACTGTACACATCTAGTGCACACAGATACCTTAATAACTCACTTCCCCATTACTGTACACATCTAGTGCACACACAGACACCTTAATAACTCACTGCCCCAGTACTGTATACATCTCGTGCACACACAGATACCTTAATAATTCACTGCCCCATTACTATACACATCTCGTGCACACACAGATACATTAATAACTCACTGCCCCATTACTGTATACATCTCGTGCACAGATACCTTAAAAACTCATTGTCCATTACTGTACACATCTAGTGCACACACAGATACCTTAATAACTCACTGCCCCATTACTGTACACATCTGGAGCACACACAGATACGTTAACAACTCATTTTCCGTTACTGTACACATCTAGTTCGCATGCAGATACCTTAATAACTCACTGCCCCATTACTGTACACATATAATACACAAATACCTTAATAACTCACTGCCCCATTACTGCTCACATCTAATGCACAAATACCTTAATAATTCACTGTCCCATTACTGTACACATCTAGTATACACACAGATACCTTAATAACTCACTGCCCCATTACTGTACACATCTAGCGTACACACAGATAAGTTAGTAACTCACTGCCCATTACTGTACACATCTAGTGTACACACAGATACCTTAATAACTCACTGCCCCATCACTGTACACATCTAGTGCACACACAAATATCTTAATAACTCACTGCCCCATGACTGTACACATCTAGTATACACAGATACCTTAATAACTCATTGTCCATTACTGTACACATCTAGTGCACACACAGATACCTTCATAACTCACTGTCCCATTACTGTACACACCTAGTGCACATACAGATACCTTAATAACTCATTGTCCATTACTGTACACATCTAGTGCACACACAGATACCTTAATAATTCACTGCCCCATTACTGTACACATCTAGTGCACACACAGATACCTTAATAATTCACTGCCCCATTGCTATACACATCTAGTGCACACACAGATACATTAATAACTCACTGCACCAATACTGTACACATCTAGTGCATACACAGATACCTTAATAATTCACTGCCCCATTGCTATACACATCTAGTGCACACACAGATACATTAATAACTCACTGCACCAATACTGTAGACATCTAGTGCACACACAGATACCTTAATAATTCACTGCCCCATTACTGTACACATCTAGTGCACACAGATACCTTAATAACTCACTTCCCCATTACTGTACACATCTAGTGCACACACAGATACCTTAATAACTCACTGCCTCAGTAATGTGTACATCTCGTGCACACACAGAAAGCTTAATAATTCACTGCCCCATTACTATACACATCTCGTGCACACACAGATACCTTAATAACTCACTGCCCCATTACTGTACACATCTCGTGCACAGATACCTTAATAACTCACTGCCCCATTACTGTACACATCTAATACACAAATACCTTAATAATTCACTGCCCCATTACTGTACACATCAATTCACAAATACCTTAATAATTCACTGCCCCATTACTGTACACATCTCGTGCACAGATACCTTAATAATTCACTGCCCCATTACTGTACACATCTAATACACAAATACATTAATAATTCACTGCCCCATTACTGTACACATCTAGTGCACTCACAGATACCTTAATAATTCACTACCCTATTACTGTACACAACTAATACACAAATACCTTAATAACTCACTGCCCCTTTTCTGTACACATGTAGTGTACACACAGATACCTTAATAATTCACTGCCCCATTACTGTACACATCTAATACACAAATACCTTAATAATTCACTGCCCCATTACTGTACACATCTAGTGCACACACAGATACCTTAATAACTCACTGCCCCATTACTGTACAAATCTAGTGCACAGATACTTTAATAACTCACTGTCCCATTACTGTACACATCAAGTGCACAGATACCTTAATAACTCACTGCCCCATTACTGTACACATCTAATACACAAATACCTTAATAATTCACTGCCCCATTACTGTACACATCTAGTGCACACACAGATACCTAAATTACTCACTGCCCCATTACTGTACACATCTAGTGCACACACAGATACCTTAATAACTCACTGCCCCATTACTGTACACATCTAGTGTACACGCAGATACCTTAATAACTCACTGCCCCATTACTGTACACATCTAGTGTACACACAGATAACTTAGTAACTCACTGCCCATTACTGTACACATCTAGTGAACACACAGATACCTTAAGAACTCACTGCCCCATCACTGTACACATCTAGTGCAAACACAAATATCTTATTAACTCACTGCCCCATTACTGTACACATCTAGTGTACACAGATACCTTAATAACTCATTGTCCATTAATGTACACATCTAGTGCACACACAGATACCTTCATAACTCACTGTCCCATTACTGTACACATCTAGTGCACATACAGATACCTTAATAACTCATTGTCCATTACTGTACACATCTAGTGCACACACAGATACCTTAATAATTCACTGCCCCATTGTTATACACATCTAGTGCACACACAGATACATTAATAACTCACTGCACCAATACTGTACACATCTAGTGCACACACAGATACCTTCATAATTCACTGCCCCATTACTGTACACAACTAGTGCACACAGATACCTTAATAACTCACTTCCCCATTACTGTACACATCTAGTGCACACACAGACACCTTAATAACTCACTGCCCCAGTACTGTACACATCTCGTGCACACACAGATACCTTAATAATTCACTGCCCCATTACCATACACATCTCGTGCACACACAGATACCTTAATAACTCACTGCCCCATTACTGTACACATCTCGTGCACAGATACCTTAATAACTCACTGCCCCATTACTGTACACATCTAATACACAAATACCTTAATAACTCACTGCCCCATTACTGTACACATCTAATACACAAATACCTTAATAATTCACTGTCCCATTACTGTACACATCTAGTATACACACAGATACCTTAATAACTCACTGCCCCATTACTCTACACATCTGGTGTACACACAGATAACTTAGTAACTCACTGCCCATTACTGTACACATCTAGTGTACACAGATACCTTAATAATTCATTGTCTATTACTGTACACATCTAGTGCACACACAGATACCTTCATAACTCACTGTCCCATTACTGTACACATCTAGTGCACATACAGATACCTTAATTACTCATTGTCCATTACTGTACACATCTAGTGCGCACACAGATACGTTAATAACTCACTTCCCCATTACTGTACACATCTAGTGCACACAGATACCTTAATAACTCACTGCCCCATTACTGTACACATCTAGTGCACACACAGATACCTTAATAATTCACTGCCCCATTACTATACACACCTAGTGCACACACAGATACCTTAATAACTCATTGACCCAATACTGTACACATCCAGTGCACACACAGATACCTTAATAATTCACTGCCCCATTACTGTACACATCAAGTGCACAAAGATACCTTAATAACTCACTGCCCCATTACTGTACACATCTAGTGCACACACAGATACCTTAATAATTCACTGCCCCATTACTGTACACATCTAGTACACACACAGATACCTTAATAATTCACTGCCCCATTACCATACATATCTAGTGCACACACAGATACATTAATAACTCACTGCACCAATACTGTACACATCTAGTGCACACACAGATACCTTAATAATTCACTGCCCCATTACTGTACACAACTAGTGCACACAGATACCGTAATAACTCACTTCCCCATTACTGTACACATCTAGTGCACACAGATACCTTAATAACTCACTGCCCCATTACTGTACACATCTAGTGGACACACAGATACCTTAATAATTCACTGCCCCATTACTATACACGTCTTGTGCACACACAGATAGCTTAATAACTCACTGCCCCAATACTGTACACATCCAGTGCACACACAGATACCTTAATAATTCACTGCCCCATTACTGTACACATCCAGTGCACAAAGAAACCTTAATAACTCACTGCCCCATTACTGTACACATCTAGTGCACACACAGATACCTTAATAACTCACTGCCCCATTACTGTACACATCTAATACACAAATACCTTAATAATTCACTGCCCCATTACTGTACACATCTAGTGCACACGCAGATACCTTAATAATTCACTGCCCCATTACTGTACACATCTAGTGCACACAGATACCTTAAAAACTCATTGTCCATTACTGTACACATCTAGTGCACACACAGATACCTTCATAACTCACTGCTCCATTACTGTACACAACTAGTGCACACACAGATACGTTAATAACTCATTTTCCATTACTGTACACATCCAGTGCGCATGCAGATACCTTAATAACTCACTGCCCCATTACTGTACACATCTAATACACAAATACCTTAATAACTCACTGCCCCAGTACTGTACACATCTCGTGCACACACAGATACCTTAATAATTCACTGATCCATTACCATACACATCTCGTGCACACACAGATACCTTAATAACTCACTGCCCCATTACTGTACACAACTCGTGCACAGATACCTTAATAACTCACTGCCCCATTACTGTACACATCTAATACACAAATACCTTAATAACTCACTGCCCCATTACTGTACACATCTAATACACAAATACCTTAATAATTCACTGTCCCATTACTGTACACATCTAGTATACACACAGATACCTTAATAACTCACTGCCCCATTACTCTACACATCTAGTGTACACACAGATAACTTAGTAACTCACTGCCCATTACTGTACACATCTAGTGTACACAGATACCTTAATAATTCATTGTCTATTACTGTACACATCTAGTGCACACACAGATACCTTCATAACACACTGTCCCATTACTGTACACATCTAGTGCACATACAGATACCTTAATTACTCATTGTCCATTACTGTACACATCTAGTGCGCACACAGATACGTTAATAACTCACTTCCCCATTACTGTACACATCTAGTGCACACAGATACCTTAATAACTCACTGCCCCATTACTGTACACATCTAGTGCACACACAGATACCTTAATAATTCACTGCCCCATTACTATACACACCTAGTGCACACACAGATACCTTAATAACTCACTGACCCAATACTGTACACATCCAGTGCACACACAGATCCCTTAATAATTCACTGCCCCATTACTGTACACATCTAGTGCACAAAGATACCTTAATAACTCACTGCCCCATTACTGTACACATCTAATACACAAATACCTTAATAACTCACTGCCCCAGTACTGTACACATCTCGTGCACACACAGATACCTTAATAATTCACTGATCCATTACCATACACATCTAGTGCGCACACAGATACGTTAATAACTCACTTCCCCATTACTGTACACATCTAGTGCACACAGATACCTTAATAACTCACTGCCCCATTACTGTACACATCTAGTGCACACACAGATACCTTAATAATTCACTGCCCCATTACTATACACACCTAGTGCACACACAGATACCTTAATAACTCACTGACCCAATACTGTACACATCCAGTGCACACACAGATACCTTAATAATTCACTGCCCCATTACTGTACACATCTAGTGCACAAAGATACCTTAATAACTCACTGCCCCATTACTGTACACATCTAGTGCACACACAGATACCTTAATAATTCACTGCCCCATTACTGTACACATCTAGTACACACACAGATACCTTAATAATTCACTGCCCCATTACCATACATATCTAGTGCACACACAGATACATTAATAACTCACTGCACCAATACTGTACACATCTAGTGCACACACAGATACCTTAATAATTCACTGCCCCATTACTGTACACAACTAGTGCACACAGATACCGTAATAACTCACTTCCCCATTACTGTACACATCTAGTGCACACAGATACCTTAATAACTCACTGCCCCATTACTGTACACATCTAGTGCACACACAGATACCTTAATAATTCACTGCCCCATTACTATACACGTCTTGTGCACACACAGATACCTTAATAACTCACTGCCCCAATACTGTACACATCCAGTGCACACACAGATACCTTAATAATTCACTGCCCCATTACTGTACACATCCAGTGCACAAAGAAACCTTAATAACTCACTGCCCCATTACTGTACACATCTAGTGCACACACAGATACCTTAATAACTCACTGCCCCATTACTGTACACATCTAATACACAAATACCTTAATAATTCACTGCCCCATTACTGTACACATCTAGTGCACACGCGGATACCTTAATAATTCACTGCCCCATTACTGTACACATCTAGTGCACACAGATACCTTAAAAACTCATTGTCCATTACTGTACACATCTAGTGCACACACAGATACCTTCATAACTCACTGCTCCATTACTGTACACATCTAGTGCACACACAGATACGTTAATAACTCATTTTCCATTACTGTACACATCCAGTGCGCATGCAGATACCTTAATAACTCACTGCCCCATTACTGTACACGTCTAATACACAAATACCTTAATAACTCACTGCCCCATTACTGTACACATCTAATACACAAATACCTTAATAATTCACTGTCCCATTACTGTACACATCTTGTATACACACAGATACCTTAATAACTCACTGCCCCATTACTGTACACATCTAGTGTACACACAGATAACTTAGTAACTCACTGCCCATTACTGTACACATCTAGTGTACACACAGATACCTTAATAACTCACTGCCCAATCACTGTACACATCTAGTGCACACACAAATATCTTAATAACTCACTGCCCCATTACTGTACACATCTAGTGTACACAGATACCTTAATAACTCATTGTCCATTACTGTACACATCTAGTGCACACACAGATACCTTCATAACTCACTGTCCCATTACTGTACACATGTAGTGCACATACAGATACCTTAATAACTCATTGCCCATTACTGTACACATCTAGTGCACACACAGATACCTTAATAATTCACTGCCCCATTGCTATACACATCTAGTGCACACACAGATACATTAATAACTCACTGCACCAATACTGTACACATCTAGTGCACACACAGATACCTTAATAATTCACTGCTCCATTGCTATACACATCTAGTGCACACACAGATACATTAATAACTCACTGCACCAAAACTGTACACATCTAGTGCACACACAGATACATTAATAACTCACTGCACCAATACTGTACACATCTAGTGCACACAGATACCTTAATAACTCACATCCCCATTACTGTACACATCTAGTGCACACACAGACACCTTAATAACTCACTGCCCCAGTACTGTATACATCTCGTGCACACACAGATACCTTAATAACTCACTGCCCCATTACTGTACACATCTAGTGCACACACAGATACCTTAATAATTCACTGCCCAATTACTGTACACATCTGGTACACACACAGATACCTTAATAATTCACTGCCCCATTACCATACATATCTAGTGCACACACAGATACATTAATAACTCACTGCACCAATACTGTACACATCTAGTGCACACACAGATACCTTAATAATTCACTGCCCCATTACTGTACACAACTAGTGCACACAGATACCGTAATAACTCACTTCCCCATTACTGTACACATCTAGTGCACACAGATACCTTAATAACTCACTGCCCCATTACTGTACACATCTAGTGCACACACAGATACCTTAATAATTCACTGCCCCATTACTATACACGTCTTGTGCACACACAGATACCTTAATAACTCACTGCCCCAATACTGTACACATCCAGTGCACACACAGATACCTTAATAATTCACTGCCCCATTACTGTACACATCTAGTGCACACACAGATACCTTAATAACTCACTGCCCCATTACTGTACACATCTAATACACAAATACCTTAATAATTCACTGCCCCATTACTGTACACATCTAGTGCACACGCGGATACCTTAATAATTCACTGCCCCATTACTGTACACATCTAGTGCACACAGATACCTTAAAAACTCATTGTCCATTACTGTACACATCTAGTGCACACACAGATACCTTCATAACTCACTGCTCCATTACTGTACACATCTAGTGCACACACAGATACGTTAATAACACATTTTCCATTACTGTACACATCCAGTGCGCATGCAGATACCTTAATAACTCACTGCCCCATTACTGTACACATCTAATACACAAATACCTTAATAACTCACTGCCCCATTACTGTACACATCTAATACACAAATACCTTAATAATTCACTGTCCCATTACTGTACACATCTAGTATACACACAGATACCTTAATAACTCACTGCCCCATTACTGTACACATCTAGTGTACACACAGATAACTTAGTAACTCACTGCCCATTACTGTACACATCTAGTGTACACACAGATACCTTAATAACTCACTGCCCCATCACTGTACACATCTAGTGCACACACAAATATCTTAATAACTCACTGCCCCATTACTGTACACATCTAGTGTACACAGATACCTTAATAACTCATTGTCCATTACTGTACACATCTAGTGCACACACAGATACCTTCATAACTCACTGTCCCATTACTGTACACATGTAGTGCACATACAGATACCTTAATAACTCATTGCCCATTACTATACACATCTAGTGCACACACAGATACCTTAATAATTCACTGCCCCATTACTGTACACATCTAGTGCACACACAGATACCTTAATAATTCACTGCCCCATTGCTATACACATCTAGTGCACACACAGATACATTAATAACTCACTGCACCAATACTGTACACATCTAGTGCACACACAGATACCTTAATAATTCACTGCCCCATTGCTATACACATCTAGTGCACACACAGATACATTAATAACTCACTGCACCAAAACTGTACACATCTAGTGCACACACAGATACATTAATAACTCACTGCACCAATACTGTACACATCTAGTGCACACAGATACCTTAATAACTCCCTTCCCCATTACTGTACACATCTAGTGCACACACAGACACCTTAATAACTCACTGCCCCAGTACTGTATACATCTCGTGCACACACAGATACCTTAATAATTCACTGCCCCATTACTATACACATCTCGTGCACACACAGATACATTAATAACTCACTGCCCCATTACTGTATACATCTCGTGCACAGATACCTTAAAAACTCATTGTCCATTACTGTACACATCTAGTGCACACACAGATACCTTAATAACTCACTGCCCCATTACTGTACACATCTAGAGCACACACAGATACGTTAACTTCTCATTTTCCGTTACTGTACACATCTAGTTCGCATGCAGATACCTTAATAACTCACTGCCCCATTACTGTACACATATAATACACAAATACCTTAATAACTCACTGCCCCATTACTGCACACATCTAATGCACAAATACCTTAATAATTCACTGTCCCATTACTGTACACATCTAGTATACACACAGATACCTTAATAACTCACTGCCCCATTACTGTACACATCTAGCGTACACACAGATAAGTTAGTAACTCACTGCCCATTACTGTACACATCTAGTGTACACACAGATACCTTAATAACTCACTGCCCCATCACTGTACACATCTAGTGCACACACAAATATCTTAATAACTCACTGCCCCATTACTGTACACATCTAGTATACACAGATACCTTAATAACTCATTGTCCATTACTGTACACATCTAGTGCACACACAGATACCTTCATAACTCACTGTCCCATTACTGTACACATCTAGTGCACATACAGATACCTTAATAACTCATTGTCCATTACTGTACACATCTAGTGCACACACAGATACCTTAATAATTCACTGCCCCATTACTGTACACATCTAGTGCACACACAGATACCTTAATAATTCACTGGCCCATTGCTATACACATCTAGTGCACACACAGATACATTAATAACTCACTGCACCAATACTGTACACATCTAGTGCATACACAGATACCTTAATAATTCACTGCCCCATTGCTATACACATCTAGTGCACACACAGATACATTAATAACTCACTGCACCAATACTGTACACATCTAGTGCACACACAGATACCTTAATAATTCACTGCCCCATTACTGTACACATCTAGTGCACACAGATACCTTAATAACTCACTTCCCCATTACTGTACACATCTAGTGCACACACAGACACCTTAATAACTCACTGCCTCAGTAATGTATACATCTCGTGCACACACAGAAAGCTTAATAATTCACTGCCCCATTACTATACACATCTCGTGCACACACAGATACCTTAATAACTCACTGCCCCATTACTGTACACATCTCGTGCACAGATACCTTAATAACTCACTGCCCCATTACTGTACACATCTAATACACAAATACCTTAATAATTCACTGCCCCATTACTGTACACATCAATTCACAAATACCTTAATAATTCACTGCCCCATTACTGTACACATCTCGTGCACATATACCTTAATAATTCACTGCCCCATTACTGTACACAACTAATACACAAATACATTAATAATTCACTGCCCCATTACTGTACACATCTAGTGCACTCACAGATACCTTAATAATTCACTACCCTATTACTGTACACAACTAATACACAAATACCTTAATAACTCACTGCCCCTTTTCTGTACACATGTAGTGTACACACAGATACCTTAATAATTCACTGCCCCATTACTGTACACATCTAATACACAAATACCTTAATAATTCACTGCCCCATTACTGTACACATCTAGTGCACACACAGATACCTTAATAACTCACTGCCCCATTACTGTACAAATCTAGTGCACAGATACTTTAATAACTCACTGTCCCATTACTGTACACATCTAGTGCACAGATACCTTAATAACTCACTGCCCCATTACTGTACACATCTAATACACAAATACCTTAATAATTCACTGCCCCATTACTGTACACATCTAGTGCACACACAGATACCTAAATTACTCACTGCCCCATTACTGTACACATCTAGTGCACACACAGATACCTTAATAACTCACTGCCCCATTACTGTACACATCTAGTGTACACGCAGATACCTTAATAATTCACTGCCCCATTACTGTACACATCTAGTGCACACAGATACCTTAAAAACTCATTGTCCATTACTGTACACATCTAGTGCACACACAGCTACCTTAATAATTCACTGCCCCATTACTGTACACATCTAGTGCACAAAGATACCTTAATAACTCACTGCCCCATTACTGTACACATCTAGTGCACACACAGATACCTTAATAATTCACTGCCCCATTACTGTACACATCTAGTGCACACACAGATACCTTAATAATTCACTGCCCCATTACTATACATATCTAGTGCACACACAGATACATTAAAAACTCACTGCACCAATACTGTACACATCAAATGCACACACAGATACCTTAATAATTCACTGCCCCATTACTGTACACAACTAGTGCACACAGATACTTTAATAACTCACTTCCCCATTACTGTACACATCTAGTGCACACAGATACCTTAATAACTCACTGCCCCATTACTGTACACATCCAGTGCACACACAGATACCTTAATAATTCACTGCCCCATTACTGTACACATCTAATAAACAAATACCTTAATAATTCACTGCCCCATTACTGTACACATATAGTGCACACGCGGATACCTTAATAATTCACTTCCCCATTACTGTACACATCTAGTGCACACAGATACCTTAAAAACTCATTGTCCATTATTGTACACATCTAGTGCACACACAGATACCTTAATAACTCACTGCCCCATTACTGTACACATCTAGTGCACACACAGATACCTTAATAACTCATTTTCCATTACTGTACACATCTAGTGCGCATGCAGATACCTTAATAACTCACTGCCCCATTACTGTACACATCTAATACACAAATACCTTAATAACTCACTGCCGCATTACTGTACACATCTAATACACAAATACCTTAATAATTCACTGTCCCCTTACTGTACACATCTAGTATACACACAGATACCTTAATAACTCACTGCCCCATTACTCTACACATCTAGTGTACTCACACATAACTTAGTAACTCACTGCCCATTACTGTACACATCTAGTGTACACACAGATACTTTAATAACTCACTGCCCCATCACTGTACACATCTAGTGCACACACAAATATCTTAATAACTCACTGCCCCAATTACTGCATACATCTAGTGTACACAGATTCCTTAATAACTCATTGTCCATTACTGTACACATCTAGTGCACACACAGATACCTTCATGACTCACTGTCCCAATAATGTGCACTTCTCGTGCACATACAGATACCTTAATAACTCATTGTCCATTACTGTACACATCTAGTGCATACACAGATACCTTAATAAGTCACTGTCACATTACTGTACACATCTAGTGCACACACAGATACCTCATTAACTCACTGCCCCATTACTGTACACATCTAGTGTACACACAGATAACTTAGTAACTCACTGCCCCATTACTGTACACATCTAGTGTACACACAGATAGCTTAATAACTCACTGCCCCATCACAGTACACATCTAGTGTACAGAGATACCTTAATAACTCATTGTCCATTACTGTACGCATCTAGTGCACACACAGATACCTTCAAAACTCACTGTCCCATTACTGTACAAATCTAGTGCACATACAGGTACCTTAATAACTCATTGTCCATGACTGTACACATCTAGTGCAGACACAGATACCTCAATAACTCACTGTCACATTACTGTACACATCTAGTGCACACACAGATACCTCAATAACTCACTGCCCCATTACTGTACACATCTAGTGCACACACAGATACCTTAATAACTCACTGCCCCATTACTGTACACATCTAGTGCACACAGATACCTTAATATCTCACTGCCCCATTACTGTACACATCTAGTGCACACACAGACACCTTAATAATTCACTGCCCCATTACTATACACATCTTGTGCACACACAGATACCTTAATAACTCACTGCCCCAATACTGTACACATCCAGTGCACACACAGATACCTTAATAAATTACTGCCCCATTACTGTACACATCTAGTGCACAAAGATACCTTAATAACTCACAGCCCCATTACTGTACACATCTAGTGCACACACAGATACCTTAATAATTCACTGCCCTATTACTGTACACAACCAGTGCACACAGATACCTTAATATCTCACTTCCCCATTACTGTACACATCTAGTGCACACACAGACACCATAATAACTCACTGCCCCATTACTGTACACATCTAGTGCACACACAGATACCTTAATAACTCATTTTCCATTACTGTACACATCTAGTGCGCATGCAGATACCTTAATAACTCACTGCCCCATTACTGTACACATCTAATACACAAATACCTTAATAACTCACTGCCCCATTACTGTGCACATCTAATACACAAATACCTTAATAGCTCACTGTCCCATTACTGTACACATCGAGTATACACACAGATACCTTAATAACACACTGCCCCATTACTGTACACATCTAGTGTACACACAGATAACTTAGTAACTCACTGCCCATTACTGTACACATCTAGTGTACACACAGATACCTTAATAACTCACTGCCCCATCACTGTACACATCTAGTGCACACACAAATATCTTAATAACTCACTGCCCCATTACTGTACACATCTAGTGTACACAGATACTTTAATAACGCATTGTCCATTACTGTACACATCTAGTGCACGCACAGATACCTCAATAACTCACTGCCCCATTACTGTACACATCTAGTGTACACACAGATAACTGAGTAACTCACTGCCCCATTACTGTACACATCTAGTGTACACACAGATAGCTTAATAACTCACTGCCCCATCACAGTACACATCTAGTGTACAGAGATACCTTAATAACTCATTGTCCATTACTGTATGCATCTAGTGCACACACAGATACCTTCATAACTCACTGTCCCATTACTGTACAAATCTAGTGCACATACAGGTACCTTAATAACTCATTGTCCATTACTGTACACATCTAGTGCAGACACAGATACCTCAATAACTCACTGTCACATTACTGTACACATCTAGTGCACACACAGATACCTCAATAACTCACTGCCCCATTACTGTACACATCTAGTGCACACACAGATACCTTAATAACTCACTGCCCCATTACTGTACACATCTAGTGCACACAGATACCTTAATAACTCACTGCCCCATTACTGTACACATCTAGTGCACACACAGACACCTTAATAATTCACTGCCCCATTACTATACACATCTTGTGCACACACAGATACCTTAATAACTCACTGCCCCAATACTGTACACATCCAGTGCACACACAGATACCTTAATAAATCACTGCCCCATTACTGTACACATCTAGTGCACAAAGATACCTTAATAACTCACAGCCCCATTACTGTACACATCTAGTGCACACACAGATACCTTAATAATTCACTGCCCTATTACTGTACACAACCAGTGCACACAGATACCTTAATATCTCACTTCCCCATTACTGTACACATCTAGTGCACACACAGACACCATAATAACTCACTGCCCCATTACTGTACACATCTAGTGCACACACAGATACCTTAATAACTCATTTTCCATTACTGTACACATCTAGTGCGCATGCAGATACCTTAATAACTCACTGCCCCATTACTGTACACATCTAATACACAAATACCTTAATAACTCACTGCCCCATTACTGTGCACATCTAATACACAAATACCTTAATAGCTCACTGTCCCTTTACTGTACACATCGAGTATACACACAGATACCTTAATAACACACTGCCCCATTACTGTACACATCTAGTGTACACACAGATAACTTAGTAACTCACTGCCCATTACTGTACACATCTAGTGTACACACAGATACCTTAATAACTCACTGCCCCATCACTGTACACATCTAGTGCACACACAAATATCTTAATAACTCACTGCCCCATTACTGTACACATCTAGTGTACACAGATACCTTAATAACTCATTGTCCATTACTGTACACATCTAGTGCACATGCAGATATCTTCATAACTCACTGTCCCATTACTGTACACATCTAGTGCACGCATAGATACCTCAATAACTCACTGCCCCATTACTGTACACATCTAGTGTACACACAGATAACTGAGTAACTCACTGCCCCATTACTGTACACATCTAGTGTACACGCAGATACCTTAATAACTCACTACCCCATCACTGTACACATCTAGTGCACACACAAATACCTTAATAACTCACTGCCCCATTACTGTACACATCTAGTGTACAGAGATACATTAATAACTCATTGTCCATTACTGTACACATCTAGTGCACACACAGATGCCTTCATAAGTCACTGTCCCATTACTGTACACATCTAGTACACATACAGATACCTTAATAACTCGTTGTCCATTACTGTACACATCTAGTGCACACACAGATACCTTAATAACTCACTGTCACATTACTGTACACATCTAGTGCACACACAGATACCTCAATAACTCACTGCCCCATTACTGTACACATCTAGTGCACACACAGATACCTTAATAACTCACTGCCCCATTACTGTACACATCAAGTGCACACACAGATACCTTAATAATTCACTACCCCATTACAGTACAAATCTAGTGCGCAGATACCTTAATAACTCACTGTCCCATTACTGTACACATCTAGTGCACAGATACCTTAATAACTCACTGCCTGATTACTGTACACATCTAATACACAAATACCTTAATAATTCACTGCCCCATTACTGTACACATCTAGTGCACACACAGATACCTTAATTAGTTACTGCCCCATTACTGTACACATCTAGTGCACACACAGATACATTAATAACTCACTGCCCCATTACTGTACACATCTAGTGTACACACAGATACATTAATAATTCACTGCCCCATTACTGTACACATCTAGTGCACACAGATACCTTAAAAACTCATTGTCCATTACTGTACACATCTAGTGCACACACAGATACCTTAATAACTCACTGCCCCAGCACTGTACACATCTAGTGCGCACAGATACCTTAATAACTCACTGCCCCATTACTGTACACATCTAGTGCACACACAGATACCTTAATAATTCACTGCCCCATTACTATGCAAGTCTAGTGCACACATAGATACCTTAATAACTCACTTCCCCAATACTGTACACATCCAGTGCACACACTGATACCTTAATAATTCACTGCCCCATTACTGTACACATCTAGTGCACAAAGATACCTTAATAACTCACTGCCCCATTACTGTACACATCTAGTGCACACACAGATACCTTAATAATTCACTGCCCCATTACTGTACACATCTAGTGCACACACAGATACCTTAATAATTCACTGCCCCATTACTATACACATCTAGTGCACACACAGATACATTAATAACTCACTGCACCAATACTGTACACATCTAGTGCACACAGAGATACCTTAATAATTCACTGCCCCATTACTGTACGCAACTAGTGCACACAGATACCTTAATAACTCACTTCCCCATTACTGTACACATCTAGTGCACACAGATACCTTAATAACTCACTGCCCCATTACTGTACCCATCTAGTGCACACACAGATACATTAATAATTCACTGCCACATTACTGTACACATCTAGTGCACACAGATACCTTAAAAACTCATTGTCCATTACTGTACACATCTAGTGCACACTCAGATACCTTCATAACTCACTGCCCCATTACTGTACACATCTAGTCCACACACAGATACGTTAATAACTCATTTTCCATTACTGTACACATCTAGTGTGCATGCAGATACCTTAATAACTCACTGCCCCATTACTGTACACATCTAATACACAAAAACCTTAATAACTCACTGCCCCATTACTGTATACATCTAATACACAAATACCTTAATAATTCACTGTCCCATTACTGTACACATCTAGTATACACACAGATACCTTAATAACTCACTGCCCTGTTACTGTACACATCTAGTGTACACACAGATAATTAGTAACTCACTGCCCATTACTGTACACATCTAGTGTACACACAGATACCTTAATAACTCACTGCCCCATCACTGTACACATCTAGTGCACACACAAATATCTTAATAACTCACTGCCCCATTACTGTACACATCTAGTGTACACAGATACCTTAATAACTCATTGTCCACTAATGTACACATCTAGTGCACACACAGATACCTTCATAACTCACTGTCCCATTACTGTACACATCTAGTGCACATACAGATACCTTAATAACTCATTGTCCATTACTGTACACATCTAGTGCACACACAGATACCTTAACAATTCACTGCCCCATTACTGTACACATCTAGTGCACACACAGATACCCTAATAATTCACTGCCCCATTGCTATACACATCTAGAGCACACACAGATACATTAATAACTCACTGCACCAATACTGTACACATCTAGTGCATACACAGATACCTTAATAATTCAATGCCCCATTACTGTACACAACTAGTGCACACAGATACCTTAATAACACACTTCCCCATTACTGTACACATCTAGTGCACACACAGACACCTTAATAACTCACTGCCCCAGTACTGTATACATCTCGTGCACACACAGATACCTTAATAATTCACTGCCCCATTACTATACACATCTCGTGCACACACAGTTACCTTAATAACTCACTGCCCCATAACTGTACACATCTCGTGCACAGATACCTTAATAACTCACTGCCCCATTACTGTACACATCTAATGCACAAATACCTTAATAACTCACTGCCCCATTACTGTACACATCTAATACACAAATACCTTAATAATTCACTGTCCCATTACTGTACACATCTAGTATACAAACAGATACCTTAATAACTCACTGCCCCATTACTCTACACATCTAGTGTACACACAGATAACTTAGTAACTCACTGCCCATTACTGTACACATCTAGTGTTCACACAGATACCTTAATAACTCACTGCCCCATCACTGTACACATCTAGTGCACACACAAATAGCTTAATAACTCACTGCCCCATTACTGTACACATCTAGTGTACACAGATACCTTAATAACTCATTGTCTATTATTGTACACATCTAGTGCACACACAGATACCTTCATAACTCACTGTCCCATTACTGTACACATCTAGTGCACATGCAGATACCTTAATAACTGACTTCCCCATTACTGTACACATCTAGTGCACACAGATACCTTAATAACTCACTGCCCCATTACTGTACACACCTAGTGCACACACAGATACCTTAATAATTCACTGCCCCATTACTATACACACCTAGTGCACACACAGATACCTTAATAACTCACTGCCCCAATACTGTACACATTCAGTGCACACACAGATACCTTATTAATTCACTGCCCCATTACTGTACACATCTAGTGCACAAAGATACCTTAATAACTCACTGCCCCATTACTGTACACATCTAGTGCACACACAGATACCTTAATAATTCACTGCCCCATTACTGTACACATCTAGTGCACACACAGATACCTTAATAATTCACTGCCCCATTACTATACATATCTAGTGCACACACAGATACATTAATAACTCACTGCACCAATACTGTACACATCTAGTGCACACACAGATACCTTAATAATTCACTGCCCCATTACTGTACACAACTAGTGCACACAGATACCGTAATAACTCACTTCCCCATTACTGTACACATCTAGTGCACACAGATACCTTAAGAACTCACTGCCCCATCACTGTACACATCTAGTGCACACACAAATATCTTAATAACTCACTGCCCCATTACTGTACACATCTAGTGTACACGGATACCTTAATAACTCATTGTCCATTACTGTACACATCTAGTGCACACACATATACCTTCATAACTCACTGTCCCATTACTGTACACATCTAGTGCACATACAGATACCTTAATAACTCACTGCCCCATTCCTGTAGACATCTAGTGCGCACACAGATACCTTAATAACTCACTGTCACATTCCTGTACACATCTAGTGCACGCACAGATACCTCAATAACTCACTGCCCCATTACTGTACACATCTAGTGCACACAGATACATTAATAACTCTGCCCCATTACTGTACACATCTAGTGCACACACAGATACCTTAATAATTCACTGCCCCATTACTATACACATCTAGTGCACACACAGATACCTTAATAACTCACTGCCCCAACACTGTACACATCCAGTGCACACACAGATACCTTAATAATTCACTGCCCCATTACTGTACACATCTAGTGCACAAAGATACCTTAATAACTCACTGCCCCATTACTGTACACATCTAGTGCACACACAGATACCTTAATAATTCACTGCCCTATTACTGTACACATCTAGTGCACACACAGATACCTTAATTATTCACTGCCCCATTGCTATACACATCCAGTGCACACACAGATACATTAATAACTCACTGCACCAATACTGTACACATCTAGTGCACACACAGATACCTTAATAATTCACTGCTCCATTACTGTACACAACTAGTGCACACAGATAACTTAATAACTCACTTCCCCATTACTGTACACATCTAGTGCACACACAGACACCTTTATAACTCACTGCCCCAGTACTGTATACATCTCGTGCACACACAGATACCTTAATAATTCACTGCCCCATTACTATACACATCTCGTGCACACACAGATACCTTAATAACTCACTGCCCCATTACTGTACACATCTTGTGCACAGATACCTTAATAACTCACTGCCCCATTACTGTACACATCTAATACACAAATGCCTTAATAATTCACTGCCCCATTACTGTACACATCAATTCACAAATACCTTAATAATTCACTGCCCCACTGCTGTACACATCTCGTACACAGACACCTTAATAATTCACTGCCCCATTTCTGTACACATCTAACACACAAATACCTTAATAATTCACTGCCCCATTACTGTACACATCTAATACACAAATACCTTAATAATTCACTGTCCCATTACTGTACACATCTAGTGCACACCCAGATACCTTAATAATTCACTGCCCTATTACTGTACACATCTAACACACAAATACCTTAATAACTCACTGCCCCATTTCTGTACACATCTAGTGCACACACAGATACCTTAATAATTCACTGCCCCATTACAGTACACATCTATACACTTAGGGCTAGATTTTCAGTATAGGCAGTTTTGGGGCGCTAACCTTAGCGCCCGCCCGAAGTTAGCGCCCGCCCCAAAGTAGCGCCCCGTTGCCGGGAATTCAGTGGCTTCGCCCTAAGAGGTTGGTGGAGCGCTAAAAGAGGTGTTCCACTACTCTCTTTAGGCGCTAAGCCGGCGGTCCAGAGGGATAGCGCCCAGGCGGGGCGCAGCACGGGTGCGGTCATTTTTGCACTGACAGCAGACCCCGTGGTGCCGACCAGCTCTTAAAGGCGGAAGGGACGAATTGGTCTGCTGCCACGCCCTGCACACTGCAGCCTTGCAAAGAGGCCTCAACACTACTGCTCAGCCCCAGGGAGTCATGGCAACGCCAGAGAAGGCCCGTCAGCGTGCCCTGCGCTTCTCAGAGGGTGATCTGGACATAATGGTCACAGCTCTGGAGGTGAGGCGCAAGATCTTGTTTCCAGACAGTGGGAGGAATCCAACCCACCACGACTACACCAAAGCCTGGAAGCAGATCGCCCAGAGGGTGACGTTCACCGGCGAGGCCCCCAGGACCCACACACAATGCCGTAAGAAATACAACGATCTGACCAGGATTGTGAGGGTGAGTAGCCTTTCCAGTCTCCTCCTCATTCTTGCATGTACACCTGACATGATGGGCAAAGGGACCTGAAAGTCCTTTTGGCCAGCCCTCAGCCAGCAGCATTGGGACAGTCATGAGCATCAAATGGCCATTCGGCACTCTACACTTTGGCCAAGCTATTCCACCATGGGAGGCAGTGGACAGTACATCAGGGCTTCACTCTGTCCAAGCTATTCCACCATGGGAGGCAGTGCACACTACATCAGGGCTTCACTCTGTCCAAGCTATTCCACCATGGGAGGCAGTGCACACTACATCAGGGCTTCACTGCGCACTTACAGCCCGTCCTTTCTCTTGCAGGCTAAAGTAGCGTTTAATCGCCAGGCCCGTGCCAGGGGTGGCCGCGCCAAGCTGCAGAAGCTCACTCGGCTGGAGGAGCGCGTGTGTGTGCTCATGGGAGCACGTGTGATTGTCCCCACAGCGTGCGGTGTATCCGACCCTCCACTGCCCGGCAATGGTAAGGACCTCGCCTTTTGGCCCTCTCGCGTCGCACTGGCCCATCCGAGCTACCTCCTTTGCCACTGTCCCACCAATGCGCTGAATCCCACCAGTCCTAACTCCCTCGCTGACGCCGTCTCCTCACTCTGAAGCTACTCTTGTGCATTCCTGCTTTCAGCTGGTGACGACCAGGACCCTGAGGCTGCCAGTGACAGCACCTCCAACCAGGAGGAGGAGGAGGAGCAAGCCGGACCTTCGGGGGAACAGTCACGTCCCGCAGGAGAGGAGGAAATGCTCGACACCTCCTCACTGGACGAGTGCCTGGAGGAACTGTCGCAGGGCAATGCAGCTTCTGGGACCAGTGGCGTCCAGCCACCCAGCAGCCGTGCGCGTGGCCCGCGGCCTTCCCCCCAAAGGGGGGAAGGATCAGAGGGGAGTGCTGCTGCTCGGCACACTCGCCGTCACCAACGCGGCAAGGGTCCCCTAGTTCGGCCCCCTCCTCCCCAGCGGGAGAGTCGCGACTCCAGTCCGGACACCTTCACTTCGGAGGAGGTGCGGAAGCTCGATCAGATGGCCGACGACTCGGACCGGCGCCACACGGAGCTCATGAGCGTGGTGGGGCGCATGCCTGAGGCCATCGAGTCGCTGGCGACCAGTGTGCGCGAGTTCGGGGCAGCAACTGCCGCGACTGGCCGCATGCTAACTGATGCCGTCAAGACCCTGGCGGATGTGATGCGCACGCACACCAGGACCACAGGGCCACTCACTGCTGCCACACGCGCTGTCTCAGGCAGGCATCGCCAGGGCAGGCGCCGCGCTGGACCATCCCAGCAAGCCGGCCGTCGGCTGATTGCTGCGGATCCTGCAGTGCGGGCCCGGCCGAGTGCCACCGCGCCACAGCACCAGCCAGCGCATCCCAGACGCCAGCTGGCCCACATTGCGCCATCCGTCGCCGCCATTCCCCCTCTGGGGCGTCAAGGGCAAGCGGCTGCAGCTGATGGTGGCCAGGCTCAGGTGCGCCACTCAGGAGACGGCCCCTCGAGGCCCAAACGCCGTGTAGGCCGCCCCCCAGCGGCATCTGGCGGAAGGGCATCTGAGCCTCAGGCGCCTTCCCCCAGCCTCGCAGCAGCCACTGGGCAGAGCTTGCGAAGGAGCAGCAGGCAGGGCAGGGGAGGCAAAATGCTGGCCAAGGTCTCACCCTCGCGGGCCACTCAGTAGAGGGTGTGGCCAGCTTTCCTTTAATATGGCGGTGGCCATCTTTATTTTGCCCATGGTTGTGCTTTTGGAGGGCTTTTTTTTTGCGTTAGGCCGACGTTGAGGCCCGGTTTCAATAAAGGTGGAGTGGCTCCTCCCCAGTTTGTGGGAGTGAGTCGTTTGTTGGGCTTTTTGTGGGGCCCGTTTATTGTTTTTGGGGATTCATGTGGGAAGGGCTTTTCATTTTTGTTTAATAAAAAATTATCTTTATTCATGCAGTCTCCATGGTTGTTCTTCTTAGTGTTTGTTGGCTTCGCCGGCTGAGGGCGTGCGGAGCGGCTGCATTCATCTTCCCTCATGGCCCCTGGCCATTCCCTGACAGGGGGCTTAGAAGTACCGTGTAATAAGGTGGCGTCGTGCGGCCCTTGGCCCTGGTCGCTCCCTCCTGGGAACGTACTCCTGCTCCTCCTCCTCCTCCTCCTCCTCCTCCTCATGCTCCTCCTGCTCCTCCTCCTGAGGTGCTGGTCCAACGTCAGGTGGCAGTGCCTGAGCCCTGCGGATAGCCAGGTTGTGTAGCATGCAGCAAACCACCACAAATTGGGAGACCCGGTCCGGCGAATACTGGAGAGCTCCTCCGGAGCGATCAAGGCAGCGGAACCGCTGCTTGAGGACCCCAATAGTTAGCTCGATGATGTTGCGGGTGGTTTGATGGCTCTCGTTGTAGGCCTCTTCAGCAGCGGTCCTGGGCGCGCGGAGCGGGGTCATGAGCCAGGTGCACAAAGGATAGCCTTTGTCCCCGAGTAGCCATCCTCTTGGGGGAGGCTGTGCCTGGAACATGTCATGCACAGTACTCTGCCGCAGGATAAAGGCATCGTGGCTGCTGCCTGGGAAGCTGGCATTGACTGCCATGATGCGCTGCTTGTGGTCACAGACCAGCTGCACATTCAGAGAATGGTAGCCCTTCCTGTTGCGATACTGCTCGCCATGCTCCAGAGGGGCCCGCAAAGCCACATGCGTACAGTCAATGGCGCCCTGCACCAAGGGGAATTCCCCGAGTCTGGAAAATCCCAATGCGCGCTGATGCTGGCTCTCCAGGGCCATGGGGAAGGAGATGAATTGGCTTCTCCTTCTGAACAGTGCTTCGGTCACCTGGCAGATGCAGCGATGCGCGCCGTACTGGGAGATGTTTGCTATGTCCCCAGCAGCGTATTGGAAGGAGCCGGTGGCATAGAAGTTCAATGCCACCGTCACCTTCACTTCCACTGACAGAGACGTCCTGCACCTGAGCTTTGGCCGCAGATCTCGGCGAAGCAGGTGGCAGATCTCTGCAATCACCCCCTTTCGGAATCGGAGCCTTTTAACACATCGCGCGGCACTCATGTTTAGGTGGGAGCGCTGCTGGCGGTATAGCCTGACTGGGTAAGGCCTACGTGGCCGACGCCTGTAGCCCCCTCTGCCTCTAGCCAGGGCTGCCCCTCTCACAATGCGTCTGTGAGCCCTACGGACATGGAGCTGCAGCTCCGCGTTGGCACCCCATGCAACCCCCATCAAATCCTGGCAAACAGTCTAATTTCCAAATGGCCACTTGCAGCGCTATTGCCTGAGTCCAAAAATACCTGGCTCTTGCTGCTTGAAACCAGTTAGCTATCCTCCTTGTTGTGTCTCCAGAAATGCGTTGCACAAGACTGTTTTCAGAAAAAAGGATGGCCTTTATACTGGAGAGGACGTTCCCTTTAATTAGCGCCCCCCGGGGCCCGCGCTGGTTGTGTTGCGTTCCTTTTTCCAAACGCTCCGGCCGCCCGCCGCACAATGGGGCGGTCCGACTGAAGTTTGCAATCGGGGCGGCCAAAGGACGTTGCACGAGGATGTGACGTCATTTTCTGCGCGCGCATCCGGGCGGGCGCTAAATTTTGCGCCGGCGCTAACGGGCAACTTAATTTGGGGCGGGGCGCAAACTGCGCTGCGCCCGGGCGCTACACGCATAGCGCCCGGAAATCACTTCTCTTAAGGCGCTAACTGCTGGCGCAAGCAACTGAAAATCTAGCCCAAATACCTTAATAATTCACTACCCCATTACTGTACACATCTAATGCACACAGATACCTTAAAAACTCATTGTCCATTACTGTACACATCTAGTGCACACACAGATACCTTAATAACTCACTGCCCCATTACTGTACACATCTAGTGCACACACAGATACCTTAATAACTCATTTTCCATTACTGTACACATCTAGTGCGCATGCAGATACCTTAATAACTCACTGCCCCATTACTGTACACATCTAATACACAAATACCTTAATAATTCACTGTCCCCTTACTGTACACATCTAGTATACACACAGATACCTTAATAACTCACTGCCCCATTACTCTACACATCTAGTGTACTCACACATAACTTAGTAACTCACTGCCCATTACTGTACACATCTAGTGCACACACAAATATCTTAACAACTCACTGCCCCAATTACTGTACACATCTAGTGTACACAGATACCTTAATAACTCATTGTCCATTACTGTACACATCTAGTGCACACACAGATACCTTCATAACTCACTGTCCCAATAATATTCACATCTAGTGCACATACAGCTACCTTAATAACTCATTGTCCATTACTATACACATCTAGTGCGTACACATATACCTTAATAACTCACTGTCACATTACTGTACACATCTAGTGCACACACAGATACCTCAATAACTCACTGCCCCATTACTGTACACATCTAGTGTACACACAGATAGCTTAGTAAGTCACTGCCCCATTACTGTACACATCTAGTGTACACACAGATAGCTTAATAACTCACTGCCCCATCACTGTACACATCTGGTGCACACACAAATGCCTTAATAACTCACTGCCCCATTACTGTACACATCTAGTGTACAGAGATACCTTAATAACTCATTGTCCATTACTGTACGCATCTAGTGCACACACAGATAACTTCATAACTCACTGTCCCATTACTGTACACATCTAGTGCACATACAGGTACCTTAATAACTCATTGTCCATTACTGTACACATCTAGTGCACACAGAGATACCTTAATAACTCACTGTCACATTACTGTACACATCTAGTGCACACACAGATACCTCAATAACTCACTGCCCCATTACTGTACACATCTAGTGCACACACAGATACCTTAATAACTCACTGCCCCATTACTGTACACATCTAGTGCACACACAGATACCTTAATAATTCACTGCCCCATTACTATACACATCCAGTGCACACACAGATACCTTAATAACTCACTGCCCCAATACTGTACACATCCAGTGCACACACAGATACCTTAATAATTCACTGCCCCATTACTGTACACATCTAGTGCACAAAGATACCTTAATAACTCACTGCCCCATTACTGTACACATCTAGTGCACACACAGATACCTTAATAAT
The DNA here is from genome assembly GCF_052327205.1 of Somniosus microcephalus. Lineage (NCBI taxonomy): Eukaryota > Metazoa > Chordata > Chondrichthyes > Squaliformes > Somniosidae > Somniosus > Somniosus microcephalus. The sequence goes on along the minus strand of NC_141009.1, from coordinate 57,913,354 downwards.
TCACTGCCCTATTACTGTATACAACTTGTGCACACAGATACCTTAATAACTCACTTCCCCATTACTGTACACATCTAGTGCACACACAGGCACCTTAATAACTCACTGCCCCATTACTGTACACATCTAGTGCACACACAGATACCTTAACAACTCATTTTCCATTACTGTACACATCTAGTGCGCATGCAGATATCTTAATAACTCACTGCCCCATTACTGTACACATCTAATACACAAATTCCTTAATAACTCACTGCCCCATTACTGTACACATCTAATACACAAATACCTTAATAACTCACTGTCCCATTACTGTACACATCTAGTATACACACAGATACCTTAATAACACACTGCCCCATTACTGTACACATCTAGTGTACACACAGATAACTTAGTAACTCACTGCCCATTACTGTACACATCTAGTGTACACACAGATACCTTAATAACTCACTGCCCCATCACTGTACACATCTAGTGCACACACAAATATCTTAATAACTCACTGCCCCATTACTGTACACATCTAGTGTACACAGATACCTTAATAACTCATTGTCCATTATTGTACACATCTAGTGCACACACAGATACCTTCATAACTCACTCTCCCATTACTGTACACATCTAGTGCACATACAGATACCTTAATAACTCACTGCCCCATTACTGTACACATCTAGTGCGCACACAGATACCTCAATAACTCACTGCCCCATTACTGTACACATCTAGTGTACACACAGATAACTTAGTAACTCACTGCCCCATTACTGTACACATCTAGTGTACACGCAGATACCTTAATAACTCACTGCCCCAACACTGTACACATCCAGTGCACACACAGATACCTTAATAATTCACTGCCCCATTACTGTACACATCTAGTGCACAAAGATACCTTAATAACTCACTGCCCCATTACTGTACACATCTAGTGCACACACAGATACCTTAATAATTCACTGCCCCATTACTGTACACATCTAGTGCACACACAGATACATTAATAACTCACTGCACCAATACTGTACACATCTAGTGCACACACAGATACCTTAATAATTCACTGCCCCATTACTGTACACAACTAGTGCACACAGATAACTTAATAACTCACTTCCCCATTACTGTACACATCTAGTGCACACACAGACACCTTTATAACTCACTGCCCTAGTACTGTATACATCTCGTGCACACACAGATACCTTAATAATTCACTGCCCCATTACTATACACATCTCGTGCACACACAGATACCTTAATAACTCACTGCCCCATTACTGTACACATCTTGTGCACAGATACCTTAATAACTCACTGCCCCATTACTGTACACATCTAATACACAAATACCTTAATAATTCACTGCCCCATTACTGTACACATCAATTCACAAATACCTTAATAATTCACTGCCCCACTACTGTACACATCTCGTACACAGACACCTTAATAATTCACTGCCCCATTTCTGTACACATCTAATACACAAATACCTTAATAATTCACTGCCCCATTACTGTACACATCTAATACACAAATACCTTAATAATTCACTGTCCCATTACTGTACACATCTAGTGCACACACAGATACCTTAATAATTCACTGCCCTATTACTGTACACATCTAATACACAAATACCTTAATAACTCACTGCCCCATTTCTGTACACATCTAGTGCACACACAGATGCCTTAATAATTCACTGCCCCATTACTGTACACATCTATACACAAATACCTTAATAATTCACTGCCCCATTACTGTACACATCTAGTGCACACACAGATACCTTAATAACTCACTGCCGCATTACTGTACAAATCTAGTGCACAGATACCTTAATAACTCACTGTCCCATTACTGTACACATCTAGTGCACAGATACCTTAATAACTCACTGCCCCATTACTGTACACATCTAATACACAAATACCTTAATAATTCACTGCCCCATTACTGTACACATCTAATGCACACACAGATACCTTAATTACTCACTGCCCCATTACTGTACACATCTAGTGCACACACAGATACCTTAATGACTCACTGCCCCATTACTGTACACATCTAGTGTACACGCAGATACCTTAATAACTCACTGCCCCAACACTGTACACATCCAGTGCACACACAGATACCTTAATAATTCACTGCCCCATTACTGTACACATCTAGTGCACAAAGATACCTTAATAACTCACTGCCCCATTACTGTACACATCTAGTGCACACACAGATACCTTAATAATTCACTGCCCCATTACTGTACACATCTAGTGCACACACAGATACATTAATAACTCACTGCACCAATACTGTACACATCTAGTGCACACACAGATACCTTAATAATTCACTGCCCCATTACTGTACACAACTAGTGCACACAGATAACTTAATAACTCACTTCCCCATTACTGTACACATCTAGTGCACACACAGACACCTTTATAACTCACTGCCCTAGTACTGTATACATCTCGTGCACACACAGATACCTTAATAATTCACTGCCCCATTACTATACACATCTCGTGCACACACAGATACCTTAATAACTCACTGCCCCATTACTGTACACATCTTGTGCACAGATACCTTAATAACTCACTGCCCCATTACTGTACACATCTAATACACAAATACCTTAATAATTCACTGCCCCATTACTGTACACATCAATTCACAAATACCTTAATAATTCACTGCCCCACTACTGTACACATCTCGTACACAGACACCTTAATAATTCACTGCCCCATTTCTGTACACATCTAATACACAAATACCTTAATAATTCACTGCCCCATTACTGTACACATCTAATACACAAATACCTTAATAATTCACTGTCCCATTACTGTACACATCTAGTGCACACACAGATACCTTAATAATTCACTGCCCTATTACTGTACACATCTAATACACAAATACCTTAATAACTCACTGCCCCATTTCTGTACACATCTAGTGCACACACAGATGCCTTAATAATTCACTGCCCCATTACTGTACACATCTATACACAAATACCTTAATAATTCACTGCCCCATTACTGTACACATCTAGTGCACACACAGATACCTTAATAACTCACTGCCGCATTACTGTACAAATCTAGTGCACAGATACCTTAATAACTCACTGTCCCATTACTGTACACATCTAGTGCACAGATACCTTAATAACTCACTGCCCCATTACTGTACACATCTAATACACAAATACCTTAATAATTCACTGCCCCATTACTGTACACATCTAGTGCACACACAGATACCTTAATTACTCACTGCCCCATTACTGTACACATCTAGTGCACACACAGATACCTTAATGACTCACTGCCCCATTACTGTACACATCTAGTGTACACACAGATACCTTAATAATTCACTGCCCCATTACTGTACACACCTAGTGCACACAGATACCTTAAAAACTCATTGTCCATTACTGTACACATCTAGTGCACACCCAGATACCTTAATAACTCACTGCCCCATTACTGTACACATCTAGTGCACACACAGATACCTTAATAACTCATTTTCCATTACTTTACACATCTAGTGCGCATGCAGATACCTTAATAACTCACTGCCCCATTACTGTACACATCTCGTGCACAGACTGCCGTGTGTTTTGTTGCTGTTATTCAAAGAGTTTTCTGTAAAATTATGTTTTTTAAGCAATCAGAATTTAACAGAAATGAACAAAGAATGGATTCTTTATTTAACAATGAACTCCTGAAGTTTATGAAGAGATTTGACTAATGGGAGATTTGCATTTCTGTTATCTGTAACTGTCATTAACTGGAAATCAGATTAACAGCTCGAGCACCTGCTTCCCAACAATGGACCAGTGTTTACTCGGAAAAGTGAGATTGGATTAATTAATGAGCAATTGTCACGCCATTTCCTCACAGTTGTGAGCAGTGAGTACAGACCCAGCCTATCCAGTCTTTCCTCATAGCTAAGATTCTCTACTCTTGGCAACATCCTTGTAAATCTCCTCTGTACCCTCTCTAGTGCAATCACATCTTTCCTGTAATGTGGTGTCCAGAATTGCACGCAGTACTCTAGCTGAGGCCTAACTAGTGTTTTATACAGTTGAAGCATAACCCCCCTGCTCTTGTATTCTATGCCATGGCTAATAAAGGCAAGCATTCCGTATGCCATCTTAATCACCTTATCTAACTGGCCTGCTACCTTCAGGGACCTGTGGACACGCACTCCAAGTCCCCTTTTTTCCTCTACACTACTCAGTGTCCTACCATTTAATGTATATTCCCTTTCCTTGTTAGCCCTCCCCAAATGCATTACCTCACACTTCTCCGGATTGAATTCCATTTGCCACTGTTCTGCCCTCCTGACCAATTTATTGATATCTTCCTGCAGTCTACAGCTTCCTTCTTCAGTATCAACCACGCAGCCAATTTTAGTATCATCTGCAAACTTCTTAATCATACCCATTATATTCAAGTCTAGATCATTGATATATACCACAAAAAGCAAGGGACCTAGTACTGAGCCCTGCGGAACCCCACTGGAAACAGCCTTCCTGTCACAAAAATACCCATCAACCATTACCCTCTGCTTCCTGTAGCCAAGCCAGTTTTGAATCCAACTTGGGACTTTGCCCTGGATCCCATGGGCTTTTAACTTCGGAACCAGTCTGCCATGTGGAACCTTATCAAAAGCCTTGCTAAAGTCCATATACAGTACATCAAATGCACTACCCTCATCTACCCTCCTTGTTGCCTCCTCAAAAAATTCAATCAAGTTTGTCAGACATGACCTTCCCTTAACAAATGCGTGCTGACTATCCTTGATTAATCCGTGTCTTTCTAAATGAATATTTATCCTGTCCTTCAAATTCTTTCCAATAATTTTCCCACCACCGAGGTTATGTTGACTGGCCTGTAATTACTCCATCTATCCTTTTCTTCCTTTTTAAACAAGGGCACCACATTAGCGTTCCTCCAGCACTATGCCTGAAGCCAGAGAGGATTGAAAAATGATGGTCAGGGCCTCTGCTATTTCCACTTTTACTTCGCTTAACAGCCTGCTATACATTTCATCCGGGCCTGGGGATTTATCCACTTTATCTTCTTTTAAAGCTGCTAAACCCCTTAATACTTCCTCTCTCACTTTGCAAATTGGGGTCCTGTGACGTACACAGAACCCTGATTGCGATGATGCGTCACAAACGGGCATATCAGCGCCACACAGGCTCCGCCCACTTGTAGCGGTGTTGAGCGGCCAAACCAACGGTCCTTAAAGGGGCGCTGGGAAAACGGCCAAAACTTCTTTGTAATTTTTATTATCAAGTTTTCAACTAATTTGCAATCAAAGACAATAATGTAACAAGTGTCCTGTAAGGAATGATGTTAATCAGCATCGTTCAATGTCTTTTCATGTGAAACATCGAGTGCAGACACAGCACCTCGATATTCTAGAGTAATATGTGGAAACTCTGTTCTTCTTTGGACACTGATCCAGCTCACCAGAACACTGTCGCACAAGATGGTTCCTCCTGTGTTTTCGAAGTGAAAGGGGTTTATTTTGGCCAAAGGGTGAAAACAGGCGCTAAATGGGTGGTGTGCTAATCGGAAACGCCTGTTTCAAAGTCTGGATTTAGCGCGCAATTTTCAGGCTAATTGATGATTATCACGATTTGAACGGGCCTGCAGGCACTAACCAGAAACCCGCAGGTTTAACACTCAAGTGCTGAGTAGATGCAATTTTCCTGGAGCTGTATATGTCGCCTGCACTCACCCACTTCCACTGAAGGTGTGGAGTCCGATGGCTGGGACTGGAAGGAGGTCGCAATGAGCAAGAGAGAGGGCGCACAGCTTCTCCGATGTGGCACTGGAGGTCCTGGTGGGGGAGGTAGAGGAGGAGCGATGTCCTCTGTCTGCAGTGGGGAAGGAGGCCACAGAGGCAACTAATGCGGCGCATGTGGGTAGAGATCGCCCGTTGCGCGTGAAACTGTGAATGGCCCGGTTACTGCCAATACACTCATTACAACCACCACTCCTTCTCTTCCAGGAAATATTAGCACATAACAGGTGGCAGCAGGACCTGACCAGGGGAGGGGAAGCACAAATTCAGGAGATCACTCCCCTTGAGGATGTAATGATATCAGCAAATACTGATGGTATTTGCCTGTTTGATTATTGTGCCTTACCAGCGTATTTGCCTGTTTGATTATTTATGCCTTACCAGCAGAGGGCATGTGAGACAGAGAGACAGTTTAGTTTCGTTTTGAATGGATCTCTAAGATGGTGTCTCCTGTAAAACTGTTAACTTACTTGAATACACTTTAGATTAAAAGACATAGGTCTAGAAATTGAGTTTTGGCGCAGCCAGGGCTTTAGCGCCGGAAGTTAGTGCCGGAGCTAAGTCGCGCTGGTCGGGCCCAAAATTCACCAATTCTGCGCCCAAACGGCTGCCGGCGCTGCTGAGAGCTGTTTGCGCCTGAAAACTGGCGCTACGCGCAGAATATCGGCGCTATTCCGGCGCTGCGGCGCCCGCTGCGGTGCGGCAGGTTCGGGAAGTGCAGGCCTCCTCCTTCCCTTAAGGAGGAGCTGCCTGCACCCGGCCGCGGCCCGCGAAAATCTTTTTAAAAATGAGCCCGGCACCTCGGACAAGTGCCGGGCTTGCTTCTGTTCCGGGGGGGGGGGGGAAGTCCGGGGAGGGAGCTGCGGCCAGGCGGCCGGCGGGAAAGCGGCCGGCCACCGCGGTGCCTTTAATGCGCCGGCGCAAAGTCATGTAAGACTCTGTTGCCAGAGTCTTAGTTGCGGCTGCCACGGGCGAGGCGGCCGCAACTGAATTTCGGCGCTGGGGCCCGTCGGCATGGCAACCGGGACGCTGCGCACACCGATGACGTCATCGGTGCCGGCGCAGCGCTACCGGTCTACCGCGGCGGAAGGGCCCCAGGCAATTTCGGCGCCGGCGCCAATTGCAGCGCTAGGCCCTCTAGCGCCGCAAAATCGGCGCTAAGGGCACTGAATTTCTGGGCCAATCTCTTTCATGAATGTGTCGTCATTGAACCCACATAGAAAACAATACATGGTGTCAGAAGAGGATTGAAAGAGATGAAGAGGAAAAATCTGAAGTTAGCAACTCGACGAGACAGTGAACAGAGTCGTGGCAAGTAAGCTACCCAGCGAAATCAGCTCTCCACATAGTAGCAAGCCAAAAGAGAACATCGTTACTTACCTTTGGAGAATAGCTAACGAAGTGAAAAATGGAAGGTTTACACCCACCGGCGAAGCTTCAGTTGACAGGTAATGTGGCTGAAAGTTGGAGGAGGTTCAAACAACATTTGGAGTTGTATTTAGCAGCAATCGGAGCTGACGAGAAAAGTGATAAAATGAAAGCGTCAGTGTTCTTACATGTCATGGGTGATGAAGTGCTGGAGGTGTATAATAACTTCACATTCGCTGCTGATGGAGACAAAGTGAAGCTGGATAAAATAATGGAACAGTTTGAGGCATACTGCATACCTAAACGTAACGTGACGTTTGAGAGGCACAGATTTTTCACATGTGTACAGAAAATGGGAGAGACTATTGATCAGTATGTGACTGAACTGAGAAACAGAAGCAAAACATGTGAATTTGGGGGACTGACAGACTCGCTGATAAAAGACAGACTGGTGTGTGGTATTCCAGATAATGGTCTAAGGGAAAGACTGCTAAGAGAGCAAAATCTAGACCTGGGAAAAGCCATAGCACTGTGTAGGGCTACAGAGACTGTCAATTCGCAGGCAAAGGAGCTGTTCAGTGACAGTAGCTGCAACGTGGATGCAGTGAGAAAGAACGGACACAAACCGTTTAACAAAAAGAGCGCCAATGTGAAAGAAGAGGCGTGGCCAGCGAACAAAAATGAAAGGGACAATCGAAAGTCATGTAGTCGATGCGGTACACAGCATCCACCAAAAAAGTGTCCAGCATATGGTAAAACATGCAATAGTTGCAACAAAAACAACCATTATGCCCATTGCTGTAAGAACCAAGCGCAACAAAGCAAGGTCCATGCAGTAGATGAAAGCGAGATAGAGGAGTTCTATGTGGATGTTGTGTCTGAAAACAAAAAAGAAAAAAGAGACTGGATGTTGACACTAAAAGTGAATGACATACACATTCCATTTAAATTGGATACTGGAGCATAAGTTAATGTGATATCAGAGACTGATTTTAAGAAAATTAGACCCAGACCAAAGATACATGGAACAAAAGTGAAAGTGACAGGATACGCAGGTACTGATATACCAGTGAAAGGAAAATGCATTGTCAAAGTGACACACAAGGACAGAGAGCACACGCTAGCATTCATCGTGGTGCCAAAGGAGGTGCAGGCCATACTAGGCTTAATAGCCTGTGAGAGACTGAACCTGGTAAAGAGAGTCCTCATTGTGGAAAGCGAAGGAGAGACAGTCTATGATGAACTCATGAAAGAGTACAACGACCTATTTCAGGGTCTAGGCTGTCTTCCAGGAGAACACATGATCAGAGTAGATAAAAGTATGCCAACGGTCATACATCCATGCAGAAAAGTTCCGTTTGCTCTTCAAAAGCAACTGAAGGCAGAGTTGGACAGGATGGAAAGCCTGAACGTGATTCAGAAGATAGATGAGCCAACTGAGTGGGTGAGTTCCCTCGTCGTTGTGGACAAAAAGAATGGAAAGCTCAGAATTTGCCTGGATCCAAGAGATCTAAACAGAGCAATAAAGAGAGAGCACTTCAAGCTTCCTACACGTGAGGAAACCATGTCACAGTTTGCAAATGCAAAGTATTTCAGCAAGTTAGATGCATCATCAGGATTTTGGCAGATGAAACTGGACGAGGCAATTTCAAGACTGTGCACATTCAACAGTGCATTTGGCAGATACAGATTCCTAAGGTTACCATTTGGCATTGCCTCAGCTCCTGAAGTGTATCACAAAACTATCCATATGATCTATGAGCACCTGGAGGGAGTTGATACCTCAATGGATGACATCATAGTATGGGGAACCACGAGAACTGAGCATGACGAGAGACTGAAAAAAGTGCTGGAAGCAACAAGAAAAACAAACCTGAAGCTGAATAGTGAGAAATGCCAGCTCGGGGTGACAGAACTGACATTCGTGGGAGATATCCTTAGCAGTGAGGGCATCAGACCAGATCCCAGAAAGGTGTCCGCCATTGAGAATATGCCAAAGCCACAATGCAAAAAGGACGTGCGGAGGTTTAATGGAATGATCAACTACATGGGTAAATTCATATCCAACCTCTCAGAAAAGATGGCGCCACTGAGATGACTAACTGAAAAGAACATAGAATGGGAATGGAATCATGAGCATGAGAAGTCATGGAGCGATCTAAAGAAACTGCTCACAGAGGAACCAGTTCTGAGGTTTTATGACCCAGCGAGACCCATCAAGATATCATCAGATGCATCACAGAGTGGGCTCGGTGCCATTCTTCTGCAAAAATATGACGACTGGCAACCTATTGCATATGCATCACGCTCAATGACAGACGCGGAGACGCGATATGCTCAAATAGAAAAGGAGCTGCTCAGCATCACATACGCCTGTGAAAGATTTCACCAGTTTGTGTCAGGACAAGCAATCAGTGTAGAGACTGACCATAAGCCCTTGATTGCATTGTTCCAAAAGCCACTAAATGGATGTCCGCTTAGAATACAAAGAATGATGATCAGGCTGCAACGCTATACACTGAATGTTGCGTACACCCCGGGTAAGCTGATGTATACAGCAGACACATTGTCCAGAGCTGTTGACCCAACAGAGCCCGCAAACACCAAAATGGATGAAAAAGTGAACGCCTACGTGGACATGATCACAAGTGCACTGCCCATAGCAGATGCAAAAATGGAGCCCATAAAGACTGAGACAAACAAAGATGAAACACTAAGACGACTGAGGGAAAGCATCTTGGATGGATGGCCCAAAATGAAGCAAGACTGCTCACCTGACATGGCAGAGTACTGGAACTGCAGGGTGGAACTATCAATGGTCGAAGACATCATCTACAAAGGAAGTAAAATAGTTATCCCAAAGAGTCTGAGAAAAGAGATGCTAAAAAGGATCCATAGAGGACATCTGGGAATCGAAAAGTGTAAGAAAAGAGCACGAGAGGTGATGTACTGGCCACGAATCAACCAAGATGTGACAAATGAGGTGTCAAACTGCACAATATGCCTGAAATATCAAGCAAGCAATCCTGCAGAACCACTAAAGCCACACCCAGCGCCAGACAGACCTTACCAGAAGGTAGGCGCTGACCTATTCGTATGTCAAGGGAAGGACTATCTTGTAGTCACAGACTATTACTCCCTGTATCCAGAGGTTTGTAGACTGTACACCACCACTGCAGATGCTGTGATAACATGTATGAAAGCCATATTCTCCAGACATGGCGTGGCAAGTGAGGTCTTCACAGACAACGGACCCCAGTTTTACAATGCAAGTTTCCGACACTTTGCCAAAGAGTGGGACTTTGTCCACACAACGTCAAGTCCTCACTTTCCACAGTCCAATCGGTCCAGACAGTGAAAAGGCTGATGTACAAGGCAAAAGACAGTGGAACTGACTTCTACCAGAGCATGCTTGTATACCGCACAACGCCGCTCAAGTGTGGTATGTCACCAGCCCAACTCCTTATGGGACGTCTGCTAAGGTCAAACCTACCCATCCCGGAGAACCTCCTGAAAACAAAAGAGGGGGAGAAAGTGAGGAAGTTCAAAGAACAACAGAAAGAAAAGCAAAAGTACTACTATGACAGAGGAACACAAAACCTACCTGAACTCCACACTGGTGACCAAGTAAGGTTCAAAGACAAAACAAACATATGCACTCAGAAGGGAACTGTCCTGAGTGAAGTCCAACCAAGATCATACACCATTCAGACAGATGAGGGTGCTGTTCTGCGAAGAAATCGTCGGGATCTTCTCATGGGACCAGCCACAGCAGGTCAAAAGACTGATACTGTTGAACAACCTGATCACACAGCTGAGAACTCATCATCTGAGGCAACAACTCAGATTCAAGGACAATCAATCAGAAAATCCACAAGACACGTGAAGCCTCCTGAGAGACTCATTGAGCAAGTTTAAGGACTCTTGTTATAGAAGGAAGTAATGTTATCTTATTCTCTCTTCAAGTTCTAGTGTATTTACATATTTCATGTGAACACACAAAACAAGGTTAAAAAACCTTGATAATGATAATGTAAGTTCATTCAGTGTTACAGTTTAAATGCAGAGTAATACAAAGAAAACATGTTGTTAGATAAAAGTAAAATACTTTTGTTTTAAGAAAGGGAGATGTAATGATATCAGCAAATAGTGATGGTATTTGCCTGTTTGATTATTATGCCTTACCAGCATATTTGCCTGTTTGATTATTTATGCCTTACCAGCAGAGGGCATGTGAGACAGAGAGACAGTTTAGTTTTGTTTTGAATGGATCTCTAAGATGGTGTCTCCTGTAAAACTGTTAACTTACTTGAATACACTTTAGATTAAAAGACTTAGGGCTAGATTTTCAGCATAGACAGTTTTGGGGCGCTAACCTTAGCGCCCGCCCGAAGTTAGCGCCCGCCCCGAGGAGGAGGGGGAGGAGGAGGAGGAGGAGGAGGAGGAGGAGGAGGAGGAGGAGGAGGGGGAGGGGGAGGAGGAGGAGGAGGAGGAGGAGGAGGAGGAGGAGGAGGAGGAGGAGGAGGAGGAGGAGGAGGTGGTGGTGGTGGTTCACAACAACACACTGGATCCTTCCACACAACACATGCAGACTGCCGTTTATAGTGCAGGAGGAGTGCCCTTTAATTTGCGCTCCCCAGGGTGTGTTGCGTTCCATTTTACAAACGCTCTGGACGCCAGCCGCACAATGGGGCGGTCCGACTGAAGTTTGGAATCGGGGCGGCCAAAGGGCGTTGCACGAGGATGTGACGTCATTTTCTGCGCGCGCATCCGGGCGGCCGCTAAACTTTGCGCCGGCGCTAACGGCCAACTTAATTTGGGGCGGGGCGCAAACTGCGCTGCGCCCAGGCGCTACACGAATAGCGCCCGAAAATCACTTCTCTTAAGGCGCTAACTGCTGGCACAAGCAACTGAAAATCTAGCCCATACTCTTTCATGAATGTGTCGTCATTGAACCCACATAGAAAACAATACAGAGGAGGCAGTGCTGGTCGTGATCGGGAGGGGAGTGGCAGACCCCATGGCCAGAGGTAGAGCAGGGGCATCTCGTGTAGAGGTGTGTGGCCACTGCAGCTTCCTTGCAGATGCTGAACTATTCCTTATCCGTAATCACCCAAAGCTATCCTCACTCCCAACCTCCCTATCTCATCATACACATCCTCCTCTCGTGGCCACATGCGCTGCACGCTAACCCTTCCTGCATTATCATTGCAGGCTCCCTGGAGCAAGGTGCCAAGGATCTGTGTGGCCTGGTTCAGTGTGAGTGTGGCTGGACAGGGGGATGGAGTCAATGGGAAGCAAGCGGAGTTGATGACGAGGGATAAACAATCACGTCTTCAGTCTTCCCGATGTTTAGTTGGAGGAAGTTGTGACTGGTCTGTGACTCGATGTCAGAGAGTTAATCTGACAGCACAGAGGAGGATGGGGGGTTGAGCCAGGTGATGGAGAGATGGCACTAGACGTCATCAACATACATGTGGAGACTGATCCTGTGTCTGCAGATGATTTCACCAAAGGGCAGCTTGTACATGAGGAAGAGGAAGGGACCAAGGTTAGATCCTTGGAGGGTTCCAGAGGTAGTCTCTCAGGGTTGTGAAGGGAAACCATTGCTGGGGTTGTGCTGGCCAGATTCAGAGAGGTTGATGTTTAGCCATCCGAGGGTAGTCTCAAATAGCTGGACAATGAAGGACAGGCGATGGAGGAGGATGGTGTGGCCAACTGTACCAAACACTGTGGAGCAGCAGAGGACAAGAAGGAATTCTGCACCATAGTCACACAGAATGTCATTTTGTGAATTTATCCAGAGCTGTCTCAGTGTTGTGGGGAGGGTGGGAAACATACTGGATAGATTCAGACAGATTGTATTGAGGGAGACGAGCATGGAGTTGGGAGGTGATAATGTATTCGACGCTCTAACAGAGGAAAGGGAGGTTAGAGATGGGGCACTTGTTGGAGAGCACTGATGGGGTCAAGCTTGGTTTTCTGAGGAGGGGCTGATGTTGGCAGTTTTGAAAGGGGAAACAATGTTCCCTAAGGAATGGGCGCTGTTAACAATGTCCACTAGCTTGTGGTCCAGGAGCAAACATTGAGTGGCCAAGAGTTGAGTGGTCAAGAGTGGAGTATGGTTCTAGAGATGGGCATGGGGGGGATGGAGAGAAGCTGCAGGGTAATGGGGATCTGGGCTGTACAGGGTTGGGGAGTGTGGGGAAAGTCAGGAGCAAGGAGAGAAAGGGGAGAATTGGCAGAGTCAGCTGTGGAGATGGTCTCAATCTTGAAGACAAAGAGGTCCACGATCTGTTTGAACCTTGAATTATTTTCCCCACTGACTTCCCCTTTTGTCCTCACCAGCCCTGCACCCTAGAATTTATCGATCTCATTGTGTGACTCACATTGGGACTCTCGGATATGCAGCAATAAGAACATAAGAAATAGGAGCAGGAGCAGGAGCAGGAGCCGGAGCAGGAGCCGGAGCCGGAGCAGGAGCAGGAGCCGGAGCAGGAGCCGGAGCCGGAGCAGGAGCAGGAGCCGGAGCAGGAGCAGGAGCCGGAGCAGGAGCAGGGGCCGGAGCCGGAGCAGGAGCCGGAGCAGGAGCCGGAGCAGGAGCAGGAGCAGGAGCAGGAGCAGGAGCAGGAGCAGGGGCCGGAGCCGGAGCAGGAGCCGGAGCAGGAGCAGGAGCCGGAGCAGGAGCAGGAGCAGGAGCAGGAGCTGGAGCCGGAGACGGAGACGGAGCCGGAGCCGGAGCCGGAGCCGGAGCCGGAGCAGGAGCAGGAGCCGGAGCAGGAGCCGGAGCAGGAGCCGGAGCAGGAGCAGGAGCCGGAGCAGGAGCAGGAGCAGGAGCAGGAGCAGGAGCAGGAGCCGGAGCAGGAGCCGGAGCCGGAGCAGGAGCAGGAGCAGGAGCCGGAGCAGGAGCAGGCCATTTTACCCTCGAGCCTGCTCCGCCATTCGATATGATCATGGCCGATCTGGTCATGGCCTCAGCTCCACATTCCTGCCCACTCCCCATAACCCTTGACTCCCTTATCGTTCAAAAATCTGTCTATCTCCACCTTCAATATATTCAATGACTCCGCCTCCACAGCTCTCTGGGGTAGAGAATTCCAAAGATTCACGACCCTCTGAGCGAAGAGATTCCTCCTCATCTCCGTTTTAAATGGGCGACCCCTTATTCTGAAACTATGCCCCCGAGTTCTAGATTCCCCCACGAGGGGAAACATCCTCTCTCCATCTACCTTGTCAAGCCCCCTCAGAATCTGATACGTTTCAATAAGATCACCTCTCATTCTTCTAAACTCCAATGAGTATAGGCAATCTTCATTTGTTTAACAGGTCCGGTAATAAAGATGAAATAACAATGAATGCTTTAAAGACAGGCGGTGAGTCATTTGAATCTGACATTCTACTATCTGTCACGGCCGTTACCTGGAATCTGATTGTCAACCAGGTGACCATTGCCCTGACAATGGACAAGGGGATTCTTGGAAAGTGAGATTGGGACCAATTCTGAGATGCGATGATAAGACGGTATATAAAGGGCCGGAGGAGAGAGCAGCTCATCACTCGACATCACAGCTCGGGAAAATGAAGCAACTTTCTCTTCTGGTGCTGTTGGCAGCGTTGGGTGCGATCGCCCTCCATTCTGCTGAGGCCGGTGAGTGATTATAACACTAATTAACTGTTCAATTGGGGTCTGAGCTCAGATGAGTCAACTGGGATATGGTAGGGTTAGAGGGAGTGGGCACGGAATTATGGGAAGAAGGGCTTGCCCAACAAGTTTACTGGAGGAATTCGAAGAAATGTTGAAGCTTGCTGAACACAGAAATTGTGTGGGTGCCAGATATTCAGCAATGCGTTAGATACTGGGCCACAGTAAAGGGCTGAATTTAACTGTCAGTGTTGGTGTAAAACGGGAGATTGCGGATTGGTTAGACCCCAGCCCCTTATACACCCCGCCCCTTATACACTCTGCCCATTATACAGGCGTGACTGAACTCATCTGTGTGGACCACATTAAAGAGAGAGACAGGCTGTAATTTAGGAAATATTCTACACTGAAATTCTAGGATAAAATATAACATGTTCTATTTATTGCAGAAGAGGCACTGCGTGGGGATGATGATTCCCAGTCTGACGTGAATAAGGCAGAGATGCGAGAGCTGGGTAAGTGTTAGTACTGTCAACACGTCCATGCGTTTCTCTGCCTTACAGACCAGGTCCCACCCGCCCCCCGGCTCGGCGCTGAGCAAGAGGATCTCAGGGGCATCACAATTGGGGGCAGCGCCCAGGGTTAGAAAAGGGGAGATTGGCCACAAATGCCACTCTCGATCGCTGTGAACCTCCCCTGTTGAGGGTCAGAATCCTGGGCTGGGACTCACTCCTCAGTCACATAGCCTGCCAATACTTCCTGTCGAGGCTCCCGCAACCTCTAGGGTGACCATGGCCATGGAACCTATCCCAGCGAATGGGTCAGCATCTTCTTCAGTGGGCAGGAATGGAGAAAGATTGGAGAGGAACACACAAGGCCCACAGTCACCCTGAAATGACACTGATGGCAACGAACGGAGGGGAAACAGACTGAAGTGTGAGTGAGTCCAGGGGCAGCCTCTCCATCCACTGTGTGCAATGGGCTGAGAAATGTAGGTTTCCAGGGTTTCTATTGTCAGGAACCGACCCTGACACATAGCCCGAGTAAAACAGGAATAAAAAGTAACTAAGGAGGAGACCGCACACATCTCTTCCCACTCTTTACCCTATTTCACAGTGTGTGATTTGGGATCGGTGGGATTGCTTCAGGAGGCAGTAGTCTATCTTGGAGTATCTCTTGTGGGGGTTTGAGTGGAAAGTGAATTAGTGAAACCAGAAAAGAGAAGGCTGAGGGGTGACCTAATAGAGCTCTTTAACATTATTAAAAGGTTTGATAGCGTAGACGGAGAGACGATATCTCCACTTCCGGTGGAGTCCTAACTAGGGTTTATGAATATAAGATAGTCACTAACAAGTCCAATAGGGAATTCAGGAGGAACTTCATTACCCAGAGAGTGGTGAGAATGTGGAACTCACTACAACAAGGAGTAGTTGAGGTGAATAGCATAGATATATTTAAGGGGAAGCTAGATAAGTACATGTGGGAGAAAGGAATAGAAGGAGATGTTGATAGAGTGAGATGAAGTAGGGTGGGAGGAGACTGGTGTGGAACATAAACACCGGCACAGACCAGTTGGGCCGAATGGCCTGTTTCTGCGCTATACATTCTATGTAATTCTATGAGGAGACAGCAAACATCTCCAGTCAGCTGCTTTGAATATTGGAGTAATCGTGGAGATAACTGATAATGTGAGGAGATAATCTACACTGGTAGCAGTGTGAAAATACAACACTTTCTATTCATTTCAGAAGAAGCGCTGCGTGAGTTGGATGATTCAGAATCTGAGTTTCACGACCCACAGAATCGAGACCTGGGTAAGTGTCAGGAACATTAACAAGTCAGTCTGTCGCTCCACAATAAAGGTCCTTTGCTGCTGAGACACAGAGCAGGAAGTGATGCTTCAGGTGTACTGAGCCTTGGTCCGACCCCATCTGGAGCACTCTGTTCTGTTCTGGGCACCGCACCTCAGGGAGAATATATTGACCTTGAAAGTGGTGCAGCGCAGATTCACCAGAATGAGACCGGGGCTTAGAGGGTTAAATTGTGAGGACCGCTTGCATAAACCTGGCTTGTATTCCCTTGAGTTTAGAAGATTGAGGGGTGATCTGATCGAGGTGTTTGAAATGTTAAAATGATTTGATAGGGTAGACACAGAAACTATTTCCTCTGATGGGGGACTCAAGAATGAGGGAACATAATCTTAAAATTAGAGCTAGGCCATTCAGGAGTGAAATCAGGAAGCACTTTTTCACAGGACGGGTAGTGGAAATCTGGAACTCTCTTCCGCAAAAGGCTGTGGACGCTGGGGGTGAATTGGAGCTTTCAAGACTGAGATGGATAGCTGTTTGTTGGGTCAGGGTATCAAGGGATATTGGGCTAAGGTGGGTAAATGGAGCTGAGGTACAGAGCAGCCATGATCTCATTGAATGGCGGAGGGGCTGAATGGCCCACTCCTGGTCCAGGTTTGATCCTTGGTCTGCGCAGAGTGAGCTGATCTCAGCCCAAGGCTGAATAAGGAGGTTTTCTGGGTCAGAAGGGATTTAGTCCCTTTAAAGGGGCCACACTGCTCGTATTCCCAGAGAGACTGTGCTATTTTGTGTCAGTCTGTGCAAACTGCAGAATAAAAGATCAAGAAATGAGATTTGACAGGATTTTTAATGGGAATATATTTGCTGTTGGCACTGAAGCACTGAAGACTGTCATATACTTTTGTCAACATGAAAATCACCCAGTGCTCAGTGATAACTAGCAAACTTTACCAAACACAGAGGATCCTGAATACTAACCAGCACCGTCTCTCATCCTGTTTCCTTAGAGTCAGCGTTCCCTGAGCACATCCAGAAACGAGGTATCGGTAAAATACTTAAAGCAACATGGAACGCTGGCAAAAAAGTTGTTAGTAAGTATTTCCTTTTAATGAATGACACAATACGATAACGAAAGGATTGATGGAGGGACTTGGGTAGAGTAGAGATCGACATCATAACAGGATCGGATATTTCTGGCACCCACTTGGATACCAAGGAAAGTGACCCAGTCTGAGGGCTGGTGCCCGGGGGGTGTTTGAGAAACGAGCCCAGTGGGCTGGAGGCTGGCAGGGTCTCGATGGAGACACATTTTACTGTGTGGGATGTATGTGGATGTCGGTGTGTCCCATTACTCAGTAACTGCAATAATCCCACAGTCCACACCGTGGGTTAACACTGGCTGCGTCCTCACTCTCTGTAGTCATAAATGTGACTTATTTCCCAGGGAAATCATTGATTTTTCCCCATCAGAATGGAGTTCCATGGCAGTTAATGTCTGACAGGAAAACTGTTCTTTTAGATTATCTGTTCTTGGGATGTGGGTGATGTGGTAAAGGACACATTTATAGCCCAGCCCTAGTTGGTAGAATACTCATTTCATATATTGTATGTACCCGTATTTATCTCTATGTACCTAGAAGTACCTATGTGTAGTTGTATGTATTTGTATATACTTACAAGTACCTGTACCTGTCTGTATTTATGGGTAAGTATATGTGCCTGTATGTACTTGTTTGTTCTTATAAGTACGTGTATACACACATGTAATTGTATGCTGCCCCTCGGTAACATCATGTGGAGACACAGGATCATCGTTGCAGGGTATGCTGATGACATCCAGTTCTACCTCTTCACCACTTCTCTCAACTCCCCAATTGACTGTGAGTTGTCGGGATGCTTGTCAGACAACACAAAGCCCATCAGTGGTTGCAAGGAGTGTGGAGAATACAGTTGGTCGTCAGTCCTGGATGAGTCACAATTCAATTCAAAAGCCTCGTCCTTCCCGTTAAATCCCTCCGTGGTCTTGTCCCACCCGGTCTGTTGTAGTGTTTCTCTCCATGTGAGCCACTGCCTGATCCAACTCGCCCCATTCCCTTTAATATTCCTCTTTTTCAAGCAACTATCTAATTCCCTTTTAAAAGAATCGACGGATTTGCTTCAACACTGGTTTGTGGCCGAGAATTCCAGATTCCAACCAGCCTCTGTGTAAAGAATTTGTTTCATCCTCCCCTTTAATTCTTTCTGTGATTATTGAAATGTTAGGCCCTCTAACTATCATGTTGGGGACAGTGGAAACAATCTCTCACGATTTACCTGCTCAGAACCTTTCACAATCTTAAAGACCTCTATCAGGTCACCTTTCTCAGATCCGGTGAAGAAAAGCCCCACCGTCTCAAGTTTCTCTGCATAACTGTGGGCCCTCATCCCGGGTAACATCCCAGTGAATCCACACTGCACCATCCCCATTGCTTCTGTGTCCTTCCTATAATAGTGGCCAAGACTGTGCACTATTCTCCACACTGGGGCACAGTTCGGTGCTACGGCAGTGCAGAAGCTGGGCCAGACTAATTGGCGGTGGTTGAAGAAATGCAGGGTGTGAATCATTCATTAAAGAAGCTGCAACTTGGAACAAAAACCCAGAAGAGAGAACGGCAGAAAGGTGTCATTCTGTCTCCTATTTTAGAAAAATTTGGGAAGAAATTCCAGAGGCCAAATTATCCAGCAATTGAACATAAGAAATAGGAGCAGGAGTAGGCCATTCGGCCCTGATCCTGAGGTGGAACAGTATCCGTCTGAGGAGGAGACGGACACTGCGAAGCGAGGCTTGATTATGTAGCTCCTCTTGACTCTGAACTGTGCTGTGCTGTGAATCAGAGAAGCAGACTGTCGAGCTTAAACACAGCTGTCAAATTATTACCTGATAGAAAGTTCTGTTCCTTTTTTGAAAAGTTTAAAATTCTGGTCCTGCTAAAAGGAGCAGGGATTATTGAGCCCTCATCAAACACAGATTCACAAAGTTACTCGATGTGTCAGCTGTGGCTCAGTGGTGGCACTCTCACCTCTGGGTCAGAACATTGTGGGTACCGGTTCCACTCCAGAGACTTGAGGGCAAAATCTAGGCTGACTCTCCAATGCTGCACTGTGGGAGGGGCCATTTTTGGATGAGACATTAAATTGAGGCCCCGTCTGCCCTCGCAGGTGGATGTAAAATATCCCATGGCACTATTTGAAGAGCAGGGGAGTTGTCCCCAGAGTCCTGGCTTTGCACAAATTGGCTGCTGCATTTCCTACATTACACTTCAAAAGTACTTTATTGGCTGTAAATCGCTTTGGGACATCCTAAGGTCGTGAAAGGTGCTCTATAAATGCAAGCCTTTCTTTTTTTTTCTTGTTACAATTTATGTTTTAGCATTTTCCCTACTCTTACTTCCAAATGTATTTCTTTGTGTACTTTGCGACATTGAACTTCATCTGCCCATCCTGCGACCAATCAGTGTCTTACAAGCTCTGTGTCAGATGGGCCACATTCCCTAATTGGGGGTCATTGACAAATCTCGATATTGATTCCTCAATTCCTCAGTCCAGATCATTAATGGACACAGTGAATAAGATGGCGGCTCACAAAGACATGGGGAAACCTCGCTCACCGTACCTTTCCATTCCTACTAACTCCCTTTCTGCCCTCCAATCGCCTCTCCCCAAGAGGTTGCATTAATAATTCCTTCTACTATTATACAGTCTAGTGGTTTACCAACAATTGAAGTGAGGCTAATAATTCCTGGCTTGTCCCTGCCTCCCTGTTCGAAGAGGAGAATTATATTCCCACCAGTCCCCGAGCACAATTTTACTTTACACAAGCTTTGGAAAATTATAGTGGGACCTGTGACCTGTGTATAAAAAGACCAGTCCTAGTGTGAGCAAGCACTGAGTGCGAGTCATCAAAGAGTGCTGTGAGTTTGGGTAAGTGTGAGAGTTCTTTAATTGTTATTTCTCTTTAAATCATTCTTGATAAGATTACTTAAGCAGTTTAAGTAAAGGGGAAAAGTTAAATATTTGGGATTCTGTTGGTTTAAGAAGAATAAAACAAGGTTACACTGCAGTAGGAGTAAATTGGCACAGCAGGCAGTGGAAACCAGTTTTCTAACCAATCAGCAGGGGTGATTCATTTGGCTGTAAACAAACAAACAAACAGTATAAAAAGACCAGTGCTAGTGCGAGCAAGCACTGAGTGCGAGTCAGCAGAGAGTGCTGTGAGTTTGGGTAAGTGTGAGTTAGGGTAAGTGGGGTGTTAGGTGCTCTTTTCAAACTTTAACTCTGTGGGTTGCAGTTAATAAGGCCTTTCTGGTGCAGAGTGACTGTTGGTAAACCATTTAACTGGTGTAACTAGAGGGATTGGTTTAATTTAAATCCAATTAATTAAAGGGGATACTAGCATCTAAAATCGGGCAGAGGGTTTCCATAACTAACAATAAAAAATTTAATTAATTGCATAGAATGGAGCAGGTGATGTGTTACTGTTGCGAGATGTCGGAGCCGGTGAACCCCATTGAGGCTCACGGTGATTACGTCTATGACAAGTGTCTGCTGCTACAGGAACTCCAGCTCCGTGTTGATGAGCTGGAGTCTGAGCTTCAGACACTGTGACACATCAGGGAGGGGGAGAAGTGCCTGGACTCTGTGTATCAGGAGGTGGTCATACCTATGAAGTTAATTAATTCAGATGTAGCCCATGGTCAGGGACAGGACGGTGTGACTACGAGTGAGGCAGGTACGGGGATCCAGGAGGTAGAGCTGGAGGAGCCGCAGCCCTTGCTCTTGTCCAACAGGTTCGAGGATCTTACTCCCTGTGGGGACAGGAGCAGGGACTGCAGGGAGGATGAGCAACCTGGCCACAGCACCGTGGAACAGGGGGCCATTCAAGAGGGGGGAGTAAATAGAAATGTTGTAGTGGTAGGGGATAGTATTATTAGGGGGATAGATAGAGTTCTCTGCAGCCGAGAGCGAGAGTCCCGAAGGCTGTGTTGCCTACCCGGTGCCAGGGTTAAGGACATCTCCTCTGGGCTGGAAAGAAACTTGCAGTGGGAGGGGGTGGATCCAGTTGCCATGGTCCATGTGGTACAAACGACGTAGATAGGACTAGGAAGCCGGTTCTGTTAAAGGAGTATGAGCAGCTAGGGGTCAAATTAAAAAACAGAACCTCAAGGGTAATAATCTCTGGATTATTACCTGAGCCACGAGTGAATTTGGCTAGGACAAATAATATTAGAGAGTTAAATGCGTGGCTC
The DNA here is from genome assembly GCF_052327205.1 of Somniosus microcephalus. Taxonomy (NCBI): domain Eukaryota; kingdom Metazoa; phylum Chordata; class Chondrichthyes; order Squaliformes; family Somniosidae; genus Somniosus; species Somniosus microcephalus. The sequence goes on along the minus strand of NC_141009.1, from coordinate 57,891,377 downwards.
AAAGACTGGTGTGGGAGAAATAGGTTTTGCTTCCTGGGACACTGGCACCAGTACTGGGGCAGGAGGGAGCTGTTCCGTTGGGACGGGCTTCACTTGGCCAATGCTGGGACTAGAGTCCTGGCGGATCATATAACTAGGGCTGTAGAGAGGGTTTTAAACTAACTAGTGGGGGGGGGAGGTTCCTAGAGAGCAAATAATAAAAATGACAACAGAGAAGGCCATAGACTTAGGTAGCAGTGGGGAAATTAAAAACCAGAGCGTGTCAGGAAGGGGCAGAAGGTATGGAGTAAAAGGTAAAGTAATAAAAAGGGCAAAAGCAGGAACTAAGTGTCACAAAACATATTTGAAAGTTCTCTATCTGAATGCACGTAGCATTTGTAACAAAATAGACGAGTTAATGGCACAAATAACTACATATGGGTATGATCTTGTGACCATTACAGAAACATGGCTGCAGGGTGACAATGTCTGGGAATTAAACATACCAGGTTATTTAACGATCAGGAAGGACAGGCAGGAGGAAGGGGAGGTGGAGTGGCTATGTTAATAAAGGAAGGAATCACTGTAATACAGAGAAATGATATTGGGTCAAAAGATCAGGATAATGAAACAGTTTGGGTGGAGGTAAGGAATAATAAGGGGAAAAAAACACTAGTGGCGTAGTCTATAGGCCTCCGAACAGTTGCAACTCTGTTGGACGGAGTATCAATCAGGAAATAGTTGAGGCTTGTAATAAGGGAACATCTGTAATTATGGGGGATTTTAACTATCATATTAATTGGATAAATCAAATTGGGCAGGGCTGCCTTGAGGATGAGTTCATTGAGTGTATTAGGGATGGGTTTCTTGAGCAGTATGTAACTGAACCGACCAGGGGGCAAGCAACCTTAGATCTGGTCCTGTGTAACGAGACAGGATTAATTAAAAATGTCCTAGTAAAGGATCCCCTTGGAATGAGTGACCATAACATGGTTGAATTCCATATTCAATTAGAGGGTGAGAAGGTTGGATCTCAAACAAGCGTGCTAAGCTTGAATAAAGGAGACTATGAAGGTATGAGAGCGGAATTGAGTAGAGTGGATTGGGAAAATAGATTAAAGGGTAAGACGATACATGATCAGTGGTGTACATTTAAGGAGTTATTTTACAACTTCCAAAAAAAAATATTCCACTGAGAATAAAAGGGTGTAAAAGACAGTCATCCGTGGCTAAGTAAAAAAATTAAGGATAGTATTCGACTAAAAACAAGGGCATATAAGGTAGCCAAATCTAGTGGGAGGATAGAGGATTGGGAAAACTTTAAAAGACAGCAAAAAATAACAAAAAGATTGATTAAGAAAGGGAAGATAGATTATGAAAGTAAATTAGCAAAAAATATAAAAACAGATAGTAAGAGTTTATATAGTTATATAAAAAGAAAAAGGGTGGCTAAAGTAAATGTTGGTCCCTTAGAGGATGAGGCCGGGAAATTAATGGTGGGAAATATGGAGATGGCAAAAAACACTGAATGAATATTTTGTATCAGTCGTTACAGTAGAGGACACTAAGAATATCCCAACACTGGACAAACAGGGGGCTATAGGGGGGGGGGGAGGAGCTAAACATGATCAAAATCACTAAGGAAGTGGTACTCGGTAAAATAACGGGACTCAAGGCAGATAAATCACCCGGACCTGATGGCTTACATCCTAGGGTCTTGAGGGAAGTGACGGTAGGGATTGTGGGTGCATTGGTAATAATTTTCCAAAACTCCCTGGACTCAGCAAAGGTCCCGGCAGACTGGAAAACTGCTAATGTAACACCCTTATTTAAAAAGGGCAGTAGACAGAAGGCTGGAAACTATAGACCGGTTAGCCTAACATCTGTGGTAGGTAAAATTTTGGAGTCCATTATTAAGGAGACAGTAACAGGATGTTTGGATAATCATAATTTAATAGGACAAAGTCAGCATGGTTTTATGAAGGGGAAGTCATGTTTGACAAATTTGCTGGAGTTCTTTGAGGAAGTAACATATAGGGTGGATAAAGGGGAACCAGTGGACGTAGTCTATTTAGACTTCCAAAAGGCATTTGACAAGGTGCCACACAAAAGATTATTGCTTAAGATAAAAAATCACGGGATTGGGGGTAATATTCTGGCATGGATAGAGGATTGGCTATCTAACAGAAGGCAGAGAGTTGGGATAAATGGTTCATTCTCAGACTGGCAATCAGTAACTAGTGGTGTTCCGCAGGGGTCAGTGCTGGGTCCCCAACTCTTTACAATCTATATTAACGATTTGGAGGAGGGGACCAAGTGTAACATATCAAAGATTGCAGATGATACTAAGATGGGAGGGAAAGTAGTGAGTGAGGAGGACATAAAAAACCTGCAAGGGGACACAGTCAGGCTAAGTGGGCAGAGATTTGGCAGATGGAATACAATACTGGAAAGTGTGAGGTTAGGCACTTTGGCAGGAAAAATCGTAGAGCAAGTTATTATCTTAATGGCAAGAAACTGGAAAGTACTGAAGTACAAAGGGATCTGGGGGTCCTGGTGCACGAAACTCAAAAGGTTAGTATGCAGGTGCAGCAAGTGATTAAGAAGGTCAATGGAATGTTGGCTTTCATTGCTAGGGGGATAGAATATAAAAATAGGGAGGTATTGCTTCAGTTGTACAAGGTATTGGTGAGACCGCACCTGGAATACTGCATACAGTTTTGGTGTCCATACTTAAGAAAAGACATACTTGCTCTCGAGTCAGTACAAAGAAGGTTCACTCGGTTAATCCCGGGGATGAGGGGATGGACATATGAGGAGAGGTTGAGTAGATTGGGACTCTACTCATTGGAGTTCAGAAGAATGAGAGGCGATCTTATTGAAACATATAAGATTATGAAGGGATTGGATCGGGTGGATGTGGGGAGGATGTTCCCGATGATGGGTGAAACTAGAACTAGGGGGCATAGTCTTAGAATAAGGGGCTGCTCTTTCAAAACTGAGATGAGGAGGAACTACTTCACTCAGAGGGTGGTAGGTCCATGGAATATGCTGCCCCAAAAAGCTGTAGAAGCTGCATCATTACATAAATTTAAAACAGAAATAGACAGTTTCCTAGAAGTAAAGGGAATTAAGGGTTACAGGGAGCGGGCAGGAATTTGGACATGAGTCTAGGTTCGGATCGGACATGGCCCTGTGGGTAGCGGAGCGGGCCCAGGGGCCGTGTAGCCTGATCCTGCTCCTATTTCGTGTGTCTAATTCTGTTAGATTCAGGAGATGGTTCTGTGATAGTAGATTGGCGGTTAGGATCAGATCAGCCATGATCTTATTGAATGGCGGAGCAGGCTCGAGGTGCCGATTGGCCTACTCCGGCTCCTATTTCTTATGTTCTAATGTTCTTATGTTCCTCCCTAGTTTCCCTTCAGGATCCTTGGATCCCAAGGAAACTGACCCAGTCCGAAGGGTCAGTGCTTTTTGTCTGTTAGGTTAGAATAACTTAAAGCATTGTTACCTGCAGTGAACAGCCCCCGGGTCAAATATATCACACTGCGGAGTGAAGCACTCAGTTCTCAGCCGCACTAATGTAGCCAAGCCCTAACCTTATAATGGCTCACTGCATCGGTGTGTCATTTTCATTTCCCACATTAGTTATCTCTGAAAGAGAATTTAGTGCCACATCAGGACACAGTTCTGTACTACAACAGTGTGTAAGCTAGCCCAGACTAACTGGAGGTGTTTTAAGAAAAGCAGGGAGAGAATCATTCATTAAAGAAGCTGCAACTTGGACCAAAAACTCCAAAGTGAAAATGCCAGAAAGATTTAATTCTGTATCCTCTTTCAGAAAAGATTAAGAATAAATTCTGGAGGCGAAAAAAACCAGTTGCTGAGGCGGAGGCACCAGCTCCAGATGAAGAAGAGGCTCCGGCTGAGGGAGAGGCTGAGGAATGAGCTAACACTACGAAGTGAGACCTGGGTAAGTAGAAGTCATTCCCGGCTCTCTTGTCTCTGAGCTGGTCTGTGTTGTGAACTCTCGGTTGCTGAGGGATGGAAGGGTGGAAATAGCAGAGGCTTTGGCCACGATCTTTCAATCCTCCTTGGATCTGGGGTGGTTCCAGAGGACTGGAGCATTGCAAATGTTACAACGCTGTTCTAAAAAGGGACGAGAGATAAACCAGGTAAGTAGAGGCCAGTTAATGAGTAAAGCAGCCACAATGTGCATGGTGCTGCCTTGTATAAGGGGCCGCCGGTGATTTAACCCCGAGATCCAGGTGGAGAGCCTGTGTGTTGCAGGTGAAGGATAATTACGATGAGACGTTCTGGATATATTCGGGAGAGAGCCATATATCCAAGTTTGCCAACGACACCAAGTTAGGAGGCACGTTAAGTAGTGTAACTGGGAGCAGAAAGATGTAAAGGGACATGGATAGATTAAGTGTATGGGCAAAACTGTGGCAGATGGAGTTCAATGTGGGGAAACGTGAGGTCATCCACTTTGGACTAAGAAAGATAGATCAGAGTATTTTCTAAATGGTGTGAAGTTAGGAACTATGGATGAGCGAGAGATTTAGGGGCCCAGGTACAGAAATCACTAAAAGCTGGTGGACAGCTACAAAAAATGATTAAAAAGACTAATGGAATATTGGCCTTTATCTCAAGAGGACTGGAATACAAAGGGTGGAAGTTATGTTCCAGTTCCATAAATCTCTGGTCAGACCCTCTCTGGACACTGCATTCAGTTCTGGGCACGGCCCCTCAGGAAGGATATATTGGCCTCGGAGGGGATGCAGCGCAGACTCACCAGAACAATACCTGGGCTAAATTGTGAGGACAGGTTTCATCAAATAACTCAATCAAGTTTGTCAGACACGATTTGCCTTTAACAAATCCATGTTGCCTGTCATTTATGAACCCATGTTTTTCCAAGTGACAATTCATTTTGTCCTGGATTGTGGTGTCTAGAATTTCTCCACCACCAACGTTTGGCTGACTGGCCTGTGGTTACCGGGTGTAGGTGTAACACTGAACAAGGGAATTCAATTAGAAGAATGACTAGTTTATGTTCTATCTGCTGCAGGTTGATTGATCTCATCCTCCATGGAGCGAAGGACCATTTCATGAAGGATAGACACATCAAACTACAACTCTGGCTATTCGCCTCCATGTGCTGAAATGAAGAAATTGCTGATAATTTAATGAACTGAAATCACTGCTGCTGATTTGGGAATATTTGCTTGTGAGGGTCAGTGTGACTGAGTCTCTGAATTCCATCAGCTCACTCTGAAAGTACAAACATGTGAAAATGGCACAAAACCCACTCATTACAAATGGAAACAGCAACTAACACTTTAAATTACAGCTCAGGCCATCCAACATGCGCCTGAAAACATCAAACAAATCAGTGTAACACGTTGATAGTGGGCACTGGTCGGAGCCCTGGAGAATACTGCTGGTTCGATCCAATAATAACTGGCCCGATCCAATAATAACTGGCCCCAATTAGACATTAGTTTAAACAGGGGCACCGTTTGAACCAGTGACTGATGACGTACTGATGCTGTAATATTTCAGAGTGTCGTTAATTAAACTCATATCACTGATGGAATCAGTGCCTCACAGCCCCTCCCTTGCTGCTAGTGCCTGTACGCTTAACACAACCTCAGCTTGTTTTGCAAAGCATATAAAAAATGAATAAAAACAAATGCATGAAAGAGTTGGTGTTTCTCAAGTCCTTCTGTGATTAATTCTGACGGTGGTTTCAGGCACCCCCTAGAGTTCACATTGCTATTCCGCAGCCAGACAGTATTTGGTGCTGTTTACACAGCTCCACCATCCTTACTCGTTGTACTAGTGCAGCATTTACTGCAATGTTAGGCATTTCCAATAATGTGCCGAGTCTGTTCATTTCTTTAATGTCCATATTTACAGCCACGTTTCCCAGACACATCTGCTTGTTGATACTTGAGATACGGAGGCTGTTTCTGCTGGAGTATAAAAGGCTAGGAGGTGATTTAATAAAAGTTATTTTTTTACAAGGGGCACCAGGGAATAAAGTTTGGTAATGGCTTTGGTCCGTCTCTCTCAAAGTCAAATTTTACAACAGCAATAATTTACATTTATGTAGCGCCTTTAATGCAGTAAAATATTCCAAGACGCTTCACAGGAGCATTATCAGACAAAAAGCATCGACACCGAGCCATAGCAGACATTCGGACAGGTGGCCAAATGCTTGGTCAAGGAGGTAGATTTTAGGAGGGAGATTTTAGGAGGGACTTACAGGAGTGGTGGAGAGGTTTAGGGAGGGAATACCGGAGCTTAGGGCCTGGACGGCTGAAGACATGGACGGCTGAAGGCATGGCCGTCAATGGTGGGGCGAAGGAAGTCAGGGATGGACAAGACACCAGAATTGGAGGAATGCAGAGTTCTCGGAGGGTTGTAGGACTGGAGTGGTTACAGAGAGAGGGAGGGATTTGAACACGAGGAGGAGAATTTTAAATTAAGGCGTTGGTAGACCGGGAACCAGTGTAAATCAGCAAGCACAGGGGTGATGGGTGAACGGGACTCGGTGCGAGTTAGGACACGGGGCAGTGAGCACAGGGGGTGATGGGTGAACGGGACTAGGTGCGACTTAGGATACGGGGCAGTGAGCACAGGCGGTGATGGGTGAACGGGACTTGGTGCGAGTTAGGATACGGGCAGGGGGTGATGGGTGAACGGGACTTGGTACGAGTTAGGACACGGGGCAGTGAGCACAGGGGTGATGGGTGAACGGGACTTGGTGCGAGTTAGGACACGGGGCAGTGAGCACAGGGGGTGATGGGTGAACGGGACTTGGAGCGAGTCAGGACACGGGCAGTGAGCACAGGGGTGATGAGTGAACGGGACTTGGTGCGAGTTAGGACACGGGCAGTGAGCACAGGGGTGATGGGTGAACGGGGCTTGGTGCGAGTTAGGACACGGGGCAGTGAGCACAGGGGTGATGGGTGAACGGGGCTTGGTGCGAGTTAGGACACAGGGCAGTGAGCACAGGGGTGATGGGTGAACGGGACTTGGAGCGAGTTAGGACACGGGGCAGTGAGCACAGGGGTGATGGGTGAACGGGACTTGGTGCGAGTTAGGACACGGGGCAGTGAGCACAGGGGTGATGAGTGAACGGGACTTGGTGCGAGTTAGGACACGGGCAGTGAGCACAGGGGTGATGGGTGAACGGGACTTGGTGCGAGTTAGGACACGGGGCAGTGAGCACAGGGGTGATGGGTGAACGGGACTGGGTGTGAGTTAGGACACGGGCAGCAGAGTTTTGGATGAGCTCAAGTTTACGGAGGGTGGAATATAGGAGGCCAGGAGAGCGTTGGAATAATTGAGTCTAGAGGTGAGAGAGGCTTGGCTGAGGGTTTCTCTGGCAGATGTGCGGAGGTAGGGGTGGAGACGGGCGATGTTACGGAGGTGGAATTGGGATCGAGAGGATATGGTGTCGAAAGCTCAGCTCAGGGTCAAACAGGATGCGATCAGTCTGGTTCAACCCGCAGACCGTGGCCAGGGAGGGGATTGGAATTCATTCATACCTACCATCAGTATTTCATTCTGACATCAGTCTTTTTGTAACCTATTCAGCTCATTGGGCCTCCCCACTGTACATCCCCCCACCCCCCTCTCCAACTCCTCCGAGTCCAGTGGCTAACCCACTGGATAGGCCCCACTCCTCCTCCTCGTGTATTCCCAGCACTGCTGGCCCCGACTGACCCCTCCATATACTGTAGCCAGGAACTCTGGTGAGGGTGGGGGGGGGGGGGGGGGGGGGGGGGGAGTGGCTGTGGAAGAGTGCCTGTTGGTGTGGTTCGCCTGTTGAAAATCCAAATGTTATTTTTCTCCCGATTAAAAAGTTATGAATTGTGAAGTTTTTGGCTGTCTCACTGGCAGAAGGCAGTCTGCAGGAAGGTGCCACCGTTTAATGTTACTCAAGGCTCTGTCTGCCGGCACCAATGGTTTGGGCAGCCATTAAATATTTTTTTAGAATTCATTCTTGGGATGTGGGTGTCGCCGGCAAGGCCAGCATTTATTGCACGTCCCTAGATGCTCTGTCGGGAGTGGTCTGCTAGACCCCTTCACAGCGTTGGTGTGGGTCTGGAGTCACGTATAGGCCAGACCCGGTAAGGACGGCAGATTTCCTTCCCTGAAGGACATTAGTGAACTAGACGGGATTTTACGACAATCCGGTAGTTTCATGGTCACTTTTATTGATACCAGCTATCTGTTTCTGAATTCTCAAACTGCCATGGTGAGATTATTAGTCCAGGGCTCTGCATTAGTCCAGAGTATGGGGAGAGAGCGGGAATATGGTATTGAGATAGAGGATCAGCCATGATCATATTGAATGGCAGAGCAGGCTCGAAGGGCCGAATGGCCTCCTCCTGCTACCGTACCCATGGCGCTAGTTGAAGAGCAGGGCACTCTGCCAGTGCTCTGGCCAACATTCCTCCCCTCGACAACACCACCAAATGCAGATTAACTGGTCAATTTCTCATTCACTTTGTGAGATCTTAACTGCACATAAAATGCATAAAGAGGTCCCTACACCACAGTGTACTTCATTGGGTATGTGAAACTCAAGACGTTTGTGAGAGATGTCATAAGACGCTTTATCAATAATGTTAATCTTCCTCTTCTTCTTCCATTCCATTCAGTTAGCACAGGCATTCACACAAGAAGCTACGGCTTGATTCGCCACAGACAGTTCTCGCACATTAGTGTCACTTCATCTCACAGGAGCTTCGAGACGGAGCTGAAGAGAGCGAGCCGGGAAAGGCAATTATTTCATACTGAACACAAGAGAAACCGGCCAAAGGGAGAAAAAGGTTTATTTCAGAAATGTTGAATAAACTATTACCCAAATCACCACAGCAAAATGTTAACCACTGGACTTTTCTTTGAAAATAATGTCAACACCAATAAAAACTGGAGTTTAGAGATGGTACAGCCAGAAAGTGCCGAAGCTTTGCGTACGGTTTGTAACTCGTACGACATTCTTCTGGAGTGGCTGTTCACAGAGAGACGGCACCTACTGGGGACAGAGACAGACCCCTCTGTATATCACTCAAATTTACACTAACTCACAACCACGAGCTCCCCATCAAGGGATAAGGCAAATCTCAGCCAAACACCATGCTGGCCATCAGAATTCTGACAGTCCCTCAGTGAAAGTCGCGCCAGTCCCTGTGGATACATTTAATGAGGGTGCGGCGGGGGACACACACACACGGTAAAGCATTCATTTCAGGAGGCTGTGCAGCTGCTGCAGGGAGTGGAGGATGTGGGCCGTGGGAACCAGTCCATTCGCCCCGGCGGGCTCCTCTTCCCCTCTGCTGATCAGATAGCTCTCCATCCCCACAGCTCTGGCCGCCAGGTAATCCATCCACACATCGTCTCCTATGTGCGTGGCCTGCTCGGGCTCCACCTGAGCGAGGCCCAGGGCTTCGATGAAGATCCGATGGCCCGGCTTGGCCATTCCAACGTCCTCCGACGTCAACACGAACTCGAAATGCTGCCGCAGGTTGCAGTTGGCTAAAATCTGCTCCAGGCGCCGGTCGAAGTTGGAAATCACCGCCATTCGGATGCCCAGCCTGTTGCAGTGAATCAGGGTGTCCTTCACATCGCCGAACACCTCCCAGTTCCTCGCGCTGCAGAACCCTCGATAAAGGTTCTCCGCCAGTGGGGACAATACCCGCTCATCGCTCACCCCGCAGAGCCGGAAGGTGCGTTTCACCATGTCCACCCACCACTGCTGGGAGCTCAGGCCCCGGCCTAGGCCGTAGTTGGGGAACAGCTGGTCCTGTGTTCGGAAGGCAGCCAGGAACGATCGATCGAGAGCCTCGGCCTCCACCCGGACCCCGTGGAGCTTGGCCTCCGAGGAGTACAGCTCGCCAACCGAGTGACGAACTCGGAGCAGAGTGTCCTTCACATCCCAGGTCAGCAACCTGGGCCTCATCCTCAGTCACCTTCACCTCAATCAATACCGATCCTGGCTACACTGCGGGCAAAAGAAAGAACTGGCATTTATATAGCACCTTGCACAACCTCAGGATATCACAAAAGCGATTTACAGCCAATTAAGTACTGTTTAAGTGTAGTCACTGTTGTAACGTAGGAAACACAGCAGCCAATTTTGTGCAAAGCAAGATCCCACAAACAGCACGGAGATAATGAGCAGATCATGGCTCGGATTTTGCAGTCAGCAGCGAAGGAATGGCACTCGCCGTTCATTACGCTTACAGCTGCCCACAGGGCTTTTGCGCGACACCTTGCCGTCATCGGGAGTCTGAAACAGCGCAGCGCCCTCTACAGGGAATCTGGGGTGTGTGTGAACACGGCAAGCAACATAAGAAATAGGAGCAGGAGTAGGCCAATCGGCCCCTCGAGCCTGCTCCACCATTCAATAAGATCATGGCTGATCTGATCCTAACCTCAAATCTTCTATCAATTCAATTCAATTCAATTCAAATCGCTTTATTGGCATGACAAGGTACATCTTATGTTGCCAAAGCATCGAAAAACATTTATGGTTGAACACATAAACGCAGATCTATCCATACAGTGTATAAACAGATATATCCCTGAGTGTATAAATATACATTCATATAATTTGTATATACTCTTTTCTTAGATTTACTGGTTGTCCCTCTGTTTATGGCAAGCTGTAACATAGTGTGCCGCTAAGGTTACACAATTTCTCTCTTCCCCTAGTAGGTATGGGAGTTTTTGGTCGTCATTCAAATTTCTGAATTGAGGGCATATTTTTGTGAATTTTGTGTAGAAATTCTCCCTTATGTCCTGATATTTTCCACAAGCTGTGAGGAAGTGCATCTCTGTCTCCACCACTCCCTGACTGCAAAGAGAGCATATCCTGTCCTCTCTTGGCAGCCGGGTCTGCCTGTGTCTGCCTTTTTCGATGGCCAGGCTATGTTCACTGAGTCTGTACATTGTCAAGGTTTTTCTCAGTTTGCTATCCTTTACCATGGTCAGGTATTCAGCCATGTTGCATTGTCTGTTTAGGGCCAAGTAGCAATTGAGTTTGTTTTGGGTTTTTGTTGTTTCTGCCCAATATGACAGATATTTTTCCTTTTGCTTAGTGACAATTGTGTTGGGTCGAATTCTCTGTGCTACGATGTCACTGTCCTGGGGCTGGTTATTGTTAGTAGTGTTAGTAGTTACTTCACTGAGTCCCAGGACTAGTTGACTGAGGGTATTCTTCTTTAATGGTCATCTCTTGGCATTTCAGGGCTTCGTAATGATAGCAGTGGGGGTTGCTCATTTTTAGGTATTTCCAAAATTTGGTGCCTCTTTTTTGGATAGTAATTATTAATGGATATTGGCCTAGTTCTGCCCTGCATGCATTGTTTACGGTTTTCCTTTGAGTCCGGAGGATACTTTTACAGAATTCTGCATGTAGGATCTCAACTGGGTGTTTGTCCCATTTTGCAAATTCTTGTTGTGTTAGCGGTCCCCACACCTCACTGCCATAGAGTACAACTGGTTCAATTACTGATTTAAAAATTTTGAGTCACATGCTAATTGGGATTTCTATTTGTATTGATTTTTTAATGGCATAGAAAGCCCTTCTTGCTTTCTCTTTCAGTTCATTCACAGCCAGATGAAAATTTCCCGTAGAACTGATTTTTAAGCCCAAGTATGTGTAGTTAGTGGTTTGTTCAATTTTAGCTGTTCCTAGTGTGAAATTTATTCTGGGTCCCTGATGTCTGGATCTTTGCTGGAACACAAGGACTTTGGTTTTTTGGGGGTTTATTGTCAGGGCCCAGGTCTGACAGAACGACTCTAGCAGATCCAGGTTCTGCTGTAGACCCTCCTTAGTTGGTGACAGCAGAACCAGGTCATCTGCATAGAGGAGGAATTTAACCTTGGATTCCAATAGGGTGAGGCCGGGTGCTGTAGATTGTTCAAGTAGTTTTGCCAATTCATTTATGTAAATATTAGAGTGTTGGTGAGATGGGCGAGCCCTGCGTCACACCACGCCCCTGTGGGAAGTATTTTGTTTGTTTGTCTCCAATTTTAACTGCACATTTATTGTTTGTATACATTGATTTAATTACATCATATGTTTTTCCCCCTACACCACTTTCAATAAGTTTCAAGAATAGACCGTCGTTCCAGATGGAATCGAAAGCCTTCTGGAAATCTATAAAGCAGGCAAAAATTTTGCTTTTGTTTTGATGAACATGTTTGTCAATTAGGGTCTGTAGGGTGAAGATATGATCTGATGTGTTCTAGCCGAACCCATGTGATCTCCCGGGAGAGGCGAAAATCCAGATAAAAAACCCAATGGCCAATTTGGGAGAAAAAATCTGGGAAATTCCTCTCCGACCCACCTAGGTGATCGAAACTCTTCCAGGAGATCACTCTGTCCCTATAATTTCTACAGTACTTACCTTCTGTAAAGGCGATCTCCACCCCAGCCAGGAACAGGAATAAAAACATCTCCTGAAATCTAACACAGAATTAGAACACAAGAAGTAGGAGCAGAACCAGGCTACACGGCCCCGGGCCCGCTCCACTACCCACAGGGCCGTGACCATTCCGAACCTAGACTCATGTCCAATTTCCTGCCCGCTCCCCGTAACCCTTAATTCCCTTTACTTCTAGGAAACTATCTATTTCTGTTTTAAATTTATTTAATGATGTAGCTTCCACAGCTTTCTGGGGCAGCAAATTCCACAAACCTACCACCCTCTGAGTGAAGAAGTTTCTCCTCATCTCAGTTTTGAAAGAGCAGCACCTTATTTTAAGATTATGCCCCCAAGTTCTAGTTTCACCCATCATCGGGAACATCCTCACGGCATCCACCCGATCAAGCCCCTTCACAATCTTATATGTTTCAATAAGATCGCCTCTCATTCTTCTGAACTCCAATGAGTAGAGTCCCAATCTACTCAACCTCTCCTCATATGACCACCCCCTCATCCCCGGGATTAACCGAGTGAACCTTCTTTGTACTGACTCGAGAGCAAGTATGTCTTTTCTTAAGTATGGACACCAAAACTGTATGCAGTATTCCAGGTGCGGTCTCACCAATACCTTGTATAACTGCAGCAATACCTCCCTGTTTTTATATTCTATCCCCCTAGCAATAAAAGCCAACATTCCATTGGCCTTCTTGATCACTTGCTGCACCTGCATACTAACCTTTTGAGTTTCGTGCACCAGGACCCCCAGATCCCTTTGTACTACAGTACTTTCCAGTTTCTTGGCATTAAGATAATAACTTGCTCTATGATTTTTCCTGCCAAAGTGCATAACCTCACACTTTCCAGTATTGTATTCCATCTGCCAAATCTCTACCCACTTACTTAGCCTGTCTATGTCACTTTGCAGGTTTTTTATGTCCTCCTCACTCACTACTTTCCCTCCCATCTTTGTATCATCTCCAATCTTTGATATGTTACACTTGGTCCCCTCCTCCAAATCGTTAATATAGATTGTAAAGAGTTGGGGACCCAGCACTGACCCCTGCGGAACACCACTAGTTACTGATTGCCAGTCTGAGAACGAACCATTTATCCCAACTCTCTGCTTTCTGTTAGAGAGCCAATCCTCCACCCACGCCAGAATATTACCCCCAATCCCGTGATTTTTTATCTTGAGCAATAATCTTTTGTGTGGCACCTTGTCAAATGCCTTTTGGAAGTCTAAATACACTACGTCCACTGGTTCTCCTTTATCCACCCTGTATGTTACTTCCTCAAAGAACTCAAGCAAATTTGTCAAACATGACTTCCCCTTCATGAAACCATGCTGAGTTTGTCCTATTAAATTATGTTTATCCAAATGTCCCGTTACTGTCTCCTTAATAATGGACTCTAACATTTTACCAACTACAGATGTTAGGCTAACAGGTCTATAGTTTCCAGCCTTCTGTCTACTACCTTTTTTAAATAAGGGTGTTACATTAGCAGTTTTCCAATCTGCCGGGACCTTTGCTGAGTCCAGGGAGTTTTGGAAAATTATTACCAATGCATCCACAATCCCTACCGCCACTTCCCTCAAGACCCTAGGATGTAAGCCATCAGGTCCAGGGGATTTATCCGGCTTGAGTCCCATTATTTTACCAAGTACCACTTCCTTAGTGATTTTAATCGTATTTAGCTCCTCTCCCCCTAGAGCCCCCGGTTTGTCCAGTGTTGGGATATTCTTAGTGTCCTCTACTGTAAAGACTGATACAAAATATTTGTTCAGCGTTTTTGCCATCTCCATGTTTCCCACCATTAATTTCCTGGTCTCATCCTCTAAGGGACCAACATTTACTTTAGCCACCCTTTTTCTTTTTATATAACTATAGAAACTTTTGCTATCTGTTTTTATATTTTTTGCTAATTTACTTTCATAATCAATCTTCCCTTTCTTAAATCAATCTTTGAGTTATTTTTTTGCTGTCTTTTAAAGACTTCCCAATCTTCTATCCTCCCACTAGATTTGGCTACCTTATATGCCCTTGTTTTTAGTTGGATACTATCCTTAATTACTTTACTTAGCCACGGATGGCTATCTTTTCTTTTACACCCTTTTTTCCCTCAGTGGAATATATTTTTTTTGGAAGTTGTAAAATAACTCTTTAAATGTACACCACTGATCATGTACCGTCTTACCCTTTAATCTATTTTCCCAGTCCACTCTAATCAATTCCGCTCTCATACCTTCATAGTCTCCTTTATTCAAGCTCAGCACGCTTGTTTGAGATCCAACCTTCTCACCCTCTACTTGAATATGGAACTCAACCATGTTGTGGTCACTCATTCCAAGGGGATCCTTTACTAGGACATTTTTAATTCATCCTGTCTCATTACACAGGACCAAATCTAAGGTTGCTTGCCCTCTGGTTGGTTCAGTTACATACTGCTCAAGAAACCCATCCCTAATACACTCAATGAACTCATCCTCAAGGCTGCTCTGCCCAATTTGATTTGTCCAGTTAATATGATAGTTAAAATCCCCCATAATTATAGCTGTTCCCTTATTACAAGCCTCAACTATTTCCTGATTAATACTCCGTCCAACAGAGTTGCAACTGTTCGGAGGCCTATTGACTACGCCCACTCGTGTTTTTTTTCCCCTTATTATTCCTTATCTCTACCCAAACTGTTTCACTATCCTGCTCCTTTGACCCAATATCATTTCTCTGTATTATAGTGATTCCTTCCTTTATTAACATAGCCACCCCACCTCCCCTCCCTTCCTGCCTGTCCTTCCTGATTGTTAAATAACCTGGTATGTTTAATTCCCAGTCATGGTCACCCTGCAGCCATGTTTCTGTAATGGCCACAAGATCATACCCATATGTAGTTATTTGTACCGTTAACGCATTCATTTTGTTACGAATGCTACGTGCATTCAGATAAAGAACTTTCAAATATGTTTTGTGACACTTAGTTCCTGTTTTTTCCCCTTTTACTACTTTACCTTTTACTCCATACCTTCTGTCCCTTCCTGACACGTTCTGTTTTTCAATTTCCCCACTGCTACCTAAGTCTATGACCTTCTCCGCTGTCATTTCTGTTATTTGCTCTCTAGAAACCTCCCCCCCACTAATTAGTTTAAAACCCTCTCTACAGCCCTAGTTATATGATTCGCCAGGACTCTAGTCCCAGCACTGGCCAAGTGGAGTCCATCCCAACGGAACAGCTCCCTCCTGTCCCAGTACTGGTGCCAGTGTCCCAAGAAGCAAAACCCATTTCTCCCACACCAGTCTTTGAGCCACGCATTTAACTCTTTAATTTTATTTATCCTAGCCAAATTCGCTCGTGGATCAGGTAATAATCCAGAGATTATTACCCTTGAGGTTCTGTTTTTTAATTTGACCCCTAGCTGCTCATACTCCTTTAACAGAACCTTCTTCCTTGTCCTATCTATGTCGTTTGTACCAACATGGACCACGACAACTGGATCCTCCCTCTCCCACTCCAAGTTTCTTTCCAGCCCAGAAGAGATGTCCTTAACCCTGGCACCGGGCAGGCAACACAGCCTTCGGGACTCCCGCTCGTGACTGCAGAGAACCCTATCTATCCCCCTAATGATACTATCCCCTACCACTACAACATTTCTTTTTACTCCCTCCACTTGAATGGCCCCCTGTACCACGGTGCTGGGGCCAGGTTGCTCATCCTCTCTGCAGTCCCCGCTCCTGCCCTCACAGGGAGTAAGAACCTCGATCCTGCTTGACAAGAGCAAGGGCTGCGGCTCCTTCAACACTACATCCTGGATCCCTGTACCTTCCTCACTCGTAGTCACACCGTCCTGTCCCTGACCACGGACTACATCTGCAGTAATTAATTTCATAGGTGTGACCACCTCCTGAAACAGAGTCCAGGAACTTCTCCCCCTCCCTGATGTGTCGCAGTGTCTGAAGCTCGGTCTCAAGCTCTTTAACATTGAGCTCGAGTTCCTCTAGCAGCAAACACTTATCGCAAATGTAATCACCGTGAGCCTCAATGGGGTCCACCAGCTCCCACATTTCGCAACAGTGACACATCACCTGTTCACCCATATCTGTGTAATTAATTAAATTTCTTATTAGTTATGAAGACCCTCTGCCCCGCTATAGATGATAATATTACACCACTATTTAATAGGACTTACCAACTTAAAGGTATAGAAGAGAAGGAAGAGAACCTACCAACCAGCTGATCACCAACCTCCCTCGTGGAAGCTGTCTGGGGGACCTGTCCGGTTGAATTGTCTCGCTGCTCCGCGTCCGCAGTGTTGGATTAGCCTGAGGGAGGGAAGCAAAACAGAGCAACAAGCACCCCCTCACCTCCCACTTGCCCGAACTCTCCCACTTACCAAACTCTACTTACACTCAATGCGACCGCACTCAGCGCTACCGCACTAAGCCCGCCCCTTTTTATACCCGGATTCTACTTCCGGTTTAAGCTCCCCAACAGCTTAAGTTACTCTAAGAAATTAAACTTACTTCAAATAATTCACTTTTTTACTCACTAAAATTCAGTAAATGCACTTAAAAGACTTTTTCTGCCACTTACCAAAGTCTGCTTAAACTCAATGCGACAGCGTGTCTCTTCAACCAATCAGACTGCAGAATCCTCACTGAGGCACGCAGGATCTAAACCAGGAAATATAAATTAGAATATTTAACATTGTAAAATCATGTACAGAAAGCGAACTAAAAAGAGAGGAAAAGAAAGATGGGATTGACAGAGAAAAGAGACAGAAAGAAAAAGCAAAAACAAAGTTTAAATTTTTTTTTAAATCACCAACAATAATTAAATTAATTAAGGAATGAGAGTCCACAACTGTAAAATTAAATTTTATGGCCAGAGAGGTTGTTTGGCAGTAATTAAGACTTATTACGCTGTTAAAAATTCACTTACAGCTGAATGCACCAGCCCTAACTTTTTCTGGTAGGTTTAGTGGGTAACTAGTGGGTAAGTACAGCAACTTCAGGACCTCTTGGCAAGGTACCAGTGGAGTGAAGCTTAGTGGAGGAGCAGGGCAACACGGACAGCAACTTCCTGATTTCCGCGTTTAACTGTGCACGTGCAGACTCCAGAAGGTGCTGTCTGATTCCCTCCACAGTAACGGTAAGCACTGTTAACTGGAAAATCTGGGTTTTTTTAAATTTTTTTAAACTGATGTTGATTGAGGGATAAATATTGGCCAAGACACCGGGGAGAACTCCCCTGCTCTTCTTCGAATAGTGCCTCAGGGTCTTTTACGTCCACCTGAGAGCGCAGACGGGGCCCTCGGTTTAACGTCTCATCCAAAAGGTGGCACCTCCGACAGTGCAGCGCTCCCTCAGCACTGCACTGGAGTACCAGCCTGGATTTTATGTTCAAGTCTCTGGAGTGGGGCTTCAACCCACAACCTTCTGAGTCAGAGGGAGGAGTGTTACTCACTGAGCCACAGCTATCACCACTGTGTTAGAAGAAGAGTGGTGAAAGAGGGAATAGGAAAGTGCTAATTAATTTAGTTTCAGAATATAGGAATAGAATATTTAAAGGGAAATTCCAGGCTATGACATTCCAAAGGCCCGCACGCTAATGCCTCATAATGTCTAGCTTTTGGCACTGATTAACTTTTCATTCGGGTACAGGAAACTTTGGTTTATCCGGAGGTTAACTGTCCGGAATGCTCGATCCACCGGCAAAATTCAGGAGTCGGTTCAGTAAGTGTTTTTTCTTTTCGTTGCTTTTTTTTCCCCCCCCACTAGTCAGGCTCTGTAAGGTCTAGCTGAAGCTGTTGCTTAGCTACAGAGACGCTTGCAAGCTACGGCCGACTGTTTAGAAGCTGTTGCTAAGCAACAGGGTTTGTTGCTAGATACGGAGCTCAAAAGCTTCCGTATGTTTTAACATTAGCGCTGGTTTGTCCGGCAGTTTTGATGGGACGGCAACAGCTCGGTCCCGTCAGTGCCGGATAGCACAAAGTTTCCTGTACATGGTAAAAACAGGCACAGGACTAGGCAGACTAGATGCAAGAAGGATGTTCCCGATGGCGGGGGAGTCCAGAACCAGGGGTCACAGTCTAAGGATAAGGGGTAAGCCTTTTAGAGCAGAGATGAGGAGGAATTTCTTCACCCAGAGAGTGGTGAACCTGTGGAATTCTCTACCACAGACGGTAGTTGAGGCCAACTTATTAAATATATTCAAGAAGGAGTTAGATATATTTTTTAAGGCTAAAGGGATCAAGGGATATGGGGAGAAGGCAGGGACAGGGTACTGAATTTGGATGATCAGCCATGATCTCATTGAATGACAGAACAGGTTCGAGGGGCCGAATGGCCTACTCCTGCTCCTATCTTCTATGAGCCTTTCATTCACCTGCTGACAGTTGCCTCGGAGAGATAGTAAGCAGCACCTTGTCACCACTGATGAAGTCACAGCTGACAACGTTAATTCTTGATGCACTCCACTGAAAGTGGAGTTAAGGCAAATTACTGGGGCTGAGAAGAGGCAGCTTTATTCTGCATCTAATGGGAGGGCCTGATGCCGACACTGGGTTCCAACAGTGGCAGCACATTCCCCTCTCACCAGAAAATTCACCCCAACAATTTCTTTTTGCAAAATGCAAGGAGAGACTTAAACTTACAGATACCTCATATTTTGCTTCATCGCTTCAAAATCCCACTATTGTAGTGAATACTTCTAATAACCCATCACTCCACAGCAGTAACCACCTACCTACAAGGCATAAGTCAGGAGTGTGAGGGAACATTCCACTTGTCTGGATGAGGACAGCTTCAACAACACTCAAGAAGCTTATTCGAATATTTAAGAAATGATTTAAATGGTCGATCTATCCACGCATTCCTTTCTTTTAGCATTTTTAGTGTTAGCAAATGTGGGAGAAAGGGAAATCTTAATCTTGTCTCTCTGGGAACCCAAAAATCTTCTACCGTCATGTAAACAGTAAGCGGGTAGTAAGAGGCAGGGTGGAGCCTATTAGAGACAAAGAAGGTGATATATGCTTAGAGGCGCAGGGCAAGGCTAGAATACTCAATGAGTACTTTTTGTATCGGTGTTTACGAAAGAGGTGGATGCTGACAAAATATCAGTGGAAGTGGAAAAGGTAGAAGCAATGGAAGGGGTGAAAATTGATAGACAGGGTGTACTAGAAAGGCTGAGTATGCTTAGAGTGGACAAGTCGCCTGGTCCAGCTGGCTTGCATCCATAGAAACATAGAAGATAGGAGCAGGAGTAGGCCATTCGGCCCCTCGAGCCTGCTCCGCCATTCAATGCGATCATGGCTGATCATCCAAATTCAGTACCCGGTCCCTGCTTTCTCCCCATACCCCTTGATCCCTTTAGCCTTAAGAAATATATCCAACTCCTTCTTGAATATATTTAATATGTATTGGCCTCCACTGCCTTCTGTGGTAGAGAATTCCACAGATTCACCACTCTTTGGGTGAAGAAATTCCTCCTCATTTCTGTCCTAAATGGCCTACCCCTTATCCTTAGACTGTGACCCCTGGTTCTGGACTCCCCGACCATCGGGAACATCCTTCCTGCATCTAGTCTGTCCAGTCCTGTCAGAATTTTATGTTTCAATGAGATCCCCTCTCATTCTTCTAAACTCTAGCAAGTACAAGCCCAATCGACCCAATCTCTCCTCATACGTCATTCCTGCCATCCCAGGTATCAGCCTGGTGAATCTTCGCTGAACTCCTTCCATGGCAAGAACATCCTTCCTCAGATAAGGCGACAAAACTGCACACAATACTCAAGATGTGGTCTCACCAAGGCCTTGTACAACTGCAGCAAGACATCCTTGTTCCTGTACTCAAACCCTCTCGCTACAAAGGCCAACATACCATTTGCCTTCTTAACCGCCTGCTGCACCTGCATGCTTACCTTCAGCGACTGGTGCACAAGGACACCCAGGTTTCGTTGCACTTCCCCTTCTCCCACTCTATTGTCATTCAGATAATAATCTGCCTTCCTGTTTTTGACACCAAAGTGGATAACCTCACATTTATCCACGTTATACTGCATCTGCCATGCTTTTGCCCAATCACCCAACCTGTCCAAATCATCCTGGAGCTTCTCGGCATCCTCCTCACAGCACACACGCCCACCCAGCTTTGTATTGTCTGCAAATTTGGAGATATTACATCTAATTCCCTTGTCTAGATCATTAATATATATTGTGAATAGCTGGGGTCCAAGGACCGATCCCTGCAGTAACCCACTAGTCACTGCCTGCCACTCGGAAAAAGAGCCGTTTATTCCAACTCTTTGCTTTCTGTCTGCCAACCAGTTCTCTATCCAAGTCAATACCTTGCCCCCAATCCCATGTGCCTTAACTTTACACGCTAATCTCTTATGCGGGACCTTATCGAAAGCCTTCTGAAAGTCCAAATACACCACATCCACTGGTTCTCCCTTATCTATTTTACCAGTTACATCCTCAAAAAATTCCAGTAGATTAGTCAAGCACGATTTACCTTTTGTAAATCCATGTTGACTTTGTCCGATCCTGTCACTGTTTTCCAAGTGTTCTGCAATTACATCTTTTATAATGGACTCTAGCATTTTCCCCACTACCGATGTCAGGCTTACCGGTCTGTAATTCCCCGTTTTCTACCACCTTTTTTGAATAGTGGGGTAACATTAGCTACCCTCCAATCCATGGGTACTGTTCCAGATTCCATCGAATGTTGGAAGATGATCAGCAATGCATCTCCTATTTCTAGGGCCACTTCCTTAAGTACCCTAGGATGTAAATTATCAGGCCCTGGGGATTTATCGGCCTTCAATCCCACCAATTTCCCTAACACCATTTCCCTACAAATCCTGATTTCTTTCAGTTCCTCCCTTTCATCAGACCCTATGTTCCCCGACATCTCTGGGAGGTTATTTGTGTCCTCCTTTGTGAAGACAGAACCAAAATATGTATTTAATTGGTCTGCCATTTCTTTGTTCCCCATTATAAATTCCCCTGATTCTGATTGTAAGGGACCTACGCTTGACTTCACCAATCTTTTTCTCTTCACATATCTATAAAAGCTTTTACAGTCAGTTTTTATGTTCCCTGCAAGCTTACTCTCATTCTATTTTCCCTTTCTTAATTAATCCCTTTGTCCTCCTTTGTTGAATCCTAAACTGCTCCCAATCCTCAGGTTTACTGCTTTTTCTGGCCAATTTATATGTCCTCTCCTTGGATCTTATGCTATCCCTAATTTCCCTTGTTAGCCACGGTTGAGTCACCTTTTTTGTTTTATTTTTATGCCAAACTGGGATGAACAAATTCTGTAGTTCATCCATGTGGTCTTTGAATGTTTGCCATTGCCTATCCACCGTCAACCCTTTGAGTGACATTCCCCAATCAATCCTACCCAACTCACGCCTCAGACCATCGTAGTTTCCTTTATTTAAATTTAGGACCCTAGTCTCTGAGTCAACTACTTCATTCTCCATCTTAATGAAGAATTCGATCATATTATGATCGCTCCGACCCAAGGGGCCTCGTACAACAAGATTGCTAATTAATCCTTTCTCGTTACATAATACCCAGTCTAAGGTGGCCTGATCTCTGGTTGGTTCCTTGACATATTGGTCCAGGAAACCATCCCGTAAACACTCCAGGAATTCCTCCTCCACAGTATTGTTACTAATTTGGTTAGCCCAATCTATATGTAGATTAAAGTCACCCATGATGACTGCTGCGCCCTTATTGCACACTTCTCTAATTTCCCTTTTAATAGAGTCATAGAGTTATACAGCACAGAAAGAGGCCCTTCGGCCCATCGCGTCCGCGCCGGCCATCAAGCCCTGTCTAATCTAATCCCATTTTCCAGCATTTGGTCCGTAGCCTTGTATGCTATGGCATTTCAAGTGCTTATCCAAATGCTTCTTGAATGTTGTGAGGGTTCCTGCCTCTCCCACCCTTTCAGGCAGTGAGTTCCAGATTCCAACCACCCTCTGGGTGAAAAAGTTCTTCCTCAAATCCCCATTAAACCTCCTGCCCCTGACCTTGAATCTATGCCCCCTTGTTATTGACCCCTCTACTAAGGGGAAAAGTTCCTTTCTATCCACCCGATCTATGCCCCTCATAATTTTGTACACCTCAATCAGGTCCCCCCTCAGCCTTCTCTGCTCCAAGGAAAACAACCCCAACCTGTCCAGTCTTTCTTCATAGCTGAAGCGCTCCAGCCCAGGTAACATCCTGGTAAATCTCCTCTGCACCTTCTCCAAAGCAATCACATCCTTCCTATAGTGTGGCGACCAGAACTGCACACAGACTCTAGCTGTGGCCTTACCAGCGTTTTGTACAGCTCCAGCTTAACCTCCCTGCTCTTATATTCTATGCCTCGGCTAATGAAGGCAAGTATCCCATATGCCTTTTTAACCACCTTATCCACCTGTTCTGCTGCCTTCAGGGATCTATGTACATGCACACCAAGGTCACGCTGATCCTTCCCCAACCTCCGCATTACTGTTTGGAGGTCTATGTACCACTCCCACTAATGTTTTCTGCCCCTTGGTATTTCTCAGTTCTACCCATACAGTTTCCACATCATCAGAGCTAATATCCTTCCTTACAATTGTGTTAATCCCTTCTTTAACCAGTAATGCTACCCCACCTCCCTTTCCTTTTTGCCTATCTTTCTTGAATATTGAATACCCCTGGATGTTGAGTTCCCAGCCTTGGTCACCCTGGAACCATGTTTCCGTAATCCCAATCAAATCATATTAGTTTACCTCTATTTGCGCAGCTAATTCATCCACCTTATTACGAATGCTCCTCGCATTAAGACACAAAGCCTTCAGGCTTGTTTTTTTTAATGCTCTTAGACCTATTAGAATTATTATTTACTGTGGCCATGTTTGATTTAAACCGTTGATTTCTCTGACTGCCACTTTTGTTTTTCTCCTTCCTATCTTTTGCTTTTATCCTCGTTTCCCTTTCCTCTGTCCCCCTGCTCAGGTTCCCAACCCCCTGCCATTTTAGTTTAAACCCTCCCCCAGAGCACTAGCAAACACTCCCCCTAGGACATCGGTCCCGGCCCTGCCCAGGTGCAAACCGTCCGGTTTGAACTGGTCCCACTTCCCCCAGAACCGGTTCCAATGTCCCAGGAATTTTAATCCCTCGCACCATTCCTCTAGCCACGTATTCATCTGAAATATCCTTCTATTTCTACTCTGACTAGCACGTGGCACTGGTAGCAATCCTGAGAATACTACCTTTGAGGTCCTATTTTTTTAATTTACCTCCTAACTCCCTATATTCAGCTTTTAGGACCTCATCCCGCTTTTTACCTATATGCACCACGACAACTGGCTGTTCACCCTCCCCTTCCAAGATGTTCTGCAGCCACTCTGAGACATCCTTGACCCTTGCACCAGGGAGGTAACACACCATCCTGGAGTCTTGTTTGCAGCCGCAGAAACGCCTATCTATTCCCCTTACAACAGAATCCCCTATTACTATAGCTCTACCCCTCTTTTTCCTGCCATCCTGTGCAGCAGAGCCACCCCTGGTGCCAGGAAGTTGGCTGCTGCTGCCTTCCCCTGATAAGCCATCCCCCCCAACAGTACTCAAAGTGGTGTATCTGTTTGAGAGGGGGATGTCCACAGGAGACCCCTGCACTACCTGCCTGTGCCTAGTACTCTGTCTGTTGGTCACCCATTCCCTTTCTGCCTGTCCAACCTTTGTCTGCGGTGTGGCCAACTGATCAAACGTGATATCCACAACATCCTCAGCCTCGCGAATGGTCCAGTACGTATCCAATCGCAGCTCCAGCGCCGCAATGCGGTCTGCCAGTAGCTGCAGCTGGATACACTTCCTGCACACATAGTTGTCAGGGACACAGGAAGTGTCCCGGAGTTCCCACATAGCGCAGGAGGAGCATACCACGGCACCGGGCTGTCCTGCCATGACTTACCCTTTAATTAATTGCAATTAAATTAAATCAAATCAATCCCACCAATTACACTACAGTTAAATGGTATATTTAAGGGCCCTGGTTTATAAAAACAGTCCCCGCTACACCACAGAGACTTTAGAAACTATAAACCAGAGTTAAAGTTTATAAAGAGCGAAATACTCACCAACCAATCACTTACCTGCTTTCTGGTGGCGTCACACTTCGATTACTTTTTACTTCTCGCCCTCTCTGAGATTGGAGATTAGTACGCACTGAGGCCTACCTGGCCTCTGGCGCCTTTTTATATCACCGCTCCGCCGCCGAGATTCCTCCCGCCGCTGACGCTATGAGGTTGCTAAGGGAGAGGAGATAGCAGAAGGGCTTGCCATAATTTTCCAATCTTCCCTAGATGTGGGGGAGGTGCCTGAGGATTGGAAAGTGGCAAATGTGACACCATTGTTCAAGAAAGCGTGCAATCCTAGTAACGACAGGCCGGTCAGTTTAACATCAGTGGTGGGTAAAGTTTTAGAAACAATAATCAAGGAAAAAATTAACGGGCATTTGGAGAGGTTTAAGCTAATTAAGAAAAGCCAACACGGATTTGTAAAAGGCAGATCGTGTTTGACTAATCTAATTGAATTTTTTGATGAAGTAACAGAGAGGATTGGAAAAGGGAATGCAATGGATGCTGTCTACATGGATTTTCGGAAGGCATTTGACAAAGTACCACAAAGAAGGCTGGTTAACAAAATTGAGGCTCATGGAATAGGTGGGTCAATGGCAGCTTGGATAAGGAATTGGCTTAAGGACAAAAAACAGCGAGTTGTGGTAAATGGCTGTTTTTCAGACTGGAGGATGGTAGACAGTGGTGTTCCCCAAGGGTCAGTGCTGGGGCCACTGCTTTTTTTGAAATATATAAGTAAATAAATGACCTGGATATTGGAATACAGAGAAGAATTTCTAAATTTGCCGATGACACCAAACTTGGGGGTGTGGCAAACAGTGAGGATGATACCAATCGACTGGGCAGAAGGAATTTAATACAGAGAAGTGTGAAGTGATGCATTTTGGCAGAAGGAACAGGGAGAGGCAATATACACTTAATGGCACAGTTTTAAAGAGTGTGCAGGGACAGAGGGACCTGGGAGTTAATGTGCATAGGTCCCTGAAGGAGGCAGGACATATTGAGAGAGTGGTTAACAAAGCATATGGGATCTTGGGCTTCATGAATAGAGGTAATGGGTACAAAAGTAGAGAAGTTATGCTGAACTTTATAAAGCGCTGGTTAGGCCACAACTGGAGTATTGCGTCCAGTTCTGGTCACCACACTTTAGGAAGGATGTGAAGGCCCTTGAAAGGGTGCAGAGGAGATTGAGCAGAATGGTTCTGGGGATGGGGGATCTTAGCTACAAGGACAGGTTGGAGAAGCTGGATTTGTCTTCATTAGAGCAAAGGAGGTTGCGGGGTGATTTGATAGAGGTGTACAAAATTATGACGGGTTTGGATAGGCTAGATGGGGAAAGGCTGTTCCCACTAGCTGATGGTACAAGGACTAGGGGGACACAGATTTAAGGTTTTGGCCACGAGATACAAGGGGGATGTGAGGAAAACTTTTTTACGCAGTGAGTGGTGAGGACCTGGTACTCGCTGCCGACGGAAGTGGCGACACTCAATGTTTTCAAGGGGAGACTGGATAGGCACTTGAGGGAAATAAACTTACAGGGCCACCGGGATAGAGCAGGGGAATGGGACTGACTGGATTGCTCTACAGAGAGCCGGCACCGACTCGATGGGCCGAATGGCCTCCTTCTGTGCCATTATGACTCTATATGAACAGGCAGTTTGGAAACGCAAGAGCAGAGAATGAAAACACCCAAGTCAAGAAAAAGTCTCAGACCCGGATAAGAGACTAGTTGCCAAGACACCACATACCACAGTAGAAGATAAACATTTGTCCTTCACACTGACTGTATTATAAACAAAGCTTGTAGCACAAAAGCAAAGGCTGAAAAGTTTAAAAGCTGCATAAACACCTAAAAATACAGCCTCAGCTAAACATGCAACCTACATAATACGTGGGCACAGAGCAAGGTTGTATTATAGTACAAGAATAGACCCTGCTCCCCCTTTTAAAGCAGCAGAGCGGGAATGGTAAGCGGAGTTATTGTCGCTGGACTAATAACCCTTTGTTGCAACGGTAACCACGGAAGAAATCCACTAACAAAGCTCAACACCATCCAGGACAAAGCAGCCTGCTTGATTGGCACCCCATCCACCACCTTAAACATTCACTCCCTCCACCACCGGCGCACCGTGGCTGCAGTGTGTACCATCTACAAACTGCACTGCAGCAACTCGCCAAGGCTTCTTCGGCAGCACCTCCCAAACCCGCAACCTCTTCCACCTAGGAGGACAAGGGCAGCAGCCGCATGGGAACATCACCACCTCCAAGTTCCCCTCCAAATCTGAGGGAGCGCCGCACTGTCGGAGGTGCCGTCTTTCGGATGAGACGTTAAACCGAGGCCCCGTCTGCTCTCAGGCGGACGTAAAAGATCCCATGGCCCTATTTCGAAGAAGAGCAGGGGAGTTCTCCCCGGTGTCCTCGCCAATATTTATCCCTCAATCAACATAACAAAAACAGATTATCTGGTCATTATCACATTGCGGTTTGTGGGAGCTTGCTGTGCATCAATTGGCTGCCACGTTTCCCACATTACAACAGTGACTACACTCCAAAAGTACTTAATTGGCTGTAAAGCGCTTTGAGACATCCGGTGGTTGTGAAAGGCGCTATACAAATACATGTATTTCTTTCTTTCAAATCACACACCACCCTGATATGGAAATAGATCGGCGTTACGTCATTGTCGCTGGGTCTAATTCCTGGAACTCCCTCCCTAACAGCACTGTGGGAGTACCTTCACCACACGGACTGCAGCGGTTCAAGGCGGCGGCTCACCACCACCTTCTCGAGGGCAACTAGGGATGGGCAATAAATGCTGGCCTTGCCAGCGACGCCCACAACCTGAGATCAGAGTTGTCAAACTCTGGTTGGATATAGTCCTGGAGGGTTGATCACTTGGCCTTCCTCCTCCAATGGCTAACAAGTCTTCCCTCGAAGACCACCACCTTCCCACGTTAATCAGGAAAGGAACAGACTCTTCATTACCCGATTGGCTGACTATTGACTATCGGACAAACAATCCTTCTCCCCCGCCCCGCCATCTCCGATATGCTTACGACCCGTAAACTAAAGTGTTGAGAGAAAATGGAAAATACCTACAATTTTTCATTGCTGCCCCAATGGTATTCCCTTGGTTGCTGGAAACAGTTGTCCAGGAGATGGACCTTGAATTGCTGGAGAGTTGGCAACCCTACCTGGGAATGGATTAAAAAAAATATTATTAATAAGAGGCCTGGTTTTGCTCCCAGCCCTTCAACAAGGAGTTAGCAATGAAAGAAATGGTGCTATGTAGACTGAGAGCACCTTCTCTCTGTTGCTGCTACCCAATGGACTGACTGTCCAATCCGAGGCCTCGGGCCTTTGCCGCTGCGGCTGTGACGTAACCGCACCGGATGTGGATCCACCCGGAGGCCTGGGCCGATGCAACTTCCGGTGTGTCCACAAGATCCGCCCCCAGAAACACTCCGTCGGAAACCTTCTCCTCCCTGCTTGACGTTCCGCTGAAATCTCGCTTCTGTGCAAGGTGGGAGGGGGTCACAGTTTAGTGGAGTTTCGGAAATTAGAGTTTTTAAAGGGGGAGTTGAATTGAATTCGAGTGGTGCTGTTGTTTGAGAAAGATTAAGGAGTCCAAGCCATGCACAGGGATCAGGGAGATGCCAACTTGTGGACCAGTGAAGCTTTGCCACCTAGTCATTGTTTGGTATTTTCCCATTAGTTTGTCAGTATTTCCATGGATCCTGGGCCTGCACCTATTCCTGCTCTTCTTCTCATCCATTGCATTGTGAGCACTCAGCCTAGTGTCTGCAGATCAGGGCACCTGGCCTGGCGAGACGAGGGTTGCCAACACTCCAGGATTGTCCTGGCGCCTTCAGGAATTAAACTCCTGGACACTGCCGCAAGCAATCCATGAGAAAATTTGTGCTTTATTTCATTTTCTTTGAACACTTCCATTTCTACGTTATAAAACTATTGGAGATGGTGATGGTGGGGGTGAAGGCTGCTTGACTGACAGCCCAGGGTCATCCAATCAGGCAATGGAGAGTCTGTTCACTTTCCAATTGGAGCAGGATTGGAGTGAACCACGAGGTTGGACGTGTTGGGTGACCAATGGCGGGAGTGGGGCGGTTGGAGGCCATGTGATGAAACCTCATGGAACACGTCCAACCCGAGTTGGCAACCCTAGGCGAGACTACAACACCCACGCGAGACTACAACACCCACACTGACCCACTCATTCTTCATGCAGTGCCATCCGAGCTTTCACCCCCTTCTAATACATTCACATCACTGTTGATGCACATTTTTGGTTTTCGCTTCTCTCCACTTTTCTCACGAAGGTAGTATTTTTTTTTAGTAGGCTCTTGTCCCACAGACATTGGGTGTCCTCCAATACCTTGCCCAAGTGGCCAGTCTTCACACGTGAGCCCAGACAGTACGTGTCCACAGGCAATCCAACTGTGCAGGGAATTGCAGCGCACCTGGATCATGTTCTCATCTGAAATGCATAAATTAAGGCAACTAGGTTGCAGTTCAGAGCAGAAACTCAGCAAAGTCCCCCCATCCCCCAGTCAATGGGTGTTTCCCCCCATCCCCCAGTCAATGGGTATTTCCCCCCATCCCCCAGTCAATGGGTGTTTCCCCCCATCCCCCAGTCAATGGGTGTTTCCCCCCCCCATCCCCCAGTCAATGGTTGTTTCCCCCATCCCCCAGTCAATGGGTGTTTCCCCCATCCCCCAGTCAATGGGTGTTTCCCCCCCACCCCGAGTCAATGGGTGATTCCCCCATCCCCCAGTCACTGGGCGTTTCCCCCATCCCCCAGTCAATGGGTGTTTCCCCATCACCCAGTCAATCGGTGTTTTCCCCCATCCTCCAGTCAATGGGTGTTTCCCCCCCATCCCCCAGTCAATGGTTGTTTCCCCCATCCCCCAGTCAATCGGTGTTTTCCCCCATCCTCCAGTCAATGGGTGTTTCCCCCATCCCCCAGTCAATGGGTGTTTCCCCCCCACCCCCAGTCAATGGGTGATTCCCCCATCCCCCAGTCACTGGGCGTTTCCCCCATCCCCCAGTCAATGGGTGTTTCCCCATCACCCAGTCAATCGGTGTTTTCCCCCATCCTCCAGTCAATGGGTGTTTCCCCCATCCCCCAGTCAATGGGTGTTTCCCCCCATCCCCCAGTCAATGGGTGTTTCCCCCCATCCCCCAGTCAATGGGTGTTTCCCTCCCACCCCCAGTCAATGGGTGTTTCCCCCCCACCCCCAGTCAATGGGTGTTTCCCCCATCCCCCAGTCAATGGGTGTTTCCCCCATCCCCCAGTCAATGGGTGTTTCCCCCATCCCCCAGTCAATGGGTGTTTCCCCCATCCCCCAGTCAATGGGTGTTTCCCCCCATCCCCCAGTCAATGGGTGTTTCCCCCCATCCCCCAGTCAATGGGTGTTTCCCCCCATCCCCCAGTCAATGGGTGTTTCCCCCCATCCCCCAGTCAATGGGTGTTTCCTCCATCACCCAGTAAATGGGTGTTTCCCCATCCCCCAGTCAATGAGTGTTTCCCCCATCCCCCAGTCAATGGGTGTTGTAGGGGGGCATCTATTAACTGGTTTATGGTAACATACCTGGCCAGCAGCTTTTTTGCCTGCTGCACTGTAAACCAATTTTAACAGCGGTTCCGAATCGCTACCCCACCTTTCAGTTCTGACTGGAGGACTTATAATTAATGATATTAAAACAGACAATTGATTTGGATGTGAGAAAAGTCAAAATGTATTAAACTAAAGAACCATCATCAAATATAAACTATACCACACGAACACAGTAAATGCAACGGGGGGGGGGGTACAGACGGCGAAAACGAGGGCTACAATGTTATTTAAACAATCTTAGCAATTCCCTTAAATCACCACCACAAACTCCTTGCTAGGTTGTCTTGTTGAGGAGTCAGAACACCCTGCTCACCTCTGGTCCAGCGAAGTAAAAAAAGAGAGAGATAGCTTCTCAGCAGCTATCTTTATACCTGTGTGCTCCTGCCGTTCTGTCTGGATAATTCCTGCCTAAAGTTCCAGTACACAAAAAAAAGGACTGTGATTGGTTGCTGAATTGCTTGTTTAAACATAGCCAGCCGTAATAACCTGTCTCTGCGGCCTCGGGTCAAGTAGGCAACTCCTGACCTCCCTGGTTTGATTGACAGGTCTTTCACACAGACACATTACAAGCTGCCTAGCTTTTTTTTGCCATGCTTTTTGCTGATGGCCATTTTAAAACCTCTGTGTTTGACCGGGCTCAAAAGCACAAATTTTAATCAAGATGTACTGTCTCAATGTGTGTGAATACTTCCACGAATTTCCTCGATTCTGTTGTAGTCCAGCTCAGCCCAGCTCAGCAGTCTTTCGTGGTTCTGAGTATGCTTTAAAACATTGATCTGACCCAGAGGCAATTCAAAACACATAAATCTTCACCCACGATGTGGACCAATGTTTTTTTTATCTTCAGGGAAATTAGGGGAATTTTGCGAAACCCCTACATTCCTCCCTTTTGATACTTCAAACTTGCTTGTAGTATCGACTCGAAGGAGTGAGCAAAATTCTCTGACCCCCTCACAAACAACCATCCCCTGTATTTACCTAATAGCTATCTGCCACTGATCCCCGTCCCGTCTATTCCCCTCAAAATTCGAGAAAAACAAAACCATAGGCATCTTACAGATAAATCAATTTACAATAAGGTGTCTCATACCTCTGCATCATTTGTTACATTATCAATCAAAATTTACAATCGCTGGTTACATTACAACTTATTACAAAATATTGCTATAATCAAAATGATCCCAAGCACGGAGAGGGTCCTACGCTCTGTTCAACTTGGGGCTGTAACACAAAATACAAAAAAACAACTCCATTAAACATTTTAAACAAAATGCTGAAATAAAACCACGACCATCCCGTGCCAATGATGGGTCGCAAAACTCGAGTGGATAATGCTCCTCCCACCCGGGCAGTAAATATTCCTTCCACCCCCCTTTAATGGTCTTAAACTTTAAAAACAGACAGAATGGATTTTCCCGAACAGTCCGCTCCACCAGCCCCGAGCCGTTCCCTTGTCCCTTTGTGGAGGCGGGGTACCCCTCATGTTTAAAATATATCTTAGCACAGACCGAGACCGGGGAGCATGGGATCTCGACTCCCAGTCATTCCCCCTCCCGTCTACCCTCGACTGGCTGTAGAAAATGATGGGTGCCTGTGTGGCGGCTCTCCCTGGCCCCACACTCAACCTTGGATCCCAGGTCCGGCCACCCACTCATCCTCCCCAGCCACACCTACCCTTTAACCTAGCCCGTGGGCCCCGGGTGAGTTCCTCCCTCCCCCGAACACACCCACACAATTCTTGGGTCTCCCCCTCCCCTATCCAATCTTTCCCGGGCCATCACCACCCACTCCCGGGGAACGCGTCCTTATCTGACCAGGCGCCTGCGCTTCCCCACCATGACTCCTCAAAAGCGAGGTCTCCCGCAAGTGAACTTCGGTCAGGATAGTGCTGGGTTGGGGGCCGTGCCCCACCCAGCTGGGGCCATCTCCTCCCCGTAGGAGGAGTAGGCAAGTTCCTCCGGACCCTGTCCGTTTTTCTCCCGAAGATCGCTGCGGGGTCTCCTGGATTCGTCCAGTGGCGAGGTGATCCCCAACACTCTGTCTCCATATCTTCATTCGATGCCCAGCTCGGGCTGGGCGAACAGGGCTGCTCCTTGGTTTTCGTCCATTCTCCTGCAAAACATAAAAGGACATGCAGCCAGGTCTCTCCCTGACCTGCTGCTTTAGGTGGAGGCATGGTCGGGTCCCTCGACCTCGGACCAAAACACAAACATTTGGCACACTTGTAAACTTAAACTTCCACTTAAACTCAAAACATTTGAAAACATTCTAAACTTAAAGTACATCTTAAAAGCATGCTATGATCAAAACGCAATCAATACAAAGCTATAATACAAATGCCGCCCGTCTCCGGGCGGCCAGGCTAATCTCGGGCCCCGTCGCAGATTGCGGCTAGCTGCAGCGAAGCTGGACTGCCTCCTGCTGCTGGTCCCTTGCAGCTTCTGGCTGCTGGTTTGGGACCTCTGTTCTTTGGCTTCTCCCTGGTTCGGGAGACCGCCCTACTCCACTGTAAAGTGGGTGACCATGCTTTCTTGGGCTGGGGCACCCGAAGAGACCTTCTGAGGGGCGTCTCTGTGGGGGAAACTTTGGCTGGCGGACCCTGAGCTTGGGTCACAGCCCTAGCTGGCTGGGAACCTTCTCCGCCATGTCCAAATAGCCCGCACTGTATAATATATCTGGCAGCCTGCCGGTACAAATCTCTCTCTCCTGATCCAAAACCTGGTGTCAGCTCCCTCCCTATGTCTCCTGCAAGAGGGATTGCTATCCCTGCCCCCCCAGGGTCCCACATCATAGGGGGAACCGCCCTAGAGGCTGGCTGAGAAACTGGTCCCTTTAAACAGGCGAGAGCGCCTGCGCGAATCTCCTCCCCGGAGTCCCGCGGCAGAGGCTGTGAAGCCTCTGTCTTCACACAGGCGGTTGCGCCTGCGTGAACCCGGTGTTCAGAAGACTGGGGAATTCCTGTCTCCAGACCAGCGACTGCGCATGCGCGGGCAGTCTCCAAGCGATCTTCTGTGAATGAATGGGCAGCAGCCTGCTGATTTCTAATCCCAGGCTGCTGTTTCTCCATTTCTGAGCCACATAATCCTTTTAAATTTGAACTTTGGGCAAAACTAGGGTCCTGATGTGCCTCAATAATTCCGAGACTCGAAGTTAGCAGAACAAAACAAGGCTTTTATTAACTTAGAACGTAACACGTAAGAGAGAGAGATGTCTTCCTTCTGGAGACTGAGGCCAGACTGAGTTAGCTTACAAACGGGGCCAGGTATGGGCGGAGCCCTACACACAGCACATTCCAGTATACAATACAGCACATTCCAGTACACAATACAATGAGGTTATAGTCCAACAGCTTTATTTGAAATCACAAGCTTTCGGAGCGCTGCTCCTTCTTCAGGTGAAGTGGAGAAATGCATAAAGACACAGCTTATATAGTCAGAGAATCATGTCAGATGTTTACAGGTAACCTTTCCAACTGCCATTTGTCACACCTCGGCAGAGAGATAATCACAGCAGTCAAAGGTGTGAATGGTGTCCAAACAGGTCAGTCAGGGAAACATTACATCAAAGAACAATGAGGTGGGGTCACAAGGGGTCAAATATTGCAGATGCTGGGGTCTGTATGAAAAACAAAAAAACAGACAAAAAACATTTTTTTTGGCTGGAAATCACAGCAGGTCCGGCCGCATCTGTGTAGAGAGAACAAGCCAATGTCGACTCGAGTCTGGATGACCCTGCATCAGGTGGGGTTACATGTAGCGTGACATGAACCCAAGATCTCGGTTAAGGCCGTCCTCATGGGTGCGGAACTTGGCTATCAGTTTCTGCTCGACGATTTTGCGTTGTCGTGTGTCTCGAAGGCCACCTTGGAGAATGCTTACCCGAAGATCGGAGGCTGAATGTCCTTGACTGCTGAAGTGTTCCCCGACTGGGAGGGAACACTCCTGCCTGGTGATTGTTGTGCAGTGTCCGTTCATCCGTTGTCGCAGTGTCTGCATGGTCTCGCCGATGTACCATGCTCCGGGGCATCCTTTCCTGCAACGTATGAGGTAGACAACGTTGGCCGAGTCACATGAGTATGTACCATGTACCTGGTGGGTGGTGTCCTCACGTGTGATGATGGTATCTGTGTTGATTTGTCCACCCCAGTCCAACTCTGGCATCTCCACACCACAATACAATGAGGTCTGGGGGAAGGGAAATGACACTGAAACCGATCTCAGTCACAGGCAGTGATGAATGGAAATATTTCATCACAGGTCCCACTGGGGCAGGGAAGTGTCCCAATTTGTGGGCTGGACAACTTTACTCTGGAAACAAGCCACAGTGCCTGTCTTTACAGTCTGTGGACTTGCACTTGCATGGACAACAAACTTATGTTCCCTTACCCGGGCGGCTTTAAATGGGGAATTTTGGACTTGGACCTGCCTTTGGTCTGGGGCCAAAACTATCCCCTTTGTGCCTCCTGTTGTGTATGTAATATGTGTGCTACTTTGAACCTATGGACAGGACTGCACTACTTGTAGGGCGTAGTGATACGCAGTACCACTCCTGGCCATAGGGGTATAAATAGTACTGTGGGTACTGATCTCCCCTCAGTTCCCGCCTGTGGGCATGAAGTAAAGACCTACGTATAGTCCCTACCTCCAACCAGTAAAGACCTGTATTATTGTTACTGATTAAGTCTGAGTATTAATTACTTGAACAACTCACAGATTTAACACTGGCGACGAGTCTGATTCGGACCCTGCGGCAGTCACTCCACGGCAGCTTCGTCCACAGCCAGGACGTTGCAGAGAGGTTTCCACCCTCTCCACCCCACTGGAAGACATCCTGACCTCGGAGCCTCCATCGGCGACCGTCAGCTTCTTCTCCAGCTTGGTGGTGGGTAAGCCGTTGTCTGAGCCGGGCAGCGACGCGACAGGCAGTCGACCGCGTTGGCCGCACAAACGGGGCTGGGGGAGCTGGAGGAATAGGGCGCGAGAGCCGCTTCGAGCGGGAGGCGTTTCAACAGAGCGATCGCATCTCCTGATAAGAGCCGAGAGCCGCTTCGCGATCCAGCGATCGCATCCGCTGATAAGGGCCGCACTCGGGCGATCGCGGCGAAGATAAGGGCCGCACTCGGGGGCTGAAGGGAGACGGCGTTGGGGGACGGGTGAAGACCGCCAAGCGCGGGAAAACCGCCATTTTGTGGGCGGAGGACGACGGCAAGAGCGGGAAGCCACCATCTTGGATAGCAGTAAAAAAAAAAAATCTGAGAAATTGCAAATCTACAATGCCTAAACACGGGAATATTAGCACCTTTGATAGTGACCTCGAAGATTGGGCCATATATGTTGAAAGAGTAAAAAATTATTGTAAGGCCAATAAAATTCGTGACCAAGATAAAGCTCTAACATTATTAAATTTAATGGGTGCGAAGACATACGGGCAATTGAAACACCTGTTATCACCAGATGAACCGGCGGATAAGACGTTCGATGAGATTGTTACTGTCCTGAAAGATCATCTAAACCCCACGCCGCTGATGCTAGCGGAACGATTTAAATTTTACAACAGAAGGCAGCTACAGCATGAAAGCAATGCTGAATATTTGCTGGAATTGCGTAAATTAGCGAAATATTGCCAGTTTGGAACGGGACTGACAGATGCACTATGAGACAAATTTGTGTGTGGTTTATTTAAACAGGATACACAAAAGCGACTGCTCGAGGAGAATGAGCTGACGCTTGAGAAGGCGGTCACTGTGGCAGCAGCACACGAAGCCGCAGCGAGAGGCACGGCAGTAATGCAGCTACGGTCACCGGAGCTCAGTGCACACAAATTGGGTGTGAGTTCTGGCAAATGTTATCGTTGTGGAAAGACAACGCATGATCAGAACCAGTGTTGGTTTAAAAACCAAGAATGTAGAACTTGTGGTAGGCTTGGACATATAGCTAGAGTATGCAGGTCAGGGAAGAAGACCAGCAACAAGAAGTCACCGCAAGGAAAATACGCAAAGGTACACAAGGTGACCGAACAGGAGTCCGATTCAGACGCTAGCAGTAATGAACTGGCTAGCTTAAGCTGTAATGAACTGGCTAGCTTAAGAGTACTCAACGCTGGTAAGGGTGCAGACCTCCAGACAATTTGGGTCACTCTTCAGATAGAAGGAGTCCAAGTAAAACTGGAATTGGACACTGGATCGGCATTGACGGTCATAAATAAGAAAGATTATGGAAAGTTATTCCAACATATTCCCCTACAGGATACGGGGATTATATTGAAAACATACACGGGGCAAAGAGTGTACCCCATCGGGAAAATAGAGGTTGCAGTGGTCCACAAGGGCGAAGACAGTCAAATAATGGACTTATATGTGATATCTGAAGGAGGTTCTCCACTACTAGGACGGGAGTGGATTAGGAAAATGAATATGGACTGGCATTTCCTACAAACAATAACGAGTGAGAACTCGGTGAAGATAGTCGGCCCAGACTCTGGAACGGATGATGGTAAGCCCAACTCAGGTGCAAAAGACAAAGTTTCAGCACAGAATTCCACTGAGCAACAACAACATAGTTTAACTGTGGATTCTGAGTCTGGCAAGTCTACTGATGTGCCCATTTCTGAGGGACATCGGGCTCGAACTCAACTCCATTTCAAACTACAACAGCAATTACAACAAATGCTTCGCCGTTTTGAGCAAGAGTTGAATGCAACGAAAGAGTTCTTTGATATAGAGTTGGAGAATCTGGAAAGACAACAGAAGCAGCTGATGGAGAAAATGGAGCAGGAGCACACAAAACGTCTGATGTCAGAGGAGTTAACGGTCAGCCAACTCCTGCATATGCTGAAGGACAGGACTCTGAAATGGGAAAAACTTGAACACGAACTTCAATATTCAAACGAAAGGGGTTCGGAGCTCTCAAAGGTTATTGGAAGAGCTGAGGTGGCAACACAGACTGAGATGACTGCAACAGAGCAGCCCTTGGATGCCAAAAGTACGCTGACTCACGTCAACGTAGAACAACAGACCGCTGAAACAGCTGCTCCGGTAGAGGGATTGAATAGTCCGATCAATCAATCTCCAAAAGAAGTTGAAGTAGTAAAATCTCAAATGAGGTCATTAGTAAACGACTTGCTGAAAGCCCAGAAAAAGCTGGATGAAGAGGTACGCATGAAGAAGTCTCTTCAGGAAAGATGTCTGGACTTGGAACAAAAGCTGGCTAACGCCCAGCTGGATATGGAGGAAATAGAAGACCCTCTCGCTGGCCTAGATCAGGACGACACCGAATATTACTATGTCCTGTCCTGCCCAACTTGTAACTTCGACTCCCACCATACAGAAATCATGGAGGAGCACCGAAAGTCTACGGAACATCGGGAAAAGGTGGCTCTACTACGGAAAAAGGAGGAAGAGAAGGAGGAACTGCGCATGCAGCTGGCAGCTGACAGTGGAGCCCAGAGAGTCTCCAAGAAGCAGAAAAGGAAAAGTCGAAACAGAAGATGACCCATCTGAACCATTATTACCTCTACCAGATCACACACGTGGTCCCTCCGAACGGAGCCAATTCAGTTCGGAAGTTCAAACTGTTAAATCCATGGAAGGACTATTGAATGAGTCACTCCAGCAACGTGAACCGACTACACCACAGAGATTGAATCTGTGAACTGTTTTCCGCAGAGACTGAATCTGTGATCTGTTT
This sequence comes from Somniosus microcephalus, assembly GCF_052327205.1. Classification (NCBI taxonomy): domain Eukaryota; kingdom Metazoa; phylum Chordata; class Chondrichthyes; order Squaliformes; family Somniosidae; genus Somniosus; species Somniosus microcephalus. Next base: position 57,853,508 of record NC_141009.1, on the reverse strand, counting down.
TGACATGAAGTTATCTATGTATCTATGTTATTCTGTTATGTAAACCTGAAGTTATATATGTATATATGTTATTACGTTATGTTAAATGGGGAGGTGACTGTAAAGCTAGGAAGGGAGGAATGTTGTGTATGTAATATGTGTGCTACTTTGAACCTATGGACAGGACTGCACTACTTGTAGGGCGTAGTGATACGCAGTACCACTCCTGGCCATAGGGGTATAAATAGTACTGTGGGTACTGATCTCCCCTCAGTTCCCGCCTGTGGGCATGAAGTAAAGACCTACGTATAGTCCCTACCTCCAACCAGTAAAGACCTGTTTTATTGTTACTGATTAAGTCTGAGTATTAATTACTTGAACAACTCACAGATTTAACACCTCCCTTGTCCCGGATTTCTGCTACTGGACCTGCTCTACAGGGGTCCCAGAACTCTCCTTCCCTGTTCCCCTGCTTAGGCAGCTTACTCTGCTCATGAATGGCTCCTCCCCCCACACAAGCCACAGCACTTGCCTGTGAACTTGTACCTACTGTGGGCTGAGGATTCCTATTCTCAGGCTCACTCCTCACGGGCGGACCATACCTCTGTTGTCGGAGGGGGTGTCCTGGTCCCTGCCTGCCTAGCAGGACCTGCTGGTGTTCTGCTACCACCCCATTGTCCACCCCTCTTTGCTGCCAGAGCTCCTCAAGACTCGGAGCTGTGGGCTGCGGTCTTGGAATCTCTGATTCCCTATCCAGCCCCATTCTGGGTGCTGCCTGTGGGATGGTTTCCCTTGGGCTGCCAGTAAAATCTGGCTGACCTGCCTTCGGGCTGATCATGCAAATCATTCCCCTTGCTACCTTTAAAGCCATGTTAAGGCTTTCTATCTCTGCCCTACAGGGCCCATGATCTGTTTCACTAAACCGGGCATTCTCTTCCCGCAGTCTCATCTAATTTTCCCTGGCCTCAGTGATTCCCTGCACAAGGCGTTCTATAAGTGCCTGGCATTTCGTGACCTCTAGTGTGAGGCATGCATTTTCTTCCCGCACCCTCATCTCACTAGCTCTGGCCTCATTCACCTCTCTTATGAGGCATTCTACCCCCGCCTGGCATTTTTCAAACTGGGACTCCTGTCTCTTAGCCTCTTTAACCTCCTCCTGCTCTCTCCTCTCACCCTTCCTAACCCAGCCACCTACACCCCGATAGGTCAGCCTACACGCTGCCACTACCTTCCACAGGACTGCCCACAGACTGAAAGCAAGAAAGAGAAGAGCTGATGCTTGCTGCACATCCAAATCACTCATCAAATCAAGAAATGCCTGCAGTCCCATCTGGGTCGCCATTTTGTAGGGGGGCATCTATTAACTGGTTTATGGTAACATACCTGGCCAGCAGCCTTTTTGCCTGCTGCACTGTAAACCAATTTTAACAGTGGTTCCGAATCGCTACCCCACCTTTCGGTTCTGACTGGAGGACTTATAATTAATGATATTAAAACAGACAATTGATTTGGATGTGAGAAAAGTCAAAATGTATTAAACTAAAGAACCATCATCAAATATAAACTATACCACACAGACACAGTAAATGCAACGGTGGGGGGGGGGGGGGTGTACAGACGGCGAAAACGAGGGATACAATGGCTACAATGTTATTTAAACAATCTTAGCAATTCCCTTAAATCACCACCACAAACTCCTTGCTAGGTTGTCTTGTTGAGGAGTCAGAACACCCTGCTCACCTGTGGTCCAGCGAAGTAAAAAAAGAGAAAGATAGCTTCTCAGCAGCTATCTTTATACCTGTGTGCTCCTGCCGTTCTGTCTGGATAATTCCCGCCTAAAGTTCCAGTACACAAAAAAAAGGACTGTGATTGGTTGCTGAATTGCTTGTTTAAACAAAGCGAGCCATAATAACCTGTCTCTGCGGCCTCGGGTCAAGTAGGCAACTCCTGACCTCCCTGGTTTGATTGACAGGTCTTTCACACAGACACATTACAAGCTGCCTAGCTTTTTTTTGCCATGCTTTTTGCTGATGGCCATTTTAAAACCTCTGTGTTTGACCGGGCTCAGAAGCACAAATTTTAATCAAGATGTACTGTCTCAATGTGTGTGAATACTTCCACGAATTTCCTCCATTCCGTTGTAGTCCAGCTCAGCCCAGCTCAGCAGTCTTTCGTGGTTCTGAGTATGCTTTAAAACATTGATCTGACCCAGAGGCAATTCAAAACACATAAATCTTCATCCACGATGTGGACCAATGTTTTTTTTATCTTCAGGGAAATTAGGGGAATTTTGCAAAACCCCTACAGTGTTTCCCCCCATCCCCCAGTCAATGGGTGTTTCCCCATCCCCCCAGTCAATGGGGGTTCCCCCATCCCCCAGTCAATGGGTGTTTCCCCCATCCCCCAGTCAATGGGTGTTTCCCCCATCCCCCAGTCAATGGGTGTTTCCCCCATCCCCCAGTCAATGGGTGTTTCCCCCATCCCCCAGTCAATGGGGGTTCCCCCATCCCCCAGTCAATGGGTGTTTCCCCCATCCCCCAGTCAATGGGTGTTTCCCCCATCCCCCAGTCAATAGGTGTTTCCCCCATCACCCAGTCAATGGGTGTTTCCCCCATCCCCCAGTCAGTGCGTGTTTCCCCCATCCCCCAGTCAATGGGTGTTTCCCCCATCCCCCAGTCAATAGGTGTTTCCCCCATCCCCCAGTCAATGGGTGTTTCCCCCATCCCCCAGTCAATGGGTGTTTCCCCATCCCCCAGTCAATGGGTGTTTCCCCCATCCCCAGTCATTGGGTGTTTCCCCCATCCCCCAGTCAATGGGTGTTTCCCCCATCCCCCAGTCAATGGGTGTTTCCCCCATCCCCCAGTCATTGGGTGTTTCCCCCATCCCCCAGTCAATGGGTGTTTCCCCCATCCCCCAGTCAATGGGTGTTTCCCCCATCCCCCAGTCAATGAGTGTTTCCCCATCCCCCACTCAATGAGTAATTCCCCCCATCCCCCAGTCAATGGGTGTTTCCCACCATCCCCCAGTCAATGGGTGTTTCCCCCCCCATCCCCCAGTCAATGGGTGTTCCCCCATCCCCCAGTCAATGGGTGTTTCCCCCATCCCCCAGTCAATGGGTGTTTCCCCCATCCCCCAGTCAATGGGTGTTTCCCCCATCCCCCAGTCAATGGGTGTTTCCCCCATTCCCCAGTCAATGGGTATTTCCCCCATCCCCCAGTTAGTGGGTGTTTCCCCCATCCCCCAGTCAATGGGTGTTTCCCCCCATCCCCCAGTCAATGGGTGTTTCCCCCACCCCCCAGTCAATGGGTGTTTCCCCATCCCCCAGTCAATGGGTGTTTCCCCATCCCCCAGTCAATGGGTGTTTCCCCCCATCGCCAGGGTGGGGTCAGAGATACACAGGGCTGTAAAGGAAAAGAGAAGGGATGGGGTCAGAGATACACAGGGCTGTAAAGGATAAGAGAAGGGATGGGGTCAGAGAGCACACAGGGCTGTAAAGGATAGAGAGAAGGGATGGGGTCAGAGAGCACACAGGGCTGTAAAGGATAGAGAGAAGGGATGGGGTCAGAGAACACACAGGGCTGTAAAGGATAGACAGAAGGGATGGGGTCAGAGAGCACATTGGGCTGTAAAGGATAGAGAGAAACATAGAAGATAGGAGCAGGAGTAGGCCATTCGGCCCCTCGAGCCTGTTGCGCCATTTAATGAGATCATGGCTGATCATCCAAATTCAGTACCCTGTCCCTGCTTTCTCCCCATATCCCTTGATCCTTTTAGCCTTAAGAAATATATCTAACTCCATCTTGAATATATTTAATGAATTGGCCTCAACTGCCTTCTGTGGTAGAGAATTCCACTGGTTCACCACTCTCTGGGTGAAGAAATTCCTCCTCATCTCAGTCCTAAATGGCTTACCCCTTATCCTTAGACTCTGCCCTCTGGTTCTGGACTCCCCTGCCATCGGGAACATCCTTCCTGCATCTAGTCTGTCTAGTCTTGTTAGAATTTTCTAACTTTCAATGAGATCCCCTCTCATTCTTCTAAACTCCAGCGAATACAGGAAACTCTCTTTTTACCGGCACCTAATAACTGGAAATCTCTCTTAACCGGCAAAATTCAGGAGTAGGTTCAGGTAAGTTTTACTTCATATTTGTGGCCGTGTAACCGGGGTTCCAGTATCTGTGGCCGTGTAACTGGGGTTCCTGCACCTGTTGCCATGCAACAGGGACGCCTGGATGTGTGGCTGTGTACGGGGCTCTCGTACCTTAGTAAGTATACCTCTCTGTAATCCAGACTTTTTGATCAACCGGCAGCACGCCGGTCCCGGATAAAAAAGAGTTTCCTGTATAAGCCCAATCGACCCAATCTCTCTTCATATGTCATTCCTGCCATCCCAGGTATCAGTCTTGTGAATCTTCACTGCACTCCCTCCATGGCAAGAACATCCTTCCTCAGATAAGGCGACCAAAACTGCACACAATACTCAAGGTGTGGTCTCACCAAGGCCCTGTACAACTGCAGCAATACATCCTTGCTCCTGTACTTGAATCCTCACGCTATGAAGGCCAACATACCATTTGCCTTCTTAACCGCCTGCTGCACCTGCATGCTTACCTTCAGCAACTGGTACACAAGGACACCCAGGTCTCATTGCACTTCCCCTTTTCCCAATCTATTGCCATTCAGATAATAATCTGCCTTCCTGTTTTTGCCACCAAAGTGAATAACCTCGCATTTATCCACATTATACTGCATCTGCCATGCTTCTGCCCAATCAAAAGGGATGGGATCAGAGAGCACACAGGGCTGTAAAGGATAGAGAAGGGATGGGGTCAGAGAGCACACAGGGCTGTAATGGATAGAGAGAAGGGATGGGGTCACAGAGCACACTGGGCTGTAATGGATAGAGAGAAGGGATGGGGTCAGAGAGCACACAGGGCTGTAAAGGATAGAGAGAAGGGATGGGGTCAGAGAGCACACAGGGCTGTAAAGGATAGAGAGAAGGGATGGGGTCAGAGAGCACACAGGGCTGTAAAGGATAGAGAGAAGGGATGGGGTCACAGAGCACACTGGGCTGTAAAGGATAGAGAGAAGGGATGGGGTCAGAGAGCACACAGGGCTGTAAAGGATAGAGAAGGGATGGGGTCAGAGATACACAGGGCTGAAAAGGATAGAGAGATAAGAGAGTATGGGAAAGTCAAAAAATTGTGTTGAATATAGCTATTTTCATAAATCAGAATTACAAACATAAATTTATGTTTAAATACTTTTATTTAATTATAACACACTATTGAATAAGAAATACATTCATCATTAAATAATTGAGAGCAAGTAATATACAGTTCCAGAAATTCAGCCTTTCCAAAGCTCTCTGAATGGTGAGGCTGGCCCTTTAACTCCCAGCACTGTAATGTAGTGTCGACGTGATCCAGTTTGTGATTGAGGGAATCGGCTCAGTCACTGGAACAATGCATGTTCAGAGCAGGTGACTGAGGTTAATTCACCCAACAGGAGGCACAATATATCTGAGCATATTTCAAACGGGAGCGTGCAATGTGGTGACACCTACCCTGGGCTTTGCAGAGTGCATATTGCTTCGTTCCTCTTGTAATCAGCCCTGTGTATCTCTGACCCCATCCCTTCTCTCTATCCTTTACAGCCCCGTGTGCTCTCTGACCCCACCACTTCTGATTGGGCAGATGCAGTATAACGTGGATAAATGCGAGGTTATCCACTTTGGTGGCAAAAACAGGAAGGCAGATTATTATCTGAACGGCATTAGATTGGGAAAAGGGGAAGTGCAATGAGACCTGGGTGTCCTTGTGCACCAGTCGCTGAAGGTAAGCATGCCTCCTGCCCACCAAACCCACCTCCATGTTCACGAGCCTTTGGTTCCACTACAGATACTGTATTGCAAATGATTCCACACCAATCTAATTTAAAACGCCGTGTCTTTGTTCACCCCTGCCTAAGGTTGCTAACTCTGGTTGGATGTTTTCCTGGACGTTTAATCACAGGACCGCATGCTTCCAACCGCCCCACCTGGCCAAACAGCCTTTCGCCCCTGCCCCCCCATCTCCAATATTTATTTAACTAATAAACGAAAGTGATCAAAAGAGAATGAGCAGAACACAATTTTGTTTTACTGCCTCTATTAATTTTCTCCTGGGTTCCTCGCAGCAGTGTCCAGAAGATTAAACTTCCTGGAGGGTTGGCAACCTGGCCCCGGCCCTATCCCTCTCCAAATCCCCTTAAAGAATGTGGTGGTGTGACCTGGCAAGAACTGAAAGAATGAGAGACACACACAGAACGATTTTCAGTAGCTTATTTATTACTCCTAGCTCCTCACACCCCAACCCCCTCTATCCATCGATCACCGTCCCAGTACCAACGATTAAGAGCAGACGGTGTATAGCATCGGAACACAGGAACAGCAGTAGGTCATTCAGCCCCTTGGGCCTGTTCCGCCCAGTATCACCCAGTCAGTCTGTACCTGGAACTGACAACCCTCTGTAAATCTCAACAACCTTGTGGGAATTTTAGACTAACAGACACACAGCACTAAGCCTGAATTTCAGACCGTTTCCATTTCACAAATTGCCAACATTGAAAGCTTTGTGATTGATCCCAGTGACCAGGTTTTCATCCTCGCTCTGCATTGAGTTACTGGGGTGACAGTAGCGGGGGTACGATTGGTCTCGGTGATCCTGGGTTAGGGAGAAATCAGCCCTGGTTCCCAGCCTTTGTCCCTGTCCAGGGAGCCCCCTCCCCCTGAATGTCTCTGACGGTGAACTAGCCTGTCAACATTCACTGCCAAAGGTCATACATAAACATGGCTACTTGGGTAAAGTATGATGCGGTGAACCCGAGTTCAAATCCCTCCATGGAAGTTTGAGAACTTGAATTCAGTTGTTTTTAAATCTGGAAATAAAAAGCTGGTATCAGTAAAAGTGAGCATGAAGCTGTCGGATTGTCGCAAAAAACCCAACTGGCTGACGAATGTCCTTTGGGGAAGGAAAGCTGCCATCCTTACCCGGTCTGGCCCGTGTGTGACTCCAGTCCCACACCAACGTGGTTGACTCTTAACTGCCCTCAGTTGTATCAAACCGGTAGCAGCGGTTCACCACCACCTTCACAGGGCAACTATGGGCACTAAATGCCAGCCTTGCCAGTGACACCCACATCCCAAGAATGAATTTATTAAAAACTACACCAGCAAGGAAATCAATGTCTTCAAGAGGGGAAATAAGGGCAGAAAACTAGCGAAGAAAAACCCTGTTACCCATCCTTCCCATGTTGAACTGTAAGCTACAATGTCAACATCTTATTAACACAGAATGACCTGCTATGACCCAACAGCAAGAATGAATCATCTATATGTTGGCATCTCAGTGTAAGAAGCTTTTGTACTCAGTCTAAACCAGTGTTGGGACACTTTGCTAGTTCCTGAACTATTAGACTGGGGTCACTTCCCAGATTGAGAGAATCCTGGAACCAAAATATTAGGCGAGTGCTCGGAGATATCTCAGGATTCAATGGATGCACCACCCTGCTATTGGACAATCGTGATACTGTCATCCGCCACCGCCAGCGCTGCGTAGATGGGAAGGGCGAGCTTTGTTCTGTAGCAGTGCATTATGGCACAGGTGTCAGGATCATAGAAGAGGATTTCACCGCCTTCATAGTCCACCAGCACACCGATTGACGCTGGGCGCCTCAGCAGATTCAAGGTCTTCAGCTGGCCGTCATGGACGACCGTGTATTCTTCATTGTACCGAGAGAACACCCAGGAGGACGGGTTATATCCGAGCCGGGAATCGTGGCCGGAACCTTTGCGCGCAAGGCAGCCATAAGCCAGTCCCACTTTGTAGGCGCAGCTTCTCTCCACGTCCACTCTCCAGGTGTGAAGGCCGCTCTGGAAAGACTCCAGCCCCAGGGCGTTGGGCCAGTGGTCAAAGCGCTCAGGACAGTCCGGGTACGAGCGGGCTTTCTTGCTGACAAAGGTCAGTCTCTTTTTATTTTCGGAGAGTGTCAGCGATGAGTGCAATGTTTTTTCATCTATGTGCAAGTCTTCGGCACCTGAAACAGGAGATTCTAGTTTTATTTCAACGAACAACGTTCGTCCATTAAAGATTTTTGGGTGGCTTAACTTTTTAGTCTTTTTTTTAAAGCTACATTGTGCTTAAGGTCGTGGGTTCAAATCCCACTCCAGAGACTTGAGCGCATAATCCAGGCTGACACTACACTGCAGTACTGAGGGAGTGCTGCACTGTCGGAGGTGCCATCTTTCGGATGAGACGTTAAACCAAGGCCCAGTCTCAGTTGGATGTAAAAGATCCCATGACACTATTTCGAAGAAGAGCAGGAGAGTTCTCCCCAGTGTCCTGGACAATATTTATCCCTCAACCAACATCACTAAAACAGATTATCTGCTCATTATCACACCGCTGTTTGTGGGATCTTGCTGTGCGCAAATTGGCTGCAGTGTTTCCTACATTACAACAGTGACGCCACTTTTAAAAGTACTTCGTTGGCTGTGAAGCACTTTGGGACGTCCTGACGCCATGAAAGGCGCTATAGTCTTTCTTTCAGAGGTGAAGGTAATAGTGCTGGGGAATGGAACGTTTTACACTTGAGGCCGTGGTGTCAGCATCAGAAGATGCAGAGTGAAGCTTTCTCTCTCCTCGGCCACAAGGATACACCTCCACCACAGAACAGTGCCCCCCTACTGCACCGGTGTCACATTCCGTTCCCACAGCAACCATCGTTAGGCCCATCTCAGTGACGCTGCCAATTAGCACCGGTTTTATGCTGAAGGCCCGTACTCACTGGATTGACTCGTCCCACACACACTTCCCACTGAACCCTTACAGTCAGTAAACAGAGGACACTTCCACCCCATCAGGCTGAGCCTGGGTCTGAACCCCTGCCCCAAAGGTCAAGGACCACTAGCCTAACCCATTGTGCCACCGAGTTCACCAGCTGGGACTTCATTTGCAGAAGAATCACATCAAAAATCACAGACTAAAAAATGACGTGAGTGGAAGTGACTGCCTGAACTCACAGTCCTCAGGGTTAGAAGGTGAGGATGGATGGAAGCTCCTTGCTTATTGCCCCAGGTTGATGACTGTGTCCCGACTGACAAGACAGTTGGTTTAGGTAAAGCCTCCCAGTAACTTTGCCCGATCATTTCAAACAAAACGCATTTTTAAATTGATGGCAACAACGGCAGTTTATTGGCAGCTGTGCTTTCAGCTACCGGGGCCCTAAGCTCTGGAATTCCCTCCCTAAACCTCTCCGCCTCCCTCTCATCCTTTAAGCCGCTCCTTAAAACCTACCTCTTTGACCAGGCTTTTGGTCACCTGTCCTAATATCTCTTTCTGTAGCTCGGTGTCTGATTTCGTTTGATAATGCTCCTGTGAAGCACCTTGGGACATTGTATTACGTTAAAGGTGCTATATAAATGCAAGTTGTTGTTTACATCCCTATCAAGGGATATGGGTCAAAGGCAGGTACATGGAGTTGAGATACAGATCGGCCATGATCTAATTGAATGGTGGAACAGGCTCGAGGGGCTGAATGGCTTGCTCCTGTTCCTATGTTCCGTAAAGTTTACTAAATTTCAGTATATTCCTCATAGCTGCAAGAAGTCTGAGTGGATCATTTATCCAATCAAATGATTTGAACTCAAACCCCAAACGCACTATTTTAGTGAGAATGCTGTATTGCTTACTGCTGATGCGAATGAATCAATCAGGTGTTCAGAGATGCACTCACTGGCCATAAGAACATAAGAAATAGGAGCAGGAGTGGGCCATACGGCCCCTTGAGCCTGCTCCGCCATTTAATGAGATCATGGCTGACCATCGACCTCAACTCCACTTTCCCGCCCGATCTCCATATCCCTTGATTCCCCGAGAGTCCAAAAATCTATCAATCTCAGCCTTGAATATACTCAAAGACTCAGCATTCACAGCCCTCTGGGGCAGAGAATTCCAAAGATTCACAACCCTCTGAGTGAAGAAATTTCTCCGCATCTCAGTCTTAAATGGCCGACCCCTTATCCTGAGACTATGCCCTCTAGTTCTAGACACTCCAGCCAGGGGAAACAACCTCTCATACTGCTGGGTTAAGATAGTCCAGGGCATTGGAAAGGAGTTATCAAGAGTTACGCAGCACATTTAGTGTGCATGTAACATAAGGGACTGGATTTTAAACTTGCCCCCTGTGGGTGCAGCTCATGTTGTAGATCAGCTGCCCAATATAGAAAGCACTTGATTTTTATTGACATCAGAAGAAAGAAAAATCGGGCTGTTGCTGTACTGGCAGCTGATCCGTTAGGTGAGCTTCACGCCCGGGCGGCAAGTTGAAAACCTGCCCCGGACTATCACCCGCCAGGGGCAAAGTGTGAACTCAGCACCACACAAACAGCCAACTGTAGGCAGGGTCGCACAGAGCCAGCTGAGTGTTGAATCAGTGTCACAATCCACTCCTAGAACACTGGCTCCCGACCTCTTCAGAGCCTGTCACCGGGCTGAGGCAGGTGTTTTATTTTCATCAAAAGTACTGCACCATTTTCTCGAGGAAGCTCCATTATACAACAGCCCAGCACAGCACCACAGCCCAGCCCAGCAAAGCCCAGCACCACAGCCCAGCACAGCCCCACAGCACAGCACCACAGCCCAGCACAGCACCACAGCCCAGCCCAGCGCCACAGCCCAGCCCAGCCCAGCGCCACAGCCCAGCACAGCCCCACAGCACAGCACCACAGCCCAGCACAGCCCCACAGCACAGCACCACAGCCCAGCCCAGCACAGCACCACAGCCCAGCGCCACAGCCCAGCACAGCCCACGCTGCTTGTCCAACATCCAGTATTGGATGAGCAGAAATTTCCTCCAACTACATATTAAGACGACCGAAGCCATTGAAAATACCAAGGGCGAGGAGTCGCTCAGTGCGGAGGTTGAGGGAGGAAAGGAATGAGGATATCGGTGGGAGAACCCCAGGATGGAGCTTGGAAGGGCAGTGGGCAATGAGGATATTTAGGGAGAGGGGAGAGGGGTGAAACAAGGTGAGTTGCTCAAAGGAGGAGAAAGCACCAGAGGAGTAGTGGGGGTGCCGAGATAAGGTGCGACTCGGTGATAAAGGCCACGCTGCCACAGCATCCATGATGTTCCATCCATCATAAACCTGGCCAGCGATATCGACTGGGCAGGACAGGTGGTGGGAAGTACAGCCAGCTGGGGAGTCTTCAGTAAAGGGCAAGGGGTCACCACCAGTGAGCCAAATTTCAGTCAATGCCAAGATGTCAATGGAATGATCCACAGTAAGGTCATGGATGGCAAGGGCCTCAGAAAAGATTGCAAGAGACCTTTTATCTTTACATCTTTATTGCCTCTTCTGGGAGATTACATGGCTGTGTTGGGGCAGGGGTGTAGGAAGTGTCTAGTCATGAATGTGAGTGTGGGGCAAGCTTGACGGGCCAGCTGATCTTTACCTGATCTTTCCGTACGTAATACTCCACTGAGAGTTTCGTTCCCTTAACAATTTTCACCCCGTCCCTTCAACAACAACTTGCATTTATATAGCGCCTTTAACATAGTAAAACATTCCAAGGCATTTCACAGGAACGTTATCAGACAAAACTTGACACTGAGCCACATAAAGAGATATCAGGACAGGTGATCAAAAGCTTAGTCAAAGAGGTAGGTTTTAAGGAGCATCTTAAAGGAGGAGAGAGAGGTAGCAAGGCGGAGAGATTTAGGGAGGGAATTCCAGAGCTTAGGGCCTTGGCAACTGAAGTAATGGCCTCCAATGGTGGGGTGGTTATAATGGGAGATGTGCAAGAGACCAGAATTGGTGGAGTGCAGAGATCTCGGCGGGTTGTCGGGCCGGAGGAGGTTACAGAGTAGTCTGTGTAAGACCCTCATTTGCCCCCAGGTTAAGAAACAAGATTCTTGCTGGGGTACTACACCCTCCAGAACTGCGCCCAAGTGCTCGTTATTGTTGAAAGTACACAACAGTGAATTTGGCAGATTATTGAACTGCAGGGAACACCACATCATGCATGGTCCTTTTCTCCCACTCGATGCCCAAGCATGTGAACTCCAGCAGGGGTCAGAAATAGCAATAAACAGCGGGCTGTGAAGGCCAATTGTAACCCATCTGTCACTGGGATCAGCTAAATCAGCACAGGCTGGGATCAAACCTTGGACGCCTCACTGGCTAATCCCACTGATCCATGAGGAGAGTGACGTAATAAAACTCACTACACGCTTGGTTTGAGTATAAAGCAAGGCTTTAATCAACTTGTTTCAGAACATGGAAGTCTAGTTGTACTTCACTAGTTCCTTGTCTTACAAAATGTCCCTGACAAGCTGGGGCCAACGTCCGAGTATTTATACTCCTTGGATGGCGCCACCAGCTGGCCGTCCAGCGTTATTTCATAAGTAGTTTCTTGATGATGAGATTTATAACAGAGAGCACACTGAGGGTTCAAACCAGCCCTTAACATTACATAGGATTTACAGCACAGAAACAGGCCATTCGGCCCAACCAGTCCATGCCGGTGTTTATACTCCACTCGAGCCTCCTCCCGTCTTTCCTCATCTAACTCTATCAGCATAACCCTCTATTCCCTTCTCCCTCCTATGCTCATCTAGCTTCCCCTTAAATGCATCTACACTATTCGCTTCAACCACTCCCTCGGTAAAGAAGTTTCTTCTGAATTCCCTATTTCATTTCTTGGTGACTATCTTATATTATACTTTTGCTCTTTCCCAACAGCACCTATTTTTTTCAAACGGATCGCCTTGCTTCTATTTAAGATACAATACACTAAGTAATTATTGTGGGCGAGTTATTACTGACCTGTGATGCAGATCATGGCCGCAGATGCCCACAGACTACCGAGGAGGTGACTGTCAGCACAGGCAAGGTTGAAGTTCAGCTTGTTCGAGTCCTCGGGCTCAAGAATTCCCTCTGCTTCCTCCGCCCTGGAACAAACAATCACGTTCAGAAGGAAAAAAAAAACAGAAATACACACACATTGTGTCCAATTCTGGGCACCACACTTTAGGAAGGATATCAAGGCCTTGGAGAGGGTGCAGAGGAGATTTATCAGAACAATCTGGAATGAGGGACTTCAGTTATGTGGAGAGACTACAGAAGCTGGGATTGTTCTCCTTAGAGCAGACAAGGTTAAGGGTAAATTTAATAGAGGCATTGAAAATCATGAGGGGTTTTGATAAGACTAAATAAGGAGAAACTGTTTCCACTGACAGGAGGGTCGGTAACCAGAGGACACAGATTTAAGATAATTGGCAAAAGAATCAGAGGGGAGATGAGGAGAATTTTTTTACGCAGCGAGTTATGATGATCTGGAATGCACTGCCTGAAAGGGCGGTGGAAGCAGATTCAATAATAACTTTCAAAAGGGAATTGGATAAATACTGGAAAAGGGAAAATTTGCAGGGCTATGGGGAAAGAGCGGGGAAGTGAGACTAATTGGAGAGCTCTTACAACGTGTCAGCACAGGCATAATGGGCCGAATGGTCTCCATTGTGCTGTACGACTATGATTCTATAACAGTAGACAACAACATAACGGTTTCATCTTATAACCAATGTTTCCGTTAAGCTGCACAGCGGTCTGGAGGTCCCGCGCAGGCCGCTCATCGGCTTTTAAACGGAAAAACCAGATATGCGCAGAAATCTGAATGGGCCGTGCAGCCTGTTAGAGGGGACACGCACCCAAAAAAAAATTACCGCAAGCATTGCTTCTAACCACTCATTGTTCCAATTAAACTCACCTATACGAGTGCAGTCAACGACAGATAGACACATTTATTTTCCTCCCCTGTAATAATGGGAGTTTGGGGGGGAATACTTATAAACTGCGAAAACTTCGCTCACCATCCAAGTTCCATTAACAACAACCTGTATTTATAAAGCGCCTTTAACGTAGTAAAACATCTCAAGGTGCTTCACAGGAGTGTTATAAGACAAAAAAAAAGTCACCGAGCCACATAAGGAGAAATTAGGGCAGATGACCAAAAGATTGGTCAAAGAGGTAGGTTTTAAGGAGCGTCTTAAAGGAGGTAAGAGAGAGGCGGAGCGGTTTAGGGAGGGGATTCCAGAGCTTAGGGCCCAGGCAGCTGAAGGCACGGCCGCCAATGGTGGAGCGATTAAAATCGGGGATGTTCAAGAGGGCAGAATTAGAGTAGCGCAGATATCTCGAGGGGGGGGGGGGGGCGGAGGTTGTGGAGCTGAAGGAGATTACAGAGATAGGGAGGGGCAAGGCCATGGAGGGATTTGAAAACAAGGATGAGAATTCTGAAATCGAGGCGCTGCTTAACCAGGAGCCAGTGTAGGTCAGCGAGCACAGGGGTGATGGGTGAACGGAACTTGGTGCGAGTTAGGACACGGGCAGCCGAGTTTTGGATGACCTCAAGTTTATGTAGGGTGGAATGTGGGAGGGAGGCCGGCCAGGAGTGCGTTGGAATAGTCAAGTCTAGAGGTAACAAAGGCATCAGTACCGTGAAGCTATCGTGCATGAGTTTGTGCCCACGATAATCTTCACCATTAACATAGGACTGAAATCTGCTGAAACCCAGATACAAAGATCCATTGGTGGAGGAGAGGTAGGGCAGGGGTCGCCCAACCCCCCACTGTCCAGGAGTCTCCACGAATTGAAGATTAATCTCCAGGACACAGCTGCGAGCAAAACCCAGGAGAAAAATCACAGGGGCGTTAAAAAACAATGGGCGTTTTCTTCATTTTCTTGGAACACTGTTGTTTCTTAGTTGTAGTAACAGGGGATGGGGGTAAAAAGGCTGTTTGACCGGGTGAGACGATTGGGAGTTGGGAGGTCATGTGATGAAACCTCCAGAACTATGTTCAATCCTGGGGGGGGCGGGGGGGGGGGGGGATCACGGTTTAACCTGGGGGCAAATGGGGGTCTTACACCACTCGTAGAGGGACTGCAACAGATCATACTATGGGTGGCCTAGTGTTACAAAGCTACAGGCAGTGGTCTTGGGGTGGGAGGGGAGGGCAAAAGGTTTAAACACAGGTCCACAGGCTTGTTGAAAACTGTAGCAAGTGGAATGATTTATATTTTGGGGAGGTATCTCCGAGATGCAGGTCACAGACCCTCTCATTCATAATGGCCCGTATTTTCCGATCCCCACGGGTGTGTACAAGCTGTGTACCCATCCGTAGGGGCCTCGCAAGTGCCGGTTTCAAGCATGCGAAGTGCATGCGCTGAAAACCGGCACTTCCGATCAGTCGAGAAACTTCCTGACAGATCGGACGCCTGCCCTGGAGAAGGGCCTCCGCGGCTGGAGAGTTCCGCTTTCTGCAGAACCTCCGCCTGCTGAAAACACTTAAAAATCTTACGCCTGGTAAAAGCGTAAGGCCTGCTTTTACCAGCATAAGAGTTTAAAAAAGTAAAAAAAACATTTTTTCACTCATTTATAATTTTAAAATACTTTAAAAAAGGTAAGTTTATTTTTAGCCCGGTAAAAAAATTTAATTATTTTTTCAAAAAATTAAACTTTTGTTTAAAATATTAAATTTAATAATGTAATTTTAACTAACTTTAAAAACGTGATTTAAAAAAAAAATTATTTAATGTTTGTGTGTTTTTTGAATGATCCCCATTCATACTTTTGATGGGTCTATCCGGAGAGACCTGTCAAATATATGTAGGAGGATTCCCTTCTCCCATTGGTTCCCCATGGCCCACATGATCCCAGGGACGCTTGCGAACCGCCTGCGCCCCTGGGATACCCGGGCCTCTGCGCACGCGCACACCAGGAGAGGCCCAGGAGCGGAAGTGTCGGGACCTACGGAGCCAGCAGGTAAGTTCCTAGATTTTTTCCAGATTGGAAGCATCCGCCCACAGGAAGCATCCGATCGGAAAATCCGGGCCATTATTTACATATAATTTTGGAAATGAAATGATTTCATCGTGGCAGGACCTTCAGCGGGTCAATGGGTTCAGTGGTACAGATACTATTCAAGTCAATTTAGTAGCTCCGTCGCTCTCCTTGCAGGAGCGGGCTGAGGATGGAGCAGTTGGGGCTCTATGCCCAAAGGGTCAGGAATTCCCAAACAAGATTCAAATCAAATCAAATCAACTTTTATTGTCATTGTTAGTGCACAAGTGCAGTACAACGAAATGTAGGCTTGCGGCTCCCGAAAGTGTACAATTTGGATTAGGACACTTAAACATTTCAACATACATTTGTACATATATATTAGCATAAATATGACCATAATAAAGTGCATCGGCAGATGTGCAGGCTTTAGTGTTTATTTGTGGAGTTCAGTAGGATGACAGCCCTGGGAAAGAAGCTGTTCCTAAATCTGGTCGTACGGGTGCGAATGCATCTGTAGCGTCTTCCAGATGGTAGGAGGGCGAACAGACTGTGGCTGGGGTGGGTAGGGTCTTTGATGATGGACCGTGCCCTCCGTAGGCAGCGTTTCTGATATATATGTTCTATGGTCGGTAGCCGGGTGCCGGTAATGCGTTGGGCAGTTTTGACTACCCGCTGCAGGGCTTTCCGGTCATGGGAGCTACAGCTGCCGTACCATACCGTGATACAGTTTGTCAGGATGCTCTCTATAGTGCAGCGGTAGAAGTTAGAGAGGATCAGGGGTGACAGATTACATCCCTTCAGCCTCCTCAAGAAATATAGGCGCTGCTGGGCCTTCTTCACCAGAGAGGAGGTGTTGAGGGACCAGGAGAGGTCTTCCGTGATGTGGACTCCGAGGAACTTAAAGCTGGCCACCCTTTCCACCTCCGCCCCATTGATGTGGATGGGGGTGTGACTTCCGCCTTTGGACTTCCTGAAGTCCACGATTATTTCCTTTGTTTTCTTGGTGTTAAGGGCCAGGTTGTTGTCGGCGCACCACTTCACGAGATGCTGGACCTCCTCCCTGTAGGCTGACTCATCGTTGTTGGTGATCTGGCCTACTACCGTGGTGTCATCTGCAAACTTGATGATGGTGTTGGAACCATTAACAGCCACACAGTCGTGGGTGAAGAGGGAGTAGAGGAGGGGGCTCAGCACACATCCTTGTGGGGCCCCCGTGTTCAGGGTCAGGGGGGGGCGGAGGTGTGGTTACCTAATTTGACAGACTGGGGTCTGTTTGTTAGGAAGTCCAGGGTCCAGTTGCAGAGGGAAGTGTTCAGGCCAAGAGTTTGGAGTTTGGTGGCCAGCTTGTTGGGGACGATAGTGTTGAATGCTGAGCTGTAGTCTATAAACAACATTCTGATGTAGGTCTCCTTACCATCTAGGTGATTCAGTGCCGAGTGTAGAGCAGTTGTGATTGCATCCTCCGTTGATCTGTTTGCCCGATAGGCAAACTGGTGTTGGTCAAGGGAGGCAGGAACACTGGCTTTGATGTGGGCTAAGACCAGTCTCTCAAAACACTTCATTATGATGGGTGTGAGTGCGACAGGTCGATAGTCGTTCAGACACGTCACAGCTGCTTGTTTAGGCACAGGAGTGATGGTGGCGGTCTTGAAGCATGTAGGGACTACTGCCTGGGCCAATGACAGGTTGAAGATGGCGGTGAAGACATCAGCCAGCTGATCAGCACATTCCTTGAGTACCCGTCCAGGGATGCTATCCGGTCCAGTAGCCTTTCGTGTGTTCACTCTGCGTAGAGCGCCCCTTACGTCGGAGGTCGACAGAGTGAGCACCTGGTCTTCCGGGGGTGGCAAGGCTTTGGTAGCCGGCTCCTTGTTGTCCCTGTCGAAGCGAGCGTAGAAGTTGTTAAGCTCCTCCGGAAGGGAGGCGTCGCTGACCAGGGGACTGGTGTTTTTGCCCTTGTAGTCAGTGATGGACTGGATGCCTTGCCACATGCGCCGGGGGTCCGAGTTGTTGCGGAAGTGATCCTCTATCCGCAGTGTCTGTTTCCATTTGGCAGTCCTGGTACCCTTTTTTAGGTTGGTCCTAGCTGCTCTGTAAACCGCCGCGTCGCCAGATTTAAATGCTGCGTCAACAGGTGATGAGGCAAGCCCGGTCTTCACCTTCATTCTGCCAGCGCAATTCACACCCCATCTAGAGCCATCCTTTGTTCCTTAACCTGTCCCATTACCACCTCCTCTCGCCTTGAATATCTCTTAATGTCTCTCAATGTCTCTTAATCTCTCCGGCTTTCTATCCTATCACTGACCTTCCCTTTTGTTCTTTCATCCCCTCCCCCTTTTCCCAGCCCCTAAACCTGCTTTCCATTTCCTGCTTTTTTCCAGTTCTGACGAAAGGTCATCGGAAAGTCTTTCTTTCCCTTCCATTCTCCAAGGAAAGGTCTTTACCATGCTGACCTTTCCTTGGAGAATGGAAGGGAAAGAAAGACTTGCGCCTTTCACGACCTCAGGACATCCCAAATCGCTTTACAGCCAATTAAGTACTTTTTCTTTAAGTGTAGTCACTGTTGTAATGTAAGAAACAGGAGAATAAGATCCCTGGTGGTAAATACAATGCAATAATCTCTTCAGAGGGGTAGGTGACATTGTAAACTGCAGGAGAAAAGCTTGACTGGATAAGGACGTGTTTAGTGACACCGCCCACCCGGTGTAATTAACAAGGTTCGTACTGGCCCCGCCAGGAAGTAATCACCCAACACTTTGTCTGGAATGTGTAATTTGAACCAGTCAGGCTGGAGACTCACAGCACTTCACTGAAGTTCTCTACATGGCTAAGTTCAATGTGTAATTTGATCCAGTCATTGTCAAGCAGGAATAAAAACAAAAAACGCTGGAAATACTCAGCAGGTCAGGCAGCAGATAGAATTGTTCTGACGAAAGATCATCGACCTGAAACGTTAATTCTGTTTCTCTCTCCACAGTTGCTGCCTGACCTGCTGAGTCTTTCCAGCATTTTCTGGTTTTCTTTCCGATTTCCCACATCCGCAGTATTTTGCTATTGTCAGGCTGGATGCAGGGTTCAGACAAGGCACAGCGCTCACACTCATCAGTTCAGACAAGGCACAGCGCTCACACTCGAGAGATCAGACAAGGCACAGCGCTCACACTTGTGAGTTCAGACAAGGCACAGCGCTCACACTCGAGAGATCAGACAAGGCACAGCGCTCACACTCGTGAGTTCAGACAAGGCACAGCACTCACACTCGAGAGATCAGACAAGGCACAGCGCTCACACTCGTGAGTTCAGACAAGGCACAGCGCTCACACTCGAGAGATCAGACAAGGCACAGCGCTCACACTCGAGAGATCAGACAAGGCACAGCGCTCACACTCGCGAGTTCAGACAAGGCACAGCGCTCACACTCGTGAGTTCAGACAAGGCACAGCGCTCACACTCGTCAGTTCAGACAAGGCACAGCGCTCACACTCGTCAGTTCAGACAAGGCACAGCGCTCACACTCGTGAGTTCAGACAAGGCACAGCGCTCACACTCGTGAGTTCAGGCAAGGCACAGCGCTCACACTCGTGAGTTCAGACAAGGCACAGCGCTCACACTCGTGAGTTCAGACAAGGCACAGCGCTCACACTCGTCAGTTCAGACAAGGCACAGCGCTCACACTCGAGAGATCAGACAAGGCACAGCGCTCACACTCGTGAGTTCAGACAAGGCACAGCGCTCACACTCGAGAGATCAGACAAGGCACAGCGCTCACACTCGTGAGTTCAGGCAAGGCACAGCGCTCACACTCGAGAGATCAGACAAGGCACAGCGCTCACACTCGAGAGATCAGACAAGGCACAGCGCTCACACTCGAGAGATCAGACAAGGCACAGCGCTCACACTCGTGAGTTCAGACAAGGCACAGTGCTCACACTCGTGAGTTCAGACAAGGCACAGCACTCACACTCGAGAGATCAGACAAGGCACAGCGCTCACACTCGTGAGTTCAGACAAGGCACAGCGCTCACACTCGAGAGATCAGACAAGGCACAGCGCTCACACTCGAGAGATCAGACAAGGCACAGCGCTCACACTCGCGAGTTCAGACAAGGCACAGCGCTCACACTCGTGAGTTCAGACAAGGCACAGCGCTCACACTCGTCAGTTCAGACAAGGCACAGCGCTCACACTCGTCAGTTCAGACAAGGCACAGCGCTCACACTCGTGAGTTCAGACAAGGCACAGCGCTCACACTCGTGAGTTCAGGCAAGGCACAGCGCTCACACTCGTGAGTTCAGACAAGGCACAGCGCTCACACTCGTGAGTTCAGACAAGGCACAGCGCTCACACTCGTGAGTTCAGGCAAGGCACAGCGCTCACACTCGTGAGTTCGGACAAGGCACAGCGCTCACACTCGTGAGTTCCGACAAGGCACAGCGCTCACACTCGTGAGTTCGGACAAGGCACAGCGCTCACACTCGTGAGTTCGGACAAGGCACAGCGCTCACACTCGTGAGTACAGACAAGGCACAGCGCTCACACTCGTGAGTTCAGACAAGGCACAGCGCTCACACTCGTGAGTTCGGACAAGGCACAGCGCTCACACTCGTGAGTTCAGACAAGGCACAGCGCTCACACTCGTGAGTTCGGACAAGGCACAGCGCTCACACTCGTGAGTTCGGACAAGGCACAGCGCTCACACTCAGGTCCAGATGACATTGTAAACTGCAGGAGTAAAGCTCCAATGGGTTATGCCAAGCTCTGTGTTAGTAGCCAGTGCACGCTTTGTATTATTGACTGGACGTACCTTTCAAATATTTCCTTCTGGCGTTTCTGCAGAGAAAGAAAATGAGTTTGGTTAAATAGTAAATGGAAGCAATTCATAAATGGGACTGGACAGTAATTGAAAACTGTCGCTCACCACAAGTGCGCTGTCATTCATTTTGGTCAGCGTGTCCACCAGGTAGTTTTTAATGTCTGTTAGCTTCTGCTGGGACTCCGTCCAGTAGGTTTTCTGGGTCAGGATGCTCTGTTGGATCCGCTCTTCCTCGTCGTGGACCACCTCCAACAGACGCTGCTCCTCATTCTCGCACATTTCGCGTATGAAGTTCAGGCGTTGGATGATCAGTTCCCTGGCACCACTGGCATTAGCCTGTTTGCAGGAATGTGGAGAGAAGCCGTCAGTAAGGATGAGCTGCAATCAATGGCATTATTCGGAGCAGCGAAAACCTCAATCACTGAAGTCATCCCAATCAGCAAAAGCAGCATCATTACAACAACTTGTTTTTATATAGCGCCTTTAACATAGTAAAACGTTCCAAGGTGCTTCACAGGAGCATTTTCAAACAAAATTTGACACCAAGTCACATAAGGAGCTATTAAGACAGGTGACCTAAAGCTTGGTCAAAGACACAGGGGAAGAAATTCAGTGGGCTGCGCCACCCGTTAGCGCCTTAAGAGGGCGCTAAGTGGGTCGCAAGCCACTGGCCATGCCTCCCGCTAAATTCAGCGGGACGCTAGTGGTGGCACTAGCCGTTAGCGCTGCGCCGCGACCGCGATATTTGGAAGCGCCCCCTGATTTACCTCCGGACGCTATGTGCGACTGGTTCAGGGAGGCCTAGCTGCGGCGGTGAAGGCGCAAATTGAAGGAGAGGTGCGGGTGGCCATTTTTGTTGCTGGCCGCCTGCCAGCACCTCTCTGCGCTGCCGTCCCCGGCCTCCTGGACCTCCCACCCCCACCGCGGAGCGCCGGCTGCGTTCCAAGAGCCCGGCACTTCTCCTCGGTGCCGGGCTCTTTTGCCGGCACTCGCGATCCTCGGGGGCCCAGCTGGGCCCCAGATCGCGCTGAACAAGGCCCCTCCCCTTTAAGTAGGGGAGGAAGGCCTGCAGTACCGCAGCGCGACTTGCCGCAGCGTGTGGCGCTGTGGCACGTTGCGCCACGATCTTCAGTCGCAGCGCCCCAAGAGGGATGCGGGGCACCTCCAGTAGCGCCGCGCTTCCCTTTGGGGGCGCTACCACTGAATTTCCGGCGGGCGGCCGCGAATGCTTCCGGGGCGCTACTTTTAGCACCCTGGCAAGGCTGGCGCCCCAAACAGGGCGATACTGAATTTCTAGGCCACAGATTTTAAGGAGCATCTTAAAGGAGGAAAGAGGAGGGGAGATTTAGGGAAGGAATTCCAGAGCTTAGGGCCTAGGCAGCTGAACCCATGGCTGCCAATGGTGGGGTGAAGTAAATAGAGGATGCACAAGAGGCCAGAATTGGAAAAGCGCAGAATTCTCAGAGGGGTTGTAAGGCTGGAGATAGGGAGGGGGCAAGTCCATGGAGGGATTTGAACACAAGGATGAGAATTTTAAAACTGAGGCATTTGGGGATCGAGAGCCAATGTAGGAAGCAATTAAAGTCATTGTAATCAGCAATAACGTTAATCAGTGTCAAGCAGTCAATGATAGCCACAATCAGCAATAAGAACAATATCACTGCTGTGCTAAAGTATGGTGTGGGATCTCCTAGTGGATAAAGGCACTAGTCAGTGCTCTCCTAAATGGCCATACAAACAAGAAAAAGCCAGGTTTGATTTCTGCATTAGCTTAATTGAGCCTGGGCAGCAATTGATGTGCTACAATTGGCTTCAGTGTCAGCTGTGGCTCAGTGGGTAGCACTCGTGCCTCTGAGTCAGAAGGTTGTGGGTTCAAGTCCCACTCCAGGGACTTGAGCACAAAAATCTAGGCTGACTCTCCAGTGCAGTGCTGAGGGAGCGCTGCACTGTTGGAGGTGCCGTCTTTCGGATGAGGCTTTAAACCGAGGCCCCGTCTGTCCTTTCAGGTGGATGTAAAAGCAGAGCAGGGGAGTTCTCCCCAGTGTCCTGGCCAATATTTATCCTTCAATCAGTATAACAAAAACAGATTATCTGGTCATTATCACATTGCTGTATGTGGGAGCTTGCTGTGTGCAAATTGGCTGCTGCGTTTCCCACATTACAACAGTAACTACTTCATTGACTGTAATGCACTTTGGGACGTCCTGAGGTTGTGAAAGGTGCTATAGAAATGCAAGTCTTTCTTTTCTTTCAGCACCCATTGCTGGAGCGCCTTTTACAACCGCAAGACGTCCCAAAACACTTTACAGCCATTAAAGTCCTTTCGAAGTGCAGTAACTACTGTAATGTAGCAAGCTCCCACAAACAGAATTGAGGTAATGACCAGATCATCTCTGTTTTTGATCAAGGTAAGTTGTGAGGAATGGGGAGTGGGGTGGGGAGTGGGGGTGTGGGGGGTGTGGGTGGGGGGGTGTGAGTGGGGGTGGGGGGAGGCCGGGGGCGTCACAATCACGGAGGGTGGGGGTCCCGGGGCAACAGCGGCCTGGATATTTTTTGTGAACTCTCCTGCTCCTCCGGGGCGTCTCTAGAATAATTGGACACTTAGCTTTGGCAGGGCCTCTTCGGCACCGTCGCCCGTGGAACCGGTTGGAGCCGGTGCTTCGCTCGAACTCTGTAAGGGAGAGCACGAGGGAGCAAGGTCAGCTACACCAAGGGCACCTCAGGAAACTTGGTGGGACAGAGGCAAGAACAAGAGGCAGGAAAGAAATCATCGAGGATGAGAGGGTTGCCCGATGAGGAGAGACTGAGTAGACTAGGCCTATACTCTCTGGAGTTTAGAATGAGAGGTGATCTCATTGAAACGTATAAAATTCTTAGAAGACTTGACAGGGTAGATGCAGGGAGGATGTTTCCCCTGGCTGGAGAGTCTAGAACCAGGGGTCACAGTCTCAGGATAAGGGGTCGGCCATTTAGTACTGACATGAGGAGAAATTTCTTCACTCAGAGGGTTGTGAATCTTTGGAATTCTCTACCCCAGAGGGCTGTGGATGCTGAATCGTTGAGTATATTCAAGGCTGAGACTGATGGATTTTTGAATTCTAGGGGAATCAAGGGATATTGGGATTGGGCGGGAAGGTGGAGTTGAGGTCGAAGATCAGCCATGATCTTATTGAATGTTGGAGCAGACTCGAGGGGCCGTATGGCCTACTCCTGCTCCTCTTATGTTCTTAAAAGACATTTTTGCTGAATGGTCTCAAAGTGATCAAGCATTTCTTAAATTGAAAATAAAAACAATCAGCAAGTCAAGTAAAGAATCATAGCATTAACGGGGCAATGTTAACCTAACCCGCCATCGTAAAACTGACGGGATCGTGTGCAACACTGGTTTTACACCCTGCCCAATATTGCTCTCCGCTGGAGTCACTGGAGAGTAATGTCGAACGGGGTGTAAATCCAGCATTCCACCCGATCCCGTGGGTTTCCTGCCCGCTGAGTTAGGTTAAAATTAACCCCTACAGCACAGGAGGAGGCCATTTGGTCCATCGTGCCTGTGCCGGCTCTTTGAAAGAGCTCTCCAATTAGTCCCACTCAACCCTGCTCATTCCCCAGAGCCCTGCAAATTCTTCCTTTTCAAGTATATATCCAATTCCCTATGAAAGCCTATCTGTAAAAATCGCTTCCAAAGATTACATAGAATTTACAGCACAGAAACAGGCCACTCAGCCAAACTGGTCTGTGCTGGTGTTTATGCTCCACACGAGCCTCCTCCCATCCCTCTCATCTAACCCTATCACCATATCCTTCTACTCCTTTCGCCCTCATATTATCTAGCTTTCTCTTAAATGCATCTATGCTACTTGCCTTGCCTAACTACTGCTTGTGGTAGCGAGTTCCACATTCTAACCACTCTCTGGGTAAAGAAGTTTCTCCTCAATTCCTTATTGGATTTAATCGTGACTGCCTTGTATATATGGCCCCTAGTTTTGGGACTCAATCGCAAGTGGTTTTATCCATAATCTCTTTGTCCTATTGTCCCATTGAGATATGCCACCCAGAAGCCTCATTCTCAGAGATACTTGGCAGGACAGGATAAAGTTCATTGCAGACATTTCACAGCCGCACTACTGGCATGAAAGAAGACCGCAGTTCATCTCCTGCAGTACGAGGGAGGGCGTTGCCCACAACAAGAGGCTGAGGGGTGGTTTTGTTAGACAAGCTCACTGACCTTCAGACTGTGGTTTTTGCTGTTAAGAGTCTCTGCCATGAAACGCTCCACCGAAGCTAATCTCAGCTGTAATTTCTCACAAACATCAACCAGTTTATTCTGAGGAGAAAAAAAGGAAAGATCCAGTTACCTTTCAACTCAGTCAGCACATTATACTGAAAGGGACTTCAAACCGCGGTGCATAGCAACACTAGGAGGAGGAAGTACGTCTTATTACAGCAAAGTTATTTGTAACTTGTGGGATCGCAAAATGTGCAGGGGTTTGTTCAACAGTATCTGCAAAGTGATACATTCCCCGTTAACACAGGTTTAAACTACCCAATATATAACTATATTAACTATTTATATAACTATAATGACACGGTGTCAGCTGTGGCTCAGTGGGCAGCACTCTCGCCTGAGTCACAAGGTTGTGGGTTGTGGGTTCAGGTCCCACTCCAAAGACTTGAGCAAAAAAATCTAGGCTGACACTCCAGTGCAGTGCTGATGGAGTGCTGCACTGTTGAAGGTGCTGTCTTGTGGATGAGACAATAAACCGAGGCCCTGTCTGCTCTCTCAGGTAGATGTAAAAGATCCCATGGCACTATTTCGAAGAAGAGCAGGGGAGTTATCCCCGGTGTCCTGACCAATATTTATCCCTCAACCAACATAACAAAAACAGATTATCTGGTCATTATCACAGTGCTGTTTGTGGGAGCTTGCTGTGCACAAATTGGCTGCTGTGTTTCCTACATTACAACAGTGACCACACTTCAAAAGAACTTAATTGGCTGTAAAGTGCTTTGAGACGTCCTGAGGTCATGAAAGGCGCTATAGAAATGCAAGTTCTTTCTTTTTATACATCAATCAAGTGGCATTATGTAGATTTGTGCCTGAGGTACTCAGGACTGTAACAGAACCACCACAGACAACCACCTAATTCTCTCTTCAGGGCAGACAAGCTCTCTCGGCAGATTATCCAAATGGGGACTGTGAGGAGGGGGTCGGACAGGCTGCCCCTCTAAACGGAAGCCTTTGGCATGGTCCAGGCTGGCAAACTCTGTGTGGGCAGAGGGTTGTGCAGGAGCCCAGCAGAGTATCTCAAGGGAGAGAAGGGGTCCCGGAGTGTAAGGGGGGCCCAGCAAACTCGCCCGACTCAGCCCTTGCCTCAGCTCATCTGCTGCTGGAACCCTCATCCATGCCTTTGTTACCTCTAGGTTTGACTATTCCAACGCACTCCTGGCTGGCCTCCCACATTCTACCCTACGTAAACTTGAGGTCACCCAAAACTCGACTGCCCGTGTCCTAATTTACACCAAGTCCCCATCACCCCTGTGCTCGCTGACCTACATAGGCTCCTGGTTAAGTAACACCTCAAGTTTAAAAAACATCAACCTTGTTTTCAAATCCGTCTATGGCCTCGCCCCTCCCTATCTCTGTAATCTCTTCCAGCACCACAACCCTCTAGATATCTGCACTCCTCTAATTATGGCCTCTTATTTTAATCGCTCCACCAATGGCGGCCGTGCTTTCAGCTGCCTAGATCCAAAACTTTGGAATTCTCTCCCTAAAAATCGCCGCCTCTCTACCTCTTCTCCTTTAAGACGCTCCTTAAAACCTACCTTTTTGATCAAACTTTTGGTCATCTGTCCTAATATCTCCTTATGAGGCTCGATAACACTCCTGTAAAGCGCCTTGGGATGTTCTACTATGTTAAAGGTGCTATATAAATGGAAGCTGTTGTTGTTGTGTATGAGACAGCTTTATTCACAATGCTGGAGCTAACAGCGTTCCTGATTATCATCAGGCCTTCAATACACTTTCTCTATAGAATTATATTCTTATCATACCCCCGGCTCGAAAAGTACTAAGAAAACAATGGGAGCAAGGACAGACTCGAATTTACATCATGCGTTCTCATATCTGGCAAAGTGCTTCTCATACAATCAACCACTTGGAATGCACACTTTTAACATGGTGATGGATTTCCATAATGAACAAAACCAAAATGTCATTCTGTATGGAGTTGGATAATCTCAGATGGAGCTGTGGTGGGGGCACCAGAATTGGTGTCAATGCCTTGAGATAATGGCCCTGAAATTAGGATCGGGAGCTTGCCGCGCGTGCAAGCCCCCGATGTTCACTTACCCAGCGCGCTGACATTTTAATCCTGGCCCGCATTGCATTTCCTCTCACTGGTCCTGCCGCACTGTGCGTGCGTGACCCAGCGGCGTACTTAGTGCGATGAGCCGGCTGGGATCACGTGAGCACAGGGCAACCAATGGGAGGTTGCAAAAGTTCATTCATGAGTTTGACAGTAAGAGCTGTCAAACTCATGAAAACTCCTGGCCCCAAAACACTACTTAAACCTGAAAGAAAATTTAAAAAAACATTGCACTACTTAAATGAACCATAAAGGACTCTGAAAAACTATTTTAAACAATAATTTTAAAATTTGAAAAAAAATTTAATATAAAAAAATCGGGGCTAAAACTAAACTTACCTTACTGTAAATTCTTTAAAAATAACAAACCTGTGGAAAAAAAAATTCTCAATTGTATTAATAGACCACTTACCTGTAAAACTAAGTACTTACGTGTGGTTTTTCAATGCGTAAATACCGGAGGCCTTTACACACGCGCAACTCTCTAAAAATAGAGGAAATCCAAGTCGCACGCACTGCCCGATACCGCGCACGCGTTCAGCCTCTTAACCCCTTGGGTCAGAGGACAGGAAATGCCGGTTTTCAGCGCATGCGCTGTGCATGCTGAAAACCAGCAATTCCTCCGGGCACACGCGTGAGTACCCCGTCCTTACTCACGCGTTGTGCCCGGAATTACTGGGCCATTAAGCAGGGGGGTGGGGAGGCGAGTCAGGCTGCAATACCTCCATGGCTGATTGCTCCGTCAGCACAAACTGTCTATGTTCATGGATGGGCACAAGCCACGGACAGAGAACCAGAGGGTACCTGGCCTCAGTGAACAATATATCTCACCACAAGTCAGCGTCTTCAGAAAACAAGGGGAGGACATTGGGCAGGGATACAAAGGGGAGCAGTAGAGAAAAGGCAGCAAGTTGGTGACACTAGACAGGCAGGGCGCGAGACAGGGCGCGGAATGGCAAGAGTTAATGATTAAAATTAAAATAACAGAAAGATATTCCAGAGAGCGAGAAATAAAAAGAGAGAAATTTAAAGACAAGCAGTCCAAATAAAGAGAAGTTAGTTAAATGTTTTATATATAACCATATTCTTACTATTTTTTTTGGTACATTCATTAGCACATGAATGTTTTGTATGCAAATATAGTTTAAGGGGTTAGATCTGGAATTTGTGCGATCGTGTAGAACCGGTGATAGTCACTGGGCAGCCTGTTTTACATCTCCCGCTTTTTATTTCCATTGAAGTCAATATAGAGATGGTAAACAGGCTATCGACTCGCTATCAAACGTTTTACACTATGGCACAAAGTCAAGATCTACCCCAATAGGTTTGCCAATATAGTGACTCCACTTCAAAGTGGTTCCTTGTTTGAGAAGCACTTTGCCAGATATGAGAACGCACTTTGTAAATTCAGGTCTGTCCCTGCTTCCATTGTTAGCTCAGTACTTTTTGAGCCAGGGGTGTGATAAGAAAATGATTCCATAGAGAAAATTTACGGAAACAACCTGATTATAATCAGGAACGCTATTGGTCCCAGCGCTGAGAATAATGTTGCCTCATTCACATTGGATGTGGGTGGGAGAGGGGAGGGAGGGTTTGACTAAATCAATCTGCAGTTTCCTCTTCTCAGGTACTGTCACAGGATGGATCCCAACTGAATGGACGTGCTGGAACTCACTGAACTAACACACATCAACAAGTTAATGTGGTAATGTTTCTCACTGGTCACATGGTTTAAACTTGAGCACACTTCGCCAATGAGATCTGGTCCACATGACTCCTGGTATCTGAAAAGTCAGCACATAGCTCACAATCTCTGTCAGCAATTCCAAAGTCAAACCGACCAACTCACCGTCAAACCAACTCACCGTGACCATGGAAGCTAGTCTTAAATTGAAGCTCCCATTCTCCCGAGTACAGATGTGGTAACTTTATCCCCTCACCTTACCCTTCGCAAGCTGTGAATAGCACTGTGCAGAGTTTACAGATTTCCTCTTGATTATGGAGAGATGGGAGTAGGGTTAGCTGTTCATTGTCCGTGTGTGGACTGTAACTGCTGTTGAAACACACATTCCGCAAATCTATTCGGCCACAGCAAGCGGTTCAAGACATTCTCGATGTTTTCCTCAGTGGCTCACCATGAGACTCAGTATCTCATGGAGACTGCAGTGTGGGGTCAATGCCTGGTTTTGTTTTGTCGTACAGTACATAATGGGCACAGATCTTGCTAGAGTGGGGCATTTTGCAGCATGCCCCGTTAGTTAGACTTTTTACTGCACTCTTCAACTCAAAATATTTTGGCGCCGTAACTTGCTGGAAGTGCGAGCTGATAACCTGGGAATCTGGGACCTCAGTGAACGATGGGACCAACAGTCTATCTCCTTAAACGATGAGATTTAAGGATTGAGAAACAAACAGAGGAACGACTGAGAAGGAGGTGAATTAGAGTCAAATCAGGTATAGAGAGGGAAAGAAAGAATGGTTTAAGAGAGGGAGAGAAAAGAGACAGAAAGGAAACATAAGAAAAAAATTAAAACATTTAGGGCTCAAATTGGACTCCTTTGCGCCTCCCGTTAGCGTCTCCGGGGGCGCTAATGGGGCACAAATGGGTTTGTGACCGGGCGCGGCGATATCAACGCCTCCCGCTAAATTTGGCGGGAGTTTTGCGGCGGTGGTAAGATGTTGCGCCCGGAGATCATGACATCATTGCCGTGCACAGCGCCCCGGATGAAAAATTCCCTCTCGCCCCCCTGCTTGTGCGCCTGCCGTTAAGAACGAAAGGTAGAGGAGGCGGCTTTCAGTCGGATGTCCCCTGGAGGTGCGCTATTTAAAGGCGCCCACATCCAGTTTAGTTTTCAGCGGACAACAATGCTGCATTGTTAATTTCACATCGGCAAAGAGGCCTTTTGACCGATTTGCACGTTTTGCATTTCAACGAGTGTTCTGGCACATAAAGGTTATTGAGTTTCATTGAGGGGAGATTTGAAAGTGCAATATTTGGATCCTTTCATGAGGGCTGTTCTGGCACTGGATCTCGCCCTCCAGCGTCAACGTCAGAGGCAACTGAGGCACAGAGAAAGAGTGTAAAATGTGGCCAGAGGTAGGAGGGCCAACAGGGCTCTCAACAGGAGGCCTTACCCACCCAGGGTATTCCGGCAGCCGTTCTGCTACATGAATTTCACTGAGGACCAGTGTATTAGAAGGCTACGCTTCAGCAAGGATGTGGTCACAGAGCTCTGCCACCTCCTGCAGCCAGACTCGAACCTCAGATCAGGACCACCACGGCTCTCTTAGTGGCAGTCAAGGTCACCATCGCCCTGAATTTCTTCACCAGCGGTTCATTCCAGTGTGCGACAGGCAACATCTCCATCATCTCCCAGTTTGCCGCCCATTGCTCCATCCGCCAGCTCACAGGTGCTCTGTACAGAAGGAGAAGGGACTACATTTCCTTCCCCATCACCAGAGAGAAGCAGGATGAATGTGCATGTAGCTTTGCTGGGATAGCGGGCTTCCCTGTGGTGCAGGGCGCCATTGACTGCACCCACGTCGCTTTGCGGGCACCTCATAACAATCCTGAGGTATTCCGTAACCACAAAGGCTACCACTCACTTAATGTGCAGTTGGTGTGCGACCACACACAGCGAATCCTGACTGTCAATGCCCGCTATCCTGGCAGCAGCCACGATGCCTTCATCCTGCGCCAGACCGGTGTGCCGGCTCTGTCCCAGCCACCACATTAAGCTCGCGGCTGGCTGCTGGGAGACAAGGGCTATCCGCTCTCCACCTGGCTCATGACTCCCCTCCGCAACCCCAACACTCCTGCCCAGCACTCATATAATGAGAGCCATGCTGCCACTAGGAACATCATCGAGCAGATCATCAGGGTGCACAAGCAATGGTTCTGCTGCCTTGACCGCTCGGGAGGAGCCCTCCAGTACTCGGCTGAGCAGGTGTCACTTTTCGTCATCGTCTGCTGCATGCTGCATAACTTATGAGGGCCCAGCCCTTGCCACCAGGCATAGCCACACCACCTCAGGAGGAGGAAGAGGAAGATGAGGAGGAGGAGGAAGAACAGCAGCAACGGAGGAGGCAGCCACTCAATCGGCGTTCTGCAAGATCGGTCCGTGACTGCCTCATCAGACTTCGTTTCCAGTGACTTCGAGTCCTCGCTCCGGTTGCTGAGCATGTCACCATCATTCCATCACTTTGTGATTCTATACCGCACCCCAGAACCGAAATGAGACACAGCACCAAATCTGCAACATTCCAGTAATAAATTTATCAAAAACCATTAACCACATATATACAACAATATTGACTAATCACCCTTGTGCAAACCCTTGCCTCCCCTCTTTACAGTCCCCTTTCCTGCTCTAGTGCTCCTACGTAGTGTCTCCCCAGTGGCTGCAGCAGGGCTGGTGGAAGGATGCTGAGTGTCCTTGCGGGAGGCTTCAGATGGCCTTGCAGGACACCCTCAACCAGCTCTGGACCTGGAAGGCCCGGCTGTAGACTGCACCACCTCAGGCTGGCCGGCGGCAGTCTGGGCTGGCTGGATAACAGGCGACAAGTGCAATGGCAGAGTGGCATGGTGGGATCAGGAATGCTGTCATCCTGAGAGAGGACAGCAGCTTCCTTCTCCACTGACCCACTCCCACTCCCCCGGGGCAGCACATCAGCATCACTACCAATCTGCTGGAGCACAGATTGCTGGCCTGCTGCGACACCGTGAGATCCCCGGTGGACTGAGGTGGACCCAGCAATGATGTCAGCAGTAAGAGCTTTCGTGGCATCAAGCTGAGACTGCATGAGAGCAGTCTGAGACTCGATGGCAGCAACCATTGACTGGCAGCAACCATTGACTGCATTACAATACTAAGACATTGCGTCACTTCTGCTTGTGCTGCAATGGAAGCTGCCACATCGCCCATGACACGCGGCATGAGGTCTGGATCCGCGCGGTCTCTCTGGGAGTCCGCCACCCTTTGCAGACTGGAAATGATGGGCTCCACGGTGTGCGCAGAGCTCTGTGCAATGTTGGAGGCGGACTCCTCCACGCTCCTTACCATTGCCGAGAGTCTCTCGGGCACCCTTGCCATTGCACCTATCATCTTGGTGTGAATGCCCATCGCCCTTCTTGTGAATGCCTCCCCATCGAGGTCCTCATCTGAGTCCTGTGCAGCAGAACTCACACGCGAACTTGCCCTCTGGGGAGCTGCCTCCTGAGCTACCCTTTCCCCCTGGCCTTGCTGCAGCCCGCTCGTCCCCGGTGCATTACCCAGTGCAGACCCCTCCACTAAACCTGCCTCTAAAGATCGTGTAGTGCCAGTATTTGAGGTGGTGCCTGCGGGTGAGAGATGCAGTGACGCGGTGCTTTACTCCTCTTCCTCGTCTCCTTCCTCACTCTCAGTGGGGGGCTCAGAGAGAGGCTGGTCATCTGGTTGCTGATTACAGGAAACTCATTGGTATCCGGCACCGACGGGACCGGCGTGTTGCCGGTTGATTAAAAATTCCGGATGACGGAGAGGGTTATCTACTGAGGCTATTTTTAACAAACAAAAATTTAAAAAATCAAGAAATGTGCAGTATACAGTAATTGGGTACTCACCTACAGAATGCTGTGTTAAATGGATGGTGGAAGATGCTTGATTAAGTACAGTACTGCCACTTGAGGGTAATCCATAACTCTTTAATCGGAAGAGACTACCGCCAGCGCGGGAAGAGTCAGACTCCTGTTATTGAGCTGTTTGGACTTCCGACAGCGCCAAGAAGACGAGTAGTGGCAGTTTGGAGAACTACCCCCCCCGACTAACTCGGCCACCGCGGGAAACTCGGACTCGGCAACATTGCCGGTTATTGAGGTGTTGTTTTCGGAGTGAGAATTTTGCTGGTTAATAGAGAATTCCAGATATTTAGGTGCCGTTTAAACGAGAGTTTCCTGTATCTAAAAGCATAAAGGCACAAGACTCGTGTTAAGGTGAGGGCAGGAGGGCAAGGAATGGAAAAGCAATTCAGACATTCTCAGGATGTGGAGAGTGAGAAAGGTTTGTGGTGTGAGGGGGAAGTGGGATGAGAGGAGAGGAGCTGAAGATACCGTTTTTGCCCCCAGCGGGGTCGATGTCGCCGACGGCCACGGCGCCCACCACCTGCTGCCCAATGAGTCGCAGCACTCGCTCCTCCAGGTCTGAGAGCTGCTGGAGCTGCGCATCACCCCCGCCTGGTCTCTGCTGCTCCCTCCTATTGTGGGCCATCTTGGCCTACAAGAGAAACAAATGTGTGTGAGTCAGATTCCAGCTATGTGTTTGGGAGATATGCCTGCCGTCGTTGAATAGCTGTGATTGTAGGCAAGGCGTGAGATGTGGATGTAGTTTGAGTAGGTGAAGATGTTTGGTGGGGATATGGTTTTTTGCGCAGTGTGCACAGACTGAGGTTCAGATGCTGGTATGTAGGCGCTGTTGAAGCATGGACTCACCTTGACCACCCGACTGAGGTCACTGAATTTCTTGCGGCACTGTGTCAGGCTGCGTTCGCCCACACTACTGGCCGAGACCCCCTGGGCCACTTCCCTCCACATTGCCCTGAGCACCTGAGGCGATGGCCTCTTTCCGGTGTCCGGGAACAGCATTGCCCTCCTTCGCTCCATTCCAGCCACCAATGCCATGTCTGTGAACCGACGAGCTCTTTCCCTGGGAGTGGGAACAGCCATAGCCATCACTTGCTCGCAGGTCGCCTCGAAGCCAGCAATGCTGAAAATGAGCATCTGCACAATGATGCAACCTCCCCTTTAAGAGCTGGAAGGAACCAGTGTGAAGGATCATTGCTGAATGCACTGCACCTGAAATTCATTAGCGCTCTGCTGGTACCGCCCCTGTAGCACCCCACTGAGGTCATTAGCGCTTGATTTAGCTCCCCACTTCCTTCCTGGGGCGCTAACACCCAATTTAGAAGTTCAGAATCCTTAGCGCCTGGCACTAAATTTTCAAAATTTCAAAAGTTAGCGCCCCAAACGGGGCGATACCCAATTTCACCCCCTTAAAATTTGACATTTTTAAAATCGCTAAGAACAATTTATTGCCTGGAGGAATGAGACTTAAAGTTTGAATTGTTCACTTTCTGGGCCAGAGAGGTTGGTTGGCCGTCATTAACAATTATCACCTTGTTAAAAGGGTAAGAACATAAGAACATAAGAAATAGGAGCAGGAGTAGGCCAATCGGCCCCTCGAGCCTGCTCTGCCATTCAATAAGATCATGGCTGATCTGATCCTAACCGCCAATCCACTATCACAGAACCATCTCCTGAATCTAACAGAATTAGACACACGAAATAGGAGCAGGATCAGGCTACACGGCCCCTGGGCCCGCTCCGCTACCCACAGGGCCATGACCGATCCGAACCTAGACTCATGTCCAAATTCCTGCCCGCTCCCCATAACCCTTTATTCCCTTTACTTCTA
Source organism: Somniosus microcephalus (assembly GCF_052327205.1). Lineage (NCBI taxonomy): Eukaryota > Metazoa > Chordata > Chondrichthyes > Squaliformes > Somniosidae > Somniosus > Somniosus microcephalus. The sequence goes on along the minus strand of NC_141009.1, from coordinate 57,819,019 downwards.
GGAAACTGTCTATTTCTGTTTTAAATTTATGTAATGATGTAGCTTCTACAGCTTTTTGGGGCAGCATATTCCATGGACCTACCACCCTCTGAGTGAAGTAGTTCCTCCTCATCTCAGTTTTGAAAGAGCAGCCCCTTATTCTAAGACTATGCCCCCTAGTTCTAGTTTCACCCATCATCGGGAACATCTTCCCCGCATCCACCCGATCCAACCCCTTCACAATCTTATAGGTTTCAATAAGATCGCCTCTCATTCTTCTGAACTCCAATGAGTAGAGTCCCAATCTACTCAACCTCTCCTCATATGTCCATCCCCTCATCCCCAGGATTAACCGAGTGAACCTTCTTTGTACTGACTCGAGAGCAAGTATGTCCTTTCTTAAGTATGGACACCAAAACTGTACGCAGTATTCCAAGTGCGGTCTCACCAATACCTTGTACAACTGAAGCAATACCTCCCTATTTTTATATTCTATCCCCCTAGCAATGAAAGCCAACATTCCATTGGCCTTCTTAATCACTTGCTGCACCTGCATACTAACCTTTTGAGTTTCGTGCACCAGGACCCCCAGATCCCTTTGTACTTCAGTACTTTCCAGTTTCTTGCCATTAAGATAATAACTTGCTCTACGATTTTTCCTGCCAAAGTGCATAACCTCACACTTTCCAGTATTGTATTCCATCTGCCAAATCTCTGCCCACTTACTTAGCCTGTCGATGTCCCCTTGCAGGTTTTTTATGTCCTCCTCACTCACTACTTTCCCTCCCATCTTAGTATCATCTGCAAACTTTGATATGTTACACTCGGTCCCCTCCTCCAAATCGTTAATATAGATTGTAAAGAGTTGGGGACCCAACACTGACCCCTGCGGAACACCACTAGTTACTGATTGCCAGTCAGAGAATGAACCATTTATCCCAACTCTCTGCCTTCTGTTAGATAGCCAATCCTCTATCCATGCCAGAATATTACCCCCAATCCCGTGATTTTTTATCTTAAGCAATAATCTTTTGTGTGGCACCTTGTCAAATGCCTTTTGGAAGTCTAAATACACTACGTCCACTGGTTCCCCTTTATCCACCCTATACGTTACTTCCTCAAAGAACTCCAGCAAATTTGTCAAACATGACTTCCCCTTCATAAAACCATGCTGACTTTGTCCTATTAAATTATGATTATCCAAATGTCCTGTTACTGTCTCCTTAATAATGGACTCCAAAATTTTACCTACCACAGATGTTAGGCTAACCGGTCTATAGTTTCCAGCCTTCTGTCTACTGCCCTTTTTAAATAAGGGTGTTACATTAGCAGTTTTCCAGTCTGCCGGGACCTTTGCCGAGTCCAGGGAGTTTTGGAAAATTATTACCAATGCATCCACAATCCCTACCGCCACTTCCCTCAAGACCCTAGGATGTAAGCCATCAGGTCCAGGTGATTTATCCGCCTTGAGTCCCATTATTTTACCGAGTACCACTTCCTTAGTGATTTTGATCGTGTTTAGCTCCTCCCCCCCTTTAGCCCTCTGTTTGTCCAGTGTTGGGATATTCTTAGTGTCTTCTACTGTAAAGACTGATGTAAAATATTCATTCAGTGTTTTTGCCATCTCCATATTTCCCACCATTAATTTCCCAGTCTCATCCTCTAAGGGACCAACATTTACTTTAGCCACCCTTTTTCTTTTTATATAACTATAAAAACTCTTACTATCTGTTTTTATATTTTTTGCTAATTTACTTTCATAATCTATCTTCCCTTTCTTAATCAATCTTTTTGTTATTTTTTGCTGTCTTTTAAAGTTTTCCCAATCCTCTATCCTCCCACTAGATTTGGCTACCTTATATGCCCTTGTTTTTAGTCGAATACTATCCTTAATTTCTTTACTTAGCCACGGATGGCTGTCTTTTCTTTTACACCCTTTTCTTCTCAGTGGAATATATTTTTTTTGGAAGTTGTAAAATAACTCCTGAAATGTACACCACTGATCATTACTTACACTGTTAATTACCAGACTTAACTTTCTGTGGCGAGTTTACTGGACAATTAATGCACAAATGCAGCAAGTTCTTAAAAATAATGGTGAGGCTAAGGGCTAGATGTAGTTTGTGTGAGGCAAATGGCGGAGTGGCGTAAATCAACCAGCAAGTTCTGGGGATTTGCAACTCACAGCGTCACTCCTAATCCCCTGAATTTGGAACAATTTGAACATTAATAACGGCATGTGTCGTTAACACGCCAATACTTTTCCAGCAAGTTCTGGCTCAGTATATTGAAAGTCCAGTGTATCGTGCACTGTCACACTTTCTGTTACACCCTGTACGGATTCTCTATAGCAGGAGTTCTCAACTGGGGGTCCGTCATAAGTAACCTGCAGCATTTAAAAAAAAATCAGATTTAAAACAAAAAGAAAAATACACCCCATAGCATAAAGGTGGGACCGAGCTGAGTAAACTGGGAACTCCGGCCCCGACTCGGACCTCCATTGCCCCGCTCCCGAGCATCTGTGCGGTAACAGCGGCAGCTGCCGCTGAACCCAGGCCGCTCGTCGCTGAGCGCAGATCCCCCCGGCTCATGCTCTCCGTCGTCCGCTCTCCTCTCGCCAGATCCCGCTGTATATGTCGTCCCCCCCCACACCACCCCCCCCAAGCCACCCCCACCACCCCCCCACACCCTCACCACCCACCCCACCCCCACACCCCTACCCCCTCACCACCCACCCCCTACTTGTCCTAACGCCACGCTGCGTTGGTTGTTCCCCCTCCCCCGGGCTAATTGGGGCAGTTTGCTCTTCGACTTTCACCCCTGGCTCCCTGAATCCTCTCACTGCCATAGCGGCAACTGTAACCCATTTAGTGCAAGCATCCTGCGACTACTGAAACCAGCCAATGGCGGCTCTACGCTCGCGCGTACGTCCGTTCCATTTCAGATTTGATTTTTTTTGGTCCCATTTCTGTTACTCGCGTGGTCGCAATTGTCAGTCAAATGAAGAGGGGGCGAGGAAATAGGCGGCAGATGCAAGGAGCTGCTGGGGTCAAACAGTGAGTTGCTGTCTTCCTGGAGGAAGAAGAGCGGAATATGCCAACATTAGGAAACTATTAGGATTGACACTTCTACCAGAAAAACTGAAACAGTTTGCAAACTCATTTAAATATTCTGCACGGTTTAATTTTTCCCATTTTCTCTCCTGCTGTATTCCAAGTGTTGATTCACACTGTTGTATAGTTACAAGGCTGCTGTTTGGTGCCTCACCTCATTCATCCTTCACCTGCGAGCCTACACCTTGAGTGTTAGCAGTCTTGCTCTACTAAGGAGGGCATCGCAGGCAGACCTGATTGTTCACACCCAATGTTGGCCTCCAGCTAGGGTTTCAACCTTTCGGGAGTGTCCTGGAGTCGCCTGGAATAAAACATTAATCTGGGCACCGCTGCGAGCAATTTGGGAGAAAAATCATAGGGCCTTAAAAAAAATGGTGTCTTTTCATCTTCATTGTAGACTTTTGTTTATTAGTTATAAAATATTAGGGATTGGGGGGGGGGGGGGGGGGGAGGGGAAGGCTGTTTGACTGACAATCGAGCAGAGAACCGGGACCGGTTAACGTGCCGGGAACAGTCGGCGAGGGAGTCGGGGGTTGCGGGGGAAAGAGGGAGACTGGGGGTCAAGTGATCGGGGCTCAAGTGGAGGGAAAGCGGGAGTGGGATGGGCGGGTGTGGGGGACCTGTAATGTATGTACCTTTAAGGGGGAGAACTACTTTTTACAGCTCCTGTATCCTGTAGTACCGGCAGTGACTACACCTGTATATAAACCCTGAGTAGTGATCTGTACAGTCAGTTGCAGTTTGAACCCTCATTCAGTAAACACCTGTTGATCGTTCCCTGCAGTCTTTTGTCTGATTATTGAAGGACACAACATTAAGATACACGGATCCAACATTGGCGACGTCGCAGATTCGAACCTACCTGCAACTCTGCATCACCTCCCAGGGATTCGCTCCTGGAGAACAGTGGAAGGAGGTCGAGTCCAGAAGCACGGGCGTCGACCACGGGCAACCGCCCAGTCAGCCAGCGGAGATTTGAGCATCGCAGGGGAGGCTGTCGAGAGCCAGGCTTGGCTCTCCAGTCACGGTGGTCCAGCGAAACGGGCTGGCAACAGGTACTGCGCAGACCCTTCCCGGACAGCGGCGGCTAGAGCCGACCGAGCGGCACAGAAAAAGGCCGAGCAGCGTCGACGGGGGAGAGAGAGAGAGGGCAGGGCGCACAGGGCGCAGCCGGTGTTCAGGACCGAGCGGCGTCAACGGGGGAGAGAGGCGAGAGAGAGCAGAGCGCAGCCGGTGTTCAAGGGCCGAGCAGCGTCAACGGGGGAGAGAGGCACGCAGGAAAACGCGAGGCGCTATCATTGCCACGAGGACCGCAGAGAGCGGCATTGGCAGCAGCGCACAAAACCCACAGGGCGTCGCCATTTGCCACGAGGACCGCCGAGAGCGGCGTTGGCAGCAGTGCGGGAGACGCCATTTTAAGCTGCAGCGGGGAAGAAAGGAAAGCATGGGAGACGCCATTTTAAGCCGCAGCGGGGAAGAAAGGAAAGTGCGGGAGACGCCATTTTAAGCCAGTCTAACCACACCCAAAAATGCCGAAGAGTGGCAGTATCACAGCGTTCGACAATGAAGTCGAAGATTGGACGACATATGTCGAACGCATAGAAGTATACTGCAAGGCGAATGAAGTGCCAGATGACAAGAAAGTGCTGGTATTGTTGAATTCAATGGGTGCAAAAATGTATGGCTTACTACGAAACCTAATAACCCCAGAGAAGCCAGTAGAAAAGGATTTTGAAAACATAGTGTCAATCCTACAGGACCACTTAAACCCCACACCGCTGCTGATAGCAGAAAGATTTAAGTTTCACAAAAGGAACCAGCATAAAGATGAAAGTAAAGCTGAGTATTTAACGGAACTGCGCAAGCTATCGAAACACTGCCAGTTTGGAACGGGACTAGCAGATACTTTAAGGGACAAGTTTGTGTGTGGGCTTCAAAGTGAAGGAACCCAGAAACGGCTTCTATCAGAAAAGGATCTTACGCTGGACAAGGCTTTCAGCATTGCAGTATCACACGAAGCAGCCGCACGGGGCGCTGCAGAGATTCAACGGAGACCGCAAGAATATGGCACAAATGAAATGTCATACAGAACAGTGAAGTGCTATCGCTGCGGCAGAACAACACACGACCATAATGATTGCTGGTTCAAGGACAAAGTGTGCAGACAGTGTGGAAAAGTAGGACACATAGCAAGAGTCTGCAGGTCGGGAAAGAAAACCAGCAGCAAGAAATCTCCACAGGAGAAGTACAAGAAGGTACATAAGGTGACGGAGAGTAGTTCAGACAAACAGAAGAGTGATACAGACTCCGGAAGCAAGGAGCTGGGTTGTCTGAAACTACATAATGTGATCAAAACGGAGGATCACCAAACTATCTGGGGCACGCTCAAGATAGCAGGAGTCCAAGTGAAAATGGAATTGGACACAGGATCAGCCCTAACAGTCATAAACCGAAGGGACTACAAGCGGCTATTCTCACATATACCCTTAAGAGATACAAAGATTGTCTTGAAGACGTACACGGGGCAAAAAGTCTACCCCAAAGGAAAAATAAGGGTGAACGTTATATATAACGGCAAGGAAACACCAAAAATGGACCACCACTACTAGGACGTGAATGGATCCGGAAGATACAGCTAGATTGGCATTCCATACAAGCACTGACTGTAGATGCCAAAAAGGATGACGACGTCACACCTGGACGACTGTCAAAAATGCTAACTGATGCACAAGAAGTGTTCCAGCAGGGACTCGGAACACTAAAAGGCATAACAGCGACGATCAAAATAGAGGAAAATGCAAGCCCAAAGTTTTTTAAGGCCAGACCTTATGCGATCCGCCCAGCCGTCGAAGCAGAGCTGGAGGGTTTGGAACGTTCAGGAGTACTGTCCAAAGTGGACTGGAGCGAGTGGGCTACACCCATCATTCCTGTAATGAAGAGGTCGTTGAGTAATACGCCTGGGGAACCAAAGAAGGTTCGCATCTGTGGGGACTTTAAGGTGACAGTGAGCCCAGTCCTTCACACTGTACAATATCCGCTTCCGCGGATTGAAGATATTTTCGCCTCGCTATCTGGAGGGAAACGCTTCACTAAGATTGATCTGGCCCAGGCGTACCTGCAAATGGAGGTAAAAGAAGCCTCGAAACAGTACCTCACGATCAACACTCATAAAGGTCTCTACCAATACAACCGGCTGGTGTTCGGGGTAGCATCAGCTCCGGCTATTTGGCAAAGGGCAATGGAACAAGTCCTGCAAGGGATTCCAGGGACCCAGTGTTATTTGGACGACATCCTGGTCATGGGCGAAAATGACAGTGATCACCTCGCCAACCTGGAGCAGGTGCTCACTAGATTGAAGGAATATGGGCTCAGAGCTAATCGCCACAAATGCGAGTTTTTCCAGAAGCAGATCTCGTATTGTGGCCACGTTATTGATAAAGAGGGGTTACATAAGTCCCCTGAAAAGATTGAGGCAGTAGTCAAGGCTCCAGCACCAGAAAATGTGTCACAACTGAGGTCGTTCCTCGGGCTGGTGAACTACTACCATAAGTTCTTGCTGAATTTGTCTACCGTACTACACCCACTGAACACCCTACTGCAAACGGGAGAACCATGGAAGTGGAATGACGAATGTAAACGAGCTTTCCAGAAGAGCAAAGCATTGATCACATCAAAAGAGGTGTTGGCTCATTTCAACCCAGCACTACCAATTCGTTTGGCGTGTGATGCATCACCCTATGGCATTGGAGCGGTGCTGTCGCACAAATTCCCGGACGGCTCGGAGAGGCCAGTAGCCTTTGCGTCTCGGTCACTAACCTCAGCCGAGCGTAACTACGCCCAGATTGACAGGGAGGCCCTCAGCCTAGTGTGGGGAGTGAAAAAGTTCAATCACTATCTGCACGGGCAGAAGTTCACCTTGCTGACTGACCACCAACCACTTGTCTCCATCTTTAATCCAAAGAAGGGCGTTCCGGTGATGACTGCGCAACGGCTACAAAGATGGTCCCTTTTTCTAGGGGCGCACCAATATGAAATCGAGTATAAGGGCACGAAATAGCATGGAAACGCTGATGGGCTATCACGCCTGCCACTGCCTACTGCGGAGGAAGCACCAGCAGTGGATCCTGTCGAAATATTTCATTCGACTATAATTGAATGCTTGCCAGTAACTAACGCTGGTATAGAGAAGGAGACCCGAAATGACCCGACACTGTCTCGGGTATATGATTTGATGGTGAAGGGATGGCCAGCACATGGCGACTCACTGTTGCCAGCATTCTCATCCAGAAGAGAACAGCTGTCAGTATGCCAGGGGACCTTGATGTGTGGATCCCGAGTGGTAATTCCACCCAAGTTAAGGGAGAGTACTCAATGAGCTTCATGAAGGTCATCTGGGAGGGGTGAAAATGAAAAGCCTTGCTAGGGCATGTGTGGTGGCCGGGGATCGATCAGCAAATCGAGGACCTGACAAAGAGCTGCTCAGGATGCCAGAAGGTCTAAAATGCACCACCACATGCCCCTCTACACCCATGGGAGTGGCCCTCATCTCCATGGCAACGGGTGCATGTTGATTTTGCTGGTCCATTCATGGACTCAATGTTTTTAATAGCCGTGGATGCGCACTCGAAATGGCCTGAGGTGATCAAAATGTCCTCCACCACCACGGAGAAAACTATTGCAGTCCTACGGACCATTTTTGCCAGGAACGGCGTGCCAGAGCAGATTTGCTCTGATAACGGACCACAGTTTGTGTCCGAAGAGTTTCGAAGATTTATGAAAAGGAATGGGGTAAGGCATTACACATCCGCCCCGTATCATCCAGCCACAAATGGATTGGCTGAGAGGTTCGTACAAACCTTTAAAAAAGCAGTAAAGGCCATGTGCGATGACGACATTCCACTGCAGCATAAGGTGGACAATTTCCTGTTAGCCTACAGAAATGCGACACATGCAGTCACCAACCAGGCCCCAGCCATGATGTTCTTTAACCGAAGGTTGAGATCTCGTCTGGATTTGCTCAGACCAAATGTACGAAGAGATGTTGAGAATAAGCAATTCTAGCACATCAATGAGAAGCCGACAAGGAGCTTCAATGTAGGGCAACCAGTCTTGGCCCGCGACTACCGAACAGAGAAATGGCAACCAGGAACGATATGCACACGGCAGGGGCCACTAATGTACACAGTGGATGTTGGGGAGAACATTGTGAGACGCCATGCTGACCAGATCCTAGAGTCACAGGAACGAGTCAACCCCATGTCTCGGCCATACGTACCTGGTGAGGAACCCGACGCATCTACCTCAGAAACAATAGCATTGGAAGCTGATGAATCAACTGATGACAGGGTGTTAGAATCGCCTCCGCACCAAGAGCGAGACACTTGGGAAAGGCGTTATCTAGAAAGAATCAGGAACTCCCCAAAGACTGAATTTATAAATAGACTATTTTCAGTTAATGTTGCATGTTAAAAGTGTTAATTGTAATTAGTTTGATATTTAATTGTTAAATGAGTGTTATGGTACTGTTAATCTAAAAGGGGAGGAATTGTAATGTATGTACCTTTAAGGGGGAGAACTACTTTTTACAGCTCCTGTATCCTGTAGTACCGGCAGTGACCACACCTGTATATAAACCCTGAGTAGGGATCTGTACAGTCAGTTGCAGTTTGAACCCTCATTCAGTAAACACCTGTTGATTGTTCCAACAGGACCAGTATTGTCTGCAGTGCCGGGACAGCAGCAGTAACATGGTGAGTGGGAGCAGTGCTGAGAGAATTTTGATCTTGTGTTGTGTTAAAGGGAGTCTGTGGAACTTTTGTAACATGGGAGGGGGGGGGCCTCAGAACCAAAAAGGTTGAGAACGCCTGCTCTACGGCACATCTCAGACACATTTAATCATAGTCAAATTTATTTTAGCGCAGTCAAATTTATCCCACCAACCTGACTGGCTCTTTCTTCCCATGTGATTGACTCCCCGGCCTGAATTACCCTTTCCCAACAGCTGCAACAGGCCACAGATAGGCAAATTAGAACAAGCTAAAAACACTGGAACTGCACCGGGCTAGGGGTAAATGTAGGAAAGTGTAAATTAGTAAAACGCGAATTCTCATATCTGGCACTCAAATCGCTTACTTACAGATGCCCCAAACAGTCTTAAAATATTACAGGCTAATTAGTACCTTCCCCGACGGATTCACCTCCCATCGAAATCAATGGGCGATCAGCTCTGCCCATTCACTGACCAAGCGGTGATAGAACTGCACCAGGAGTGTCAGCCTGGATTTTGTGCTCAAGGCTCCGAAGTGGGGCTTGAACCCACGACCTCTGAGTGAGGGGGGAGAGTGCGACCCACTGAACCACGGCGCCATTTCTTTGACTGCGTGTGTTCAGCATGGTGGAAGATTAATCTCTTCAGGAGTCGTTGGCCCACTGTCTCAGATCTTCATCAGCTCAATGTTCAAACAGCCAGGTTACGTAAGAATCTTTAAGAGTTTCCCATGTCGTAGGTGCGTTCCTGTAGCTCTGTGTAACTTGACTTTGTATTGCCTGATCAATGAGCTGATGCCCTTCAGGGACGGGAACCCGCCACCACTACCCGGTCTGCTCTAGATTTGTCTCCAGTCTCTGACTATGTGGTTGATTGTTAATGCTCTGTGAAGTCGTTATTAAAAAAAAATCACGACAGAAGGCCCAACGCCACCTTAGGAACAGGAGAAGGCCATTCAGCCCCTCGAGCCTGCTCCGCCATTCCATTAGATCATGACAGGTTTGCAACTCAACTCTATTTACAGTAGCTGCCTTTGCTCCATATCCCTTGATACCCTTACCAAATAAAAATCTATCAATCTCAGCCTTTAAAGCTCCTTCTCAAGCCAGCTAGGGATGGGCAATAAATGTAGCCTTGCCAGTGTCACCCACCTTCCGAGAACAAAAAATAATGGAACTGTTATTTGATGGGTTTGTGACTGACACCCGAGCTCGGGTACAGCAGCCAGTGGTTACGGTACTGGACTATACAACCCAGAGGTCAGGAGTTCCAATCCCACCATGGCAAGTTAGGAAAGTGAATTCATTAAGCTGGGTAATTAGACTGGCACCAGGAATAATAACAGGAAACTTTGGTTTATCCGGAGGTTATATGTCCGGAATACTCGATCTAACGGCAAAAATCAGGAGCCGTTTTCTATAAGTTTTTTTAGTTCTTGTTGCTTTTTTTTTCCCAGTCAGGCACTGCAAGGTCTGTAGCTATAGCAACAGCTTCAGCAAGAGAGGCTTGCAGCTGCAGCCGACTGGTTTGAAGCACAGGGTTTGTTGATTCACACGGAGCTTTTCAGTTCCGTATGTTTCAACATTAACGCTGGTATGTCCGGCACTTTTGATGGTACGGCACCAGCTCGGTCCCGTCAGTGCCGGATATCAGAAAGTTTCCTGAACCATGATTCACAGGATCTTACAGCACAGAAGGAGGCCATTCGGCCCATCGTGCCCCTGCCGGCTCTTTGAACGAGCTATCCAATTAGCTCCCCTGCTCTTTCCCTACAGCCCTGCAATTTTCTGTCCTTTTCAAGTATTTATCCAATTGTCTTTTGAAAGTTCCTATTGAATCTGCTTCCACCGCCCTTTCAGGCAGCGTGTTCCAGATCATAACTCGCTGCGTAAAAAAGATTCTCCTCATCTCCCCTCTGGTTCTTTTGCCAATTATCTTAAATCTGTGTCCTCTGGCTACCGACCCTCCTGCCGGTGAAAACAGCACAATTTACTCGATCAAAACCCCTCATAATTTTGAACGCTTCAAACACTTGCAAAAATTTGGAAAGCTTGAAAGATTGTTGTAAGGCAAGAAAGAAAGAATTCGCATTTCTACAGCACCTTTCGTGACCTCAGCACGACCCAAAGCCAATGAAGTACTTTTTTGAAGTGTAGTCACTGTTGTCATGTATGAAACACAGCAACCAATTTGAGCACAGCAAGCTCCCACAAACAGCAATGAGATAAATGGCCAGATAATCTGTTTTAGTGATGGGATAAATATTGGCCAGGACAGGGAAAACCCTACTGCCCCTAGCTGGTTGACATTTAATGCCCCTTGAAGTCACCAAACAAGCCACTCAGACGTAAACAATTGCTAGTAGTTCAAGGCGAAGGCCCACCACCTCTATATAAATGCAAGTTCTTTCTTTCTTCCTTCCTTTAGTGCAGAAAATATATTATTCAGGAATATATTAACTGCCCATCCATCACTGATAATGCAGGCACAAACATCAACAATCCTGAGCCACTTCAGGCCATGCCTGGAATGATTTGGATGGGCGCACTGTTCAGGAAAGGGGCACTGACGCCCTCCGCCCTGTGCGTCACACAATATCGTCATCGTGCAGAGAGACCCGAGGCCAGACTGACCGGAGGAGAAGATGGCACTTGATCAGGTACAAGAAGAGGGAGAGGAATACAAGATCACCAAGCGGGGCCCTGCAGGTTATCGGGCAGGCTCCAAACCAGTCAGATTGGATCGGAATCGTATGTTACAGCATGGACTCCTCACCGGATTGGGGGAGCCCATTCGCCCAGTGCCCCTCCCCCGCTTGTGGAGATGGGGAAGCCAATCGTGCGAATGGGACGTAAACTGTCTCTGAAACATTGACAGCAATTTGTACAAGCACTGCAACGAGTAATCAGTGCTTGCCCATGTGAAGCTCTGCCAAGTCCTACCAATCACTCATATTGATCGGCAATGCAGTCTATTTGGATGCATCAGCTTTAGAATTGGGGACGCAGCTGCACTGATGGCTCAATGACTTTATCCAGTGAGTAGCTGAGACATTCAGGCCACGATGCTTTTGGGGCCAGTCCCCATTCTGTGCCGACAAGGCCGCACTAGGATATTTTTTTCCCCTCCCTAAGCTGGGCAACTACAATTGTACTCAGTGCCCCTGCAAAAGAGAAGCAGAAATCAGGCAGGGTTCTCGCTGATCATTGCTATCTGATGACCTGCACCGGAAGTGCTCCTGTGTGGGTATCAGATCAGGCTCAGCTGCAATCCCTCCACAGTGAAACAGTCCACAACCCTCACTGTCCAGGCTCACACTGGGGCGAGAGGCCAGAGATATCTGAGAAACCATATCCCAGCAAAGGCCTGACTGTATCCCGGCAAAGACCTGACTGTATCCCAGCAAAGACCCGACTGTATCCCAGCAAAGACCCGACTGTGTCCCAGCAAAGACCTGATTGTATCCCAGCAAAGACCTGATTGTATCCCAGCAAAGGCCCGACTGTATCCCAGCAAAGGCCCGACTGTATCCCAGCAAAGGCCCGACTGTATCCCAGCAAAGGCCCGACTGTATCCCAGCAAAGACCCGACTGTATCCTAGCAAAGACCCGACTGTATCCCAGCAAGAAACTGACTATCTCAGCAAGGAATCCACTGTATCCCAGCAAGGAGCTGACAGTAACCCAGCAAGAAACTGACTATCATAGCAAAGACCCGACTGTACCTTGCAAGAAACTGACTGTATCCCAGCAAAGACCCGATTGTATCCCTGCAAGAAACTGACCGTATCCCAGCAAAGACCCGATTGTATCCCTGCAAGAAACTGACCGTATCCCAGCAAAGAGTTGACTGTATCCCTGCAAGAAACTGACTATCCCAGCAAGGAATCCACTGTTTCCCAGCAAAAAGGGAAGGAAAGCAAAAAAAATTAGGAGGGAACCGAAATGAGCAAATTTCCACATGTTCAATGGGATTCCTATCAGTCTCCAGAAGCACTAGAGAAGGTGCAAAAGGTATTTACAAGGATGATCCCAGAACTGAGAGGTTATAACTATTATGGGTCTCTTTTCTCGTGAAAAGAGAAGACTGAGGGGGGACCTAATTGGGGTTTTTAAGATTATGAAAGCTTTTGATAGGGTAGAGAAGATGTTTCCATTTGTCGGGTAGACCAAAACCAGGTCATAAATATGATAGTCACCAAGAAATCCAACAGGGAATTCAGGAGAAACTTCTTTACCTAGAGAGTGGTGAGAATGTGGAACTCGCTACCACAGGGAGTGGTTGAAACGATTAGCATAGATGCATTTATGTGGAAGCTAGATAAACACATGAGGAAGAAAGGAATAGAGAATATGCAGATGAGGTGAGATGAAATAGAGTTGGGGGGGAGGCGTAGACCAGTTGGGCCGAATGGCCCGTTTCTGTGCAGTAAATGATTTGTCTCACTGCTGACAGCTCTCCACAGTTCAGGGCTCTGAACTGGCTCCCAACTGATCCTGGCACTGGGGCGAAGGGTGCCTGCAGCCTGATCCGGATCCCACGCCCGGAGTCAGGCTCCACAGCGACCAAATCCCATAATAGCCCCGATCAATGCGAAACTCACCATTTCATACTGAGGACTCAATACATCCAATACATTTTCATATCACACCATGAGAACATTCTCATCCCAGTGCTGATGCCCCAAGCCGCTCCCAAGATAGGTTGAGCCCAATCCGCATCCTGCCACTGGCTCCCTTTACCTTAAGCCCCCTGCCTGATGCCCTGGGTGGGTATCATTACCCTGATGGCCCCCTCAGCCCTCCATTACCCTGATGCTTCTCCTCACCCCCACCCCCCGGCCGTCAGATGCCCCCTGTACCTGATGCCCTCTCGACCTGATGCCCCCTGTACCTGATGCCCCTGTACCTGAAGCCCCTGTACATGATGCCCCCTGATCCTGATGCCCCTGTACCTGGTGCCCTCTGTTCCTGGTGCCCCTGATCCTGATGCCCCTGTACCTGGTGCCCTCTGTTCCTGGTGCCCTGCACCTGATGACCCCTGCACCTGATGCCCTCTGATCCTGATGCACCTGCCCCTGATTCCCCTGTCCCTGATGCCCTCTGATCCTGATGCCCCGTCTCTGATGCTCTGTACCTGATACCCCGTCCCTGATGCCCCCTGCACCTGATGCCCTCTGATCCTGATGCCCCTGTACCTGATGCCCTCTGTCCCTGTTGCCCTGTACCCGATGCACCTATCCCTGATGCCCCTGTCCCTGATGCCCCTGTACCTGATGCCCCTGCACCTGATGTCCTCTGATCCTGATGCCCTCTGATCCTGATGCCCCGGTCCTGATGCCCCTGTACCTGATGCCCCTGTTCCTGATGCCCTCTAATCCTGATGCCTATTCCCTGATGCCCTGTACCCGATGCACCTGTCCCCTGCACCTGATGTCCCTGTTCTTGATGCCCCTGTACCTGATGCCCTATCCCAGATGCCCCTGCACCTGATGCCCTCTGATCCTGATGCCCCCCGTCCCTGATGCCCCCTGATGCCCCTGTCCTTGATGCCCTCTGTCCCTGATGCCCTCTGTCCCTGATGCCCCCTGTCCCTGATGCCCCCGTCCCTGATGTCCCCGTCCCTGATGCCCTCTGTCCCTGATGCCCCTTCTCCCGGCTCTCACTCACCCTCATGAGCTCCGCCGCCTGCCCGATGGCGGTGCCCTGGTGCTCACTGCAGGGTCCCGGGATCGCACAGCGGGCGCACACCGCCTTGCCCTCGGTGAAGCAGAACCAGTCCGGCCGGCCTCGGTGAATGGGACATTCGCCGCAATCGGGCGCCTGGGAAGCGGCGAGCTGCTCGCACCCAGCCCGCTGACAGGTGCAAGGTGGCCGGCTCGCCTCCTCCTCCTCCCCGCAACCCGAGCACCTCGGGCAGGCTGGGGGTCCCGGGGGGCGGGCGGGCTGCCCCGGCCCCGGGTCCCCGGTCTCCGGCTGGGACATGGCCACAGAGTGGGAGAGGAACGGCCGGTTACAGGTGAACGCGGAAATACAGAGCGATACAAAGGTCACTGGGGAAAGGAGAGGAGCTGAAACCGACACTGCAGGAAACACAGGAGGAGGCGGAGGAGAGGCAGCCGCGAGCATTGACCAGACTCACCTTTCATAACTTCATATATTTATAAACATTAACAAGTAGCACCGTCTAGAATTGATATTTGTAAACTCCAGGACTCCGAGGGGGGAGGGGTGCAAAATAGTGGGGAAACTGTTACAGGGACTCTGCAAGGAACAATGTTTCTCAACCTTAGACTGAGCAGGGAGAGACTCCCGTCAAACGTGAGCATGTCATGTCCAAATAAAGTACTGATTTGTCCTGCTACAAAGAAAGACTTGTATTTATATAGCGCCTTTTACGACCACCGGACGTCCCAAAGCGCTGTACAGCCAATGAAGTACTTTTGAAGTGTAGTCACTGTTGTAATGTGGGACGTCCTCGAGCCTTCACAAACAATTAAGTGCACAGTGTAAGTTTTCTACATCATTGTATGTTGTTTGCAAACAACCAGGGGTATCCTAAACATCCTTTCATAAAGACACTGCTCCTTTAATCTCATTGCAACAGGCACATTTTCATCAATCTATATCATGAAATGTTTTGCATCTGGAGCATCTTTCAGCTGCCTGTCAGGTCTGGGAAAGGTTCTGGGACATGGACAGGGTTTGGGAAAGGGTCTGGGACACGGATAGGGTTTGGGAAAGGGTCTGAGGCATGGACAGGGTCTGGGACATGAACAGGGTTTGGGAAAGGGTCTGGGACATGGACAGGGTTTGGGAAAGGGTCTGGGATATGGATAGTGTTTGGGAAAGGGTCTGAGACATGGACAGGGTCTGAGATATGGACGAGATATGGAGAAAGGGTCTGGGACATGGATAGGGTTTGGGGAAAGGGTCTGAGTCATGGACAGGGTCTGAGATATGGACAGGGTGTGAGAAAGGGTCTGGGACATGGACAGGGTCTGAGACATGGACAGGGTGTGAGATATGGGCAGGGTCTGAGACATGGACAGGGTCTGAGACATGGACAGGGTGTGAGAAAGGGTCTGGGACATGGACAGGGTCTGAGACATGGACAGGGTGTGAGACATGGACAGGGTGTGAGATATGGACAGGGTCTGAGACATGGACAGGGTGTGGGAAAGGGTCTGGGACATGGACAGGGTGTGGGAAAGGGTCTGGGACATGGACAGGGTGTGGGGAAAGGGTCTGGGACATGGACAGGGTGTGGGAAAGGGTCTGGGACATGGACAGGGTGTGGGAAAGGGTCTGGGACATGGACAGGGTGTGGGGAAAGGGTCCAATGTATTGATGGAGTGACCAGCGAGACACATTGGGAGCAAATCGCAACAATGTCCCCAATTTCCTGATATGAAGCAAGGCTCTCCGGCGGGAGTGCACATTCCTAGTATGAGCCTTGTATCTCTTAATCAACTTCTAATTAAGGGATTAGCATTTGGTTTCAGATCAGCATTAGCAGCAGCTTGGGAGTGCTTTAGCTGTCTGAACTCTGACCCACGGATGGTGCTTTTCGAAGCAAACCCAGGTTAAAGGTAAAGGGTCGGGGGAAACCTTTGAAAGAGTAATTTTATCCACCCATTCCTTTCAAAATCATCCCTGTATTCTTTCTTTGTCCTGAAAACTCAGTAAATCTGTCATTTTAATTACATTTTCACGTTAAAAAAAAATCAGGTTTATCTCTATTTTATTTTGCTGGCTGTCGATAATTGATCTGTGCTTTGGATTTGCAAAGAGAAAAATTCCATTACATTATTTGATTGGACTCTCCCATTACAAAATCGGGACATGCATTTCAATTCACTGAATCGTAGGAGGCAATTCTGCTTATCACACCAGCGCTGGTGCTGTCTTTTTAATGGGAGATCTTCTCAAATCCCATTTCCCTGTCTTTTCCCCACATTCTTTTATGTTTATTTTCAACTAAAAGTTGCATGCAGTTGTCACTTTCACAGCCACAGGTAGGACTGTCCAAGCAGATGGGCATGGCTGGAGGTCTTCATATAGTAGTTGGCACAGCATCCATACTGCCTATTTGAAAAGAACTTGCATTTCTATAGTGCCTTTCACGACCTCAGGACGTCACAAAGCGCCATTTTTGAAGTATTGTTAATCTTAATTCTCCGCTCCACTCCTACTCTGACCTCTCCGTCTCGGCCTCCTACACTGTTCCAATGAAGCTCAATGGACGCTCGAGGAACAGCACTTCATCTTTCGATTAGGCACTTTGCAGCCTTCTGGATTCAACAATTTCAGATCATAACCACTGCTCCCATTTGTTCGGACAGCAGGTGCTGGTAATGATTCTGCTGTCGTCATGTACACCTCCTCGAGACCCATCTCTTGTTTCTTTCATTGTCCCATTACCACCCCCTTTCGCCTTGCGCCATCACCCCTTTTGTCATTTAATCTCTCCTGCCTTCCATCCTATTACAGACCTTCCCTTTTCTTCTTTCCTCCCCTCCCCCCTTTCCCTGCCCCTACATTTGCTTAAAACCTGTTACATCCCTAACTTTTTCCAGTTCTGACGAAAGGTCATCGACCTGAAACGTTAACTCTGTTTCTCTCCCTACAGATGCTGCCGGACCTGCTGAGTATTTCCAGCATTTTCTGTTTTTATTTCAAATTTCCAGCATCCACAGTATTTTGCTTTTGTAATACTTTTGAAGTGTAGTCACTGTTGTAATGTATGAAACGCGGCGGCCAATTTGCGTACAGCAAGGTCCCACAAACAGCAATGTGATAATGACCAGAGAAATCTGTTTTAGTGATGTTGGGTGAGCAATAAATATTGGCCAGGGGAGAACTTCGCTGCTCTTCTTCGAAATAGTAACATGGGATCTTTTACATCCACCCGAGAGGGCAGATGGGGCCTCATTTTAACATCTCATCCAAAAGACGGCATCTCCGACAGTGCAGCACTCCCTCAGCACTGCATTGGAGTGTCAGCCTAGATTATGCGCTCAAACATAACATAGAAACATAGAAGATAGGAGCAGGAGTAGGCCATTCGGCCCCTCGAGCCTGCTCCGCCATTCAATGAGATCATGGCTGATCATCCAATTTCAGTGCCCTGTCCCTGCTTTCTCCCCATATCCCTTGATCCCTTTAGCCTCAAGAAATATATCCAACTCCTTCTTGAATATATTTAATGAGTTGGCGTCAACTGCCTTCTGTGGTAGAGAATTCCACAGGTTCACCACTCTCTGGGTGAAGAAATTCCTCCTCATCTCTGTCCTAAATGGCAGTGTATGAGAGAGGGAGTGAGAGCAAAGCTGATTGGTAGCAGATTGAGGGATGAGGCAGTGAGATAGGCAGTAAGTGAGAGCTAAGCCTCAAACGTATTATTAGATTAAAAAAATACTGCCAGACTTTGTCAGATCACAAGTCGTAAATCACATTGGGTCATGTCCTTTTGTACATTTTAGAACTAAGAGTCCATGGAAGTATATCCAGTATTTGCAGAGAGTACCCGTGCTAGAAAATTGGAAAACTGATGCTCAGCACTGCCCCATCAAGCATTCCCAGATCAGGCACAGCAGGATCAGAAGAATGATCCAATCTCCTCAGGCAAATCCACAATAGCCTTGAATAGAAATTGTCAACGCCTTGTTTGCTTTAAGCTTCATAAACATTTCTGCTTTGCTTCACCTTGTGATACTGTGGGTTTCTAGTTTGTTTTCTCCCTGCTTCTCCTCCGTCAACTCAGGAATCTATCCTCCACTTTCAATGATAACAAGAGTAACAAAATGATTAGTAATTCTGCCATTTCCCTGTCCTGTGACACCACCTTCCTACTGCCACTAGTAAACGATCCAACATCCCTCGCTCCTGACATACTTAAAGAACACTGTTGCTGCCCTTTATATTTTTTGCCACATTTTTTGCTTATGTTTCTTGCTCATGCCTCTTATCAGTTTCTTGGTGTGACAGCTCAAATTGTGATTTTAATGATGTATTCTGCCAGTATAATTTATTTGCTCAGTTGCTCAGATTAGTACATTCCTTTTAAATATGCTTATTTATTCATTCTGCCAACAATGTAGAAGCACTTAAAGCCATTTTTTCTTACTTTAAAATTAATTTATGATCATTATTATTTATTTGATTTGTTAATCCGTCATTGAGGTAAATGACTGTTGATTTTTTTTTTCAAATGTGAATATTCCAAAATCCATTTACTAGAATCAGAAAATGGTACAGCGACAGAAACAGGACATTCCACCATCAGGCCTGCACCCGTGTTGGAGGAACACAGCTCTGTAAACTTGCCCAAAGAGTTGCCTTCGAGATTTGTAAGGGAAGTGCCTGTAAAGTGCATGAGGATGTCCCTACAATATGGACTTCAGCTGGGAAGCGAATAGTTAATTCAGGCTTCCAAACATTGAATACAGGCTTTTAAACAAGTAAGTCATAAAGTGCTTCCCTGGTTTAGGTCAGGGAAGCACTTAGTGAGTCGTTAACAGGGTCACAACCTCCCATATTTGTGTGGGTTCCTTTGTTAAGAGGTTGTAAAAGTGGAGCGGGGTTGTAAAAGTGGAGCTGACAGAGGCTGGAGATCCATGCATCAGTACTGACTTGTTGGGGATGACTGACATAAAAAGCAGTGAGCCCTTCTAATGCATGGATCACTCAGAGGCAGAGCTTTTCATTGTATTTGGTAGATGACACTGTCTTTCTTAGTCTCTCTTTTAATCAGAGGATGACTTTTATCTCCTATGTTCGTCTCCTGTAAGATTTTTTACACAGCAGGTGTAAAAGGTATCCTGATCAGTACAGGGTACCTTTAAGAAGAGAGTGCCAGGGGTTAGAAGCTAGTTTGAGGCTACACCAGCCCAGTACAGGCAGAGTTAAGAGTGTCACTTAATTGGGAGTAGTCTGAGATTGAGAATGACGAGAGAGAACCAGCTCAGATATTGTCACTCAATGTAAGGTGGGTTCAGTCGCTACTGAAGATCCAAGTGAAACAGATAATCCCACCACGAAGGGGTTCATCAACTCAACATTCAAGGAGGTAACGCCCGTGTCCGAGGGAAGGAAGGAGATTGACCCATGCACACCGCTTGCGAGGATAAGGTTGTGTAAGCTCTGAGCATTCTTAATCAAACAAGCAGACTTGAGCTATTAAATAGACTGGCTATTCGAAGATGTTAACTTACATTGCAACAGGAGTAGGTCATTCAACTTGTCAGCTATCTAAGGAATTACTCTTAAGTAACCTCACCAATTTAAAACCTCACCAATTTAAAGCCTCAGACTCTGGTTACTGCCATAGTTAATATTCAGCATCTGTTAGCACTGATGTACAGTAATACATCAAAACATTAAAATGTTACTTAATAAAACATTTAGCAAAGGCTACACTGAATTGCCTGTGCTACATTTTTAGTTAAGTAACTCTGTCCATGACTGATTTGCTTCTCAATGACTAGGTAACTCTGATTATACTTATGTATGTCTATTAAATAAAGCATTTGTGTGCCTAACTTTAACTTTAAATTGTGATGTGTAACCAATAAATAGTGTTTGCTGCAAGACTTGTGGTCTGGCTTCTTCCTTGATGATTTGGCAAGCGTTACCCACTCACTCAGCAGCTTGAGAGTGACCTAATTGAGGGTTAGTAAATTAAATTCATTTTGATCCGAGCTGGTTAGTGCAAGACGATTCGGTGAGCTGAGCCATTCATCCCGAGACCTACGCTGGGAGGTACAATGGTTACTTAGTAAGGAGGAGAGGATTAAGGACTTGGCTGGGTCCTTGGCATATATTTGTCAGGATACCAAAACCCAGCTTTCTTACAGCGTCTTTCTCCACATCAGGCACCGAGTCTCAACCTAGTTTCTGGCAAAATGGATTTTTGCCTGTACTTGATATTTTTAAGCTTTAATGGCCCAGAAATTCGGGTCGGGGGCTTCCCGCGGGTGCAAGCCCCCGACCTGCACTTACTTACTGCGCCGGGCGTTGAGCTGTGGGCCCGCGTGGGATTCCGATCCTGGGCCTCCTCCAGCTGCCGGCGCGCAGTGCTTGCGTATCCCAGGGGCGCAGTTAGTTCGAAGCGTCCCCTGGGATTACGTGGGTCATGGAGAGCCAATGGTAGCAGAGAATGCTTCATTCATAAGTTTGACAGGAAGAGCTGTCAAACCTATAAATACTATAAGCCCCAAAACATCACTAAATCTTCAAATAATTTTTTTTTTAAATCACATTTTTAAAATAAATTATAAATTACATGAAATAACTATTTTAAACAATAATTTAAATTTTTGAATAAAATAATTTTATTTTCTAACGGGGCTAAAAATAAACTTACCTTTCTTTAAAGTATTTAAAAATAATAAACCTGTGGAAAATATGTTTTAATTTTAATTAATTCACCACTTACCTTGTAAAAAGCAGGCCTTGTGCCTGCTTTTTAAAAGTGTAACTCCTGGAGACTTACCCTCCCGGGAAAACCTGCAAAAAAAACGTAAGTTCGATGCGCACGCGCTGCCTCTCCTGCGCACGCGTTCCACCTCTGAACCCCTTCTTTCAAGGGGAACATAAGTTCCAGTTTCCCGCACATGCGCAGTGCATGCAGGAAACCAGCACTTCCATTGGGCTTACGGGTGAGTACCCCGTGCGTACTCAGCTGTGGAGACCCTAATTTCTGGGCCAATATTTCTACATTAGATTGAGCATATAATAGGGTTGCCAACCCTCCAAGATTGTCCTGGCATCTCTAGGAATTAAAGATTAATCTCCAGACCACTGTTGTGAGCAAAACCCAGAAGAAAAATCATTGGAGCATTAAATAAAATTGCAGGTTTTTTTTCCATTTTCGTTGAACACTTTCGTTTATTAGTTAAAAAGATATAGAATTTGAGGGTAGAAAAGACTATTTGGTAGTCAAGAATCGTCCAGTTGAGTCATGGAGAGTCTGTTCACTTTCCAGCTGTGGCTCAGTGGGCAGCACTCTCGCCTCTCGAGTCAGAAAGTTGTGGGTTCAAGGTCCACTCCAGAGTCTTGAGCACAAAATCTGGGCTGACACTCCAGTGCTGCACTGAGGGAGTGCTGCACTGTCTTTTGGATGAGACGTTAAACCGAGGCCCTGTCTGCTCTCTCAGGTAAAAGATCCCATGGCACTATTTTGAAGAAGAGCAGGGGAGTTATCCCCGGTGTCCTGGCCAATCAATACCCCTCAGTCAACATAACAAAAACAGATTATCTGGTCATTATCACATTGCTGTTTGTGGGAGCTTGCTGCACGCAATTGGCTGCCGTGTTTCTTACATTACAACAGTGACTACACTTCAAAAGTATTTCATTGGCTGTAAAGCGCTTTGGGACATCCTGAGGTCGTGAAAGGCGCTATAGAAATGCAAGTCTTTCTTTCACTTGGCATGGGAAGACGGTGTACCCTGAGGATGGACGTGTTGGGCGCCCAATTGTGGGAGCGGGGCAGGGAATGCGGGAATTCGTGAAATGAAATCTCCAGGAGTACATCAAACTAGGTTTGGCAACCCTAGCATATAAGCAGTTAACTCCCAAGGATGCACACAGCACTTTTCTTGACAGTAAGCCAGCAGCCTAGAACCAGTCTGGTTACAATGGTGATTTGAATTATTCAATAATTACTCCGAGGGAGGGTTGATATGTAAAATCACGAACACAGTGAAAAATGACTCCTTGCAAAACCTGATGGTCCAGGGTGTCATTCTATTCTCCTCGCACGGTACCAGGCAGACGTGGGAGCCGCCTGATCCCACATCAAAGCATACGGGCTTTTACCTCAGGGGAGTCACTTTGATTGACAGCTCAGTAGGCCGAGCCCTATCTCTCAGACTGAAGGCGAGGGATGGGCAGTCCACAGAGCGGAGGAACAGAGAAATCTAGGGGGACAGGGGGCATAAAGGAGGGGGAACGGGTAAACAATGGGGTTTACGCATAGGAGAATTGAATATAAAAGCAAAGAAATTACAGTAACTTTATCCAAAATGTTGGTTAGGCCACAGATGGAGCACTGCAAGCAGTTTTGAGCCATGAAAAAAGTATAGTTAAGATTAGCGTTAGAATTATAATGTGAATCAGAGACTCAATAATTGAGATTAAGGGAGTATCTAATACAGGTTTTCAGGTTGCATAGCTTGTTTGTCCAGTAGGGAATTGGGGTCAAGTGGCAATGTATTGAATTGCTGAGGAAACAAGGAGAATGACTGGGATGTGGGTGGGGCATCTGTATTCAGAACAACAACAACAACTTATATTTATATAGTGCCTTTAATGTAGTAAAATGTCCCAAAGGCACTTCACAAGAGCGTTATGAAACAAAATCTGTCACTGAGCCACATAAGGAGATATTAGGGCAGGTGACCAAAAGCTTGGTCAAAGAGGTAGGTTTTAAGGAGAGTCTTAAAGAAGGAAAGAGAGGTAGAGAGGCGGAGAGGTTTAGGGAGGGAATTCCAGAGCTTAGGGCCTTGGCAGCTGAAGGCACGACCACTGATGGTTGAGCAATTATAATCAGGGATGCTCAAGAGGCCAGAATTAGAGGAGTGCAGATATCTCGGAGGGTTGTGGGGCTGGAGAAGATTACAGAGATGGGGAGGAGCGAGGCCATAGAGGGATTTGAAAACAAGGATGAGAATTTTAAAATCGAGGTGTTGCTTAACCGTGAGCCAATGTAGGTCAGCGAGCACAGGAGTTACGGGTGAATGGGACTTGATTCGAGTTAGGACATGAGCAGCAGAGCTCACGGAGGGTAGAAAGTGGGAGGCCGACCAGGAGTGCGTTGGAATAGTCAAGTCTAGAGGTAACTAGGGCATGGATGAGGGTTTCAGCAGTGGATGCGCTGAGGCAGGGGCGGAGACGGGCGATGTTCCGGAGGTGGAAACAGGCGGTCTTAGCAATGGTGCGGATTTGTGGTCGGAAGCTCATTTCAGGGTCAAATATGACACCAAGACTACGAACAGTTAATAAACATAAATGCGTTCATAAATATAAACTGCATAAACATGTAATGATAGACAGTGCTGTGGTCCTTGTTTATGTACCAGAAATGAGGGTTCTAGACGCAGCAGTCAAATACTTGCATGTTTATTAAGAGTTACAGGAATATACTCACAGACAACACTCCGGATCACACGGTGATGCCTTGCTGCAGAAGATCACTGTGACAGTCATTGAACTCAACTTTCCTGATCTCTTCCTTCTGTTTCATCTTCTAACTTTCTTACAATGGTCTCGCTTTTTAAGCTCAGCTAAAAAGCCATTACTTCACCTCCTCCACGATCTTCACTTTTGCACGGGTCCCACTGCTAAATTCGTGAGGCCCATATTTCTGGCCCCTTGAATATGTAAATTAGGGGCTGAACACCCATTGAAGCCCCCTTTCTAAATTTCTTGCCGCCAACGATAGGTAAGTGGGAAATTTTGTTTTAACGTTCCTGCGTAGTCGGAGGAGCAGGAGTGCCCTCCAGCTCCACAGGACTGGCGATCGGTTTCCCCCCCCACTCCTCGCACCACCCACCCCTCCTGGGACTTACCCGAGGGCCGCTACCAGAGAGGCAGGTGGCCCGAAATTGATGTCTCCGCTCAGGCGACCAGCACCGCCAGCTCGCGCTGAGTTTCCGAATTTCTATCAACCCTCGGGCCTCTTGGTTCGGGCACTCGCAGATCCGAGTCTGGGCACAAAATCTACCCCACTGTCCCTGTCTATCTCAAATAACCTATCCAATGGGACTGACGCCAATCCCTTCATCATTTTAAAAACTTCAATCATGCCTCCAATAACCCTGTGTTTCTCCAGCCCTAACTCTTGGTCCCTATCCTGATGTAGCATTTTGGTTTTTACAATATTGCCTGAGCAGAACTTTCTCCCCTCCCACCTTTGCCTCCTCCACCTCCGGCATTAAGTGCGAGGAGCTCATGGACTTTTTTTTCACCATCATTCAGCTGCCTCTTCCTTTCCTTCCCCTAGCCCATCGGGACAAACTTCCCCAAATGTTCCCCGCTTCCCTAGCCCTGAACTCACGTCTTTCTCTAGATTCTATCCCATCTCCTGCAATGCTCTCTCCGTCCTCATCTTTTCCATGAGACCCACCTCCTGCTCCCTCGATCCTATTCCAACCAAACTTTCCTTCCTGGGCCCCATGTTTGCTGATGTTAATAGTTCTCTCTCCTCAGGTACTGTCCCCCCCCCTCCTTCAAATCTGCTGTAATCACCCCTCTCCTCAAAAAAACACCCTTCACTCTCTGTGCTTGCGATCTACCACCCCATGTCCAACTTCCCTTTCCTCTCCAAAGTCCTTGAACATGTAATCGCTTCCCAAATCCGTGCCCATCTTGCCCGCAATTCCATGTTTGAATCACTCCAATCAGTTTTCCGGGCCACAGTACTGAAACGGCCCTTGGCAAAGTTACAAATGACATTCTTTGTGACTGTGACCATGATAAACTATCCCTCCTCATCCCGCTCGACCCATCTGCAGCCTTCGACACAGTTCAGCGCACCACCCTCCACCAACGCCTCTCCACCATTGTCCAGCTGGGTGGGACTGCACTCGCCTGGTTCCATTTTCATCTATGAAATCGTAGCCAGAGAATCACCTGCAATGGCTTCTCTTCCCGCTCCCATACCGTTACTTCAGGAGTCCCCAAGGATGTATCCTTGGCCCCCTCCTATTTTTCATCTACATGCTGCCCCGCGGCGATATCATCCAAAAATACATCAGGTTCCACATATATGCTGACGACACTAGGCTTTATCTCACCACCACCTCTTTGGAGCCCTCCTCTGTCTCTGATTTGTCAGACTGCTTGTCTGACATCCAATATTGGATGAGCAGAAATTTCCTTCAATTAAGTATTGGGAAGGCCAAAGCCATTGTCTTTGGTCCCCGCCACAAACTCCGTTCCCTGGCCACCGTTTCCATCCCTCTCCCTGGCAATTGCCTTAACCTGAGCCAGAACGTTCGTAACCTTGATGTTGTGTTTGATTCCGAGATGAGCTTCTGAGACATATCCACTCTCTCACCAAGACCGCCTACTTCCACCTCCGTAACTTCGCTTGACTCCAAACCTGCCTCAGCTCATTGATGCGCTATCAATTACTCAAAAGACTGAGGTTAAGCGAGTAACTAACAGGCTTTTATTAACAAGAGAATGAAGGTGTGCCTCGAGTGGTCGACCAGTCCAGAATACAGAGGGACTGTGGAGCAGTCACCTTTATACCTGGACTCGTGGGAGGAGTCAGCCGAGGCATGTACAGACATGTACACAGTGGAATACAAACACTCATACAGGCAGGTATAACAGTGGTTTACCACATTCACCCCTTGTTTAAAAATGAGTCCGGCGGGGTGAAGTGTATTAAAAGTTTGTGTATTGGAGTCTCTCCGGAGGTCTTGTCTGCCACTGTGATCGACGTGGCGACGGCAGGGGTAGTGAAGCTTCCGGCGTCGAGTCCCGCGTAGGCTGGGGCACTGGTGTGTAGTCCTCGTGGGTGTCGAGCAGGTCGCGGGGCCCAGGCGTGCCGTCTGCTGGGGTTGGATATTGGATCGTGGGGGGTGGTGGTAGTGGGTAGTGGGTTACTGGGGCCCCCGAGGGTGCGAGGTCTCGTATGGAGACTGTGTCCTCCCGCCCGTCCGGGTACGCAATGTAAGCGTACTGGGGGTTGGCGTGGAGGAGGTCGACCCTCTCGACCAGGGGGTCCGTTTTATGGGTCCTCACGTGTCTTCTCAGTAGGACCGGCCCTGGGGACGTCAGCCATGGCGGTAGCGATGTCCCCGATGTGGACTTCCTTGGGAAGACAAACATTTTCTCATGAGGGGTGGAGTTAGTGGCAGTGCAGAGCAGTGACCGAATAGAGTGGAGCGCATCGGGGAGCACATCCTGGCAGCGGGAGGTCGGAAGGCCCCTAGACTTTAAGGCTAGCAGGGCGGCCTTCCAAACTGTCGCATTCTCTCTTTCCACCTGCCCGTTCCCCCGGGGGTTGTAACTGGTGGTCCTGCTTGTGGCAATACCCCTAGCGAGCAGGTACTGGCGGAGTTCGTCGCTCATAAACTCATAAACGATGAGCCCCGGTCGCTATGGATATAGCTGGGGAAACCGAACAGGGTGAAGAGGTCGTTTAGACATTTAATGACCGTGGCACTGGTCATGTCCGGGCAGGGGATGGCGAACGGGAAACGGGAGTACTCATCAATAATGTTGAGGAAGTACACATTACGGTCGGAGGAGGGGAGAGGCCCTTTAAAATCAACGCTCAGGCGCTCGAAGGGGCGAGTGGCTTTTATCAGGTGAGCCCTGTCTGGTCTATAAAAGTGCGGTTTGCACTCAGTGCAGACTTGGCAGTTCCTGGTCATGGTCCTGACCTCCTCAATGGAGTAAGGCAGGTTGCGGGCCTTGATGAAGTGGAAGAACCTGGTGACCCCCGGGTGGCAGAGGTCATTGTGGAGGGCCCGCAGTCTATCGATCTGCGCGCTGGCGCAGGTGCCACGCGATAGAGCATCCGGGGGTTCATTGAGCTTCCCGGGCCGGTACAAGATGTCGTAATTGTAGGTGGAAAGTTCGATTCTCCACCTCAAGATCTTGTCGTTTTTGATTTTGCCCCTCTGCTTGTTGTTAAACATAAAAGCAACTGAACGCTGGTCAGTGAGCAGGGTAAATCGTTTTCCGGCCAGGTAGTGCCTCCAGTGACGCACAGCCTCCACAATAGCCTGGGCCTCCTTCTCAACAGCGGAGTGTCTGGTCTCCGGGCCCTGGAGGGTTCGTGAAAAGGCCACGGGTCTCCCTGCCTGATTGAGGGTAGCGGCCAGGGCAAAGTCGGACGCGTCGCTTTCCACCTGGAAGGGGATGGATTCGTCCACTGCGTGCATGGTGGCTTTGGCAATGTCTTCCTTGATACGGTGGAAGGCTAAGCGGGCCTCTGCCGTCAAGGGAAAAGAGGTGGACTTGATCAGCGGACGGGCCTTGTCCGCATAGTAGGGGACCCACTGGGCGTAATAGGAGAAAAACCCTAGGCACCTCTTCAGGGCCTTGAGGCAGTGGGAGTTCCATAAGGGGACGCATCCGGTCGGGGTCGGGACCGATGACTCCGTGTTCCACAACACAGCCAAGGATGGCGAGGCGGGTTGTGTGGAATATGCACTTCTCCTTGTTATACGTCAGGTTCAGGAGTTGGGCGGTGCAGAGGAATTTTTCGAGGTTTGCGTCATGGTCCTGCAAGTCATGGCCGCAGATGGTCACATTGTCCAGGTATGGGAAAGTGGCCTGCAACGCATTTTGATCGACCATCCGGTCCATCTCCCTTTGGAAGACGGAGACCCCGTTGGTGACGCCAAAGAGAACCCTAAGGAAGTGATAGTGGCGGCCGTTTGCCTCAAAGGCAGTATACTGGCGGTCCTCAGGGCGGATAGGGAGCTGGTGGTACGCTGATTTCAGGTCAATGGTCGAGAAGACGCGGTACTGCGCGATCTGGTTGACCATATCAGCTATGCGGGGGAGTGGGTAAGCGTCCAGCAGGGTGTAGCGATTTATTGTCTGGCTGTAGTCGATGACCAGGCGCTGCTTCTCGCTGGTCTTAACGACCACAACCTGGGCTCGCCAGGGGCTGGTGCTGCCCTCAATAATCCCCTCCTTCAGGAGCCGCTCCACTTCGGTTTTAATGAAAACCCTGTCCCCGGCACTGTATCGCCTGCTCTTTGTGGCGATGGGCTTACAGTCGGGGGTGAGGTTAGCAAACAGTGGGGGGGGGGGGTGACTCTGAGTGTGGAGAGGTTGCACCTGGTGCACGGCGGGCAATTTGGAAGCTGCTGGCTGCGGACTGTGAGTGGGGGGAGGGGTCCACCGTACGCCATCGTAACACTTTTAAGGTGGCACTGGAAATCTAACCCCAGTAGGACGGCAGCGCAGAGGTGGGGCAGGACCAGAAGTTTAAAATTATCGTACACAGTCCCGTCTACTAAGAGTGTCACCACGCAGTAGCCGCCAATGTCCGCCGACTCGGACTCGGAGGCCATAGAAATCCGCTGGTGCGCAGGCAGGACTGGGAGAGAGCAACGCCGCACCGTGTCGGGATGGATGAAGCTCTCCGTGCTCCCAAAGTCAAAAAGGCAGATTGTTTCGTGACCATTTACCTTAATGTCCATTGTGGACCGGGCCAGTTGGTGCGGTCTCGCTTGGTCCAGCGTAACGGAGGCCAGCGTAGGGGTCGGTGTGTCGTTGCGGGTATCAGATGAGGCGGTGTTGGGGGCCAAGATGGCGGCTGGCGTCCAAGATGGCGGCGTCCATGATCCCCATGTGGCTGGAGGCGTCCAAAATGGCTGCTGTTCCGGTGGTTCGCACATGGCTGGGGAGGCCCAAGATGGCGGCCCGCACGGCCCACACGTGGCGCTGCTGGGGTTCGGGGTGGCTTTGGCCCTGCAGACGCTGGCGTAGTGTCCCTTCTTCCCGCAGCCCGAGCAGATCGCATTTTTCGCCGGGCAGCGCGCTCTGGGGTGTTTGGCCTGGCCACAGAAGTAGCATTTCTGGCCTTGGGACACTGCTGCGGTAGTTGGGCCATTGCTGGGATGTGGCTGGGGTGGCACGGCACTATGAGACGGTCCTACCGTGTCCCAGGCTGTCGTTCCCCGCGGCGTCCACGGTGCAGAGGAGTAGGCATCCATGCCCCGGTAGGCTGCGTCCAATGATAGTGCGAGTTCAGAGGCCTTGTTGAGGTCGAGGTCACTCTGCTCCAACAGTCGCTGTCGGGTGTAATTGGACCTGTGGCCCGCCACAAAAGCGTCCCGGATAAGTTCCTCTGTGTACACGGCGGCCTTTACATCCTTACAACCACAGGCCCGGCCAAGCACAGACAGTGCCTGAAGGTATTCCTCGGTCGATTCCCCAGGTTGTTGTTTACGACTCCCCAGGAGGTGCCTGGCGTACACCTCGTTCACTGGGCGCGTGTACTGGTCCTTGAGGAGCTTGAGAGCAGCCGTGTACGAGGTCGCGTCCTGGATGACTGAGTACGCTCGGTGGTTCACTTTGGAGATCAGGACATCCAGTTTGTCCTCATCCAATTTGACCATTGCAGCGGAGGCGATCAGGAATTTTTCAAAGCACTTAAGCCAGTGAGCAAACTTGGTGGATGCGTCCGCCTCCCGATGGTCTAAGTCCAGGCATGCTGGTGTGAGGATCTTCTCCATTATAAAAAATCTTGTTAATAAAATTGATGCGCTATCAATTACTCAAAAGACTGAGGTTAAGCGAGTAACTAACAGGCTTTTATTAACAAGAGAATGAAGGTGTGCCTCGAGTGGTCGACCAGTCCAGAATACAGAGGGACTGTGGAGCAGTCACCTTTATACCTGGACTCGTGAGAGGAGTCAGCCGAGGCATGTACAGACATGTACACAGTGGAATACAAACACTCATACAGGCAGGTATAACAGTGGTTTACCACACTCATCTGCTGCTGAAACCCTCATCCCTGCCTTTGTCACCTCTAGACTTGATATTCCAACGCACTCCTGGCCGGCCTCCCATCTTCCACCCGACATAAACTTGTGCTCATCCAAAACTCTACTGCCCGTATCTTAACTCGCTCCAAATCTCGTTCACCTATCACCCCAGTGCTCACTGACCTTCACTGGCCCCCGGTCCGACAATGCTTCAATTTTAAAATTCTCATCCTTGTTTTCAAATCCCTCCATGGCCTCGCCCCTCCCTATCTCTGTAGCCTCTTCCAGCCCTACAAGCAATCAAGATCTCTGCGCTCATCCACATCCCCGATTTTAACTGCCCCACCATAGGCGGCCGTGCCTTCAGCTGTCTTGGCCCTAAGCTCTGGAATTCCTTCCCTAAACCTCTCCGTCTCTCTCTCCTCTCTTAAGATGCTCTTTAAAACCTACCTCTTTGATCAAGCTTTTGGTCACCTGTCCTGATACCGCCTTCTGTGGCTCAGTTTCAAAAATGTTTTTTATTGATATCGCTCTTATTAAGCGCCTTGGGATGTTTTACTACGTTAAGTGCGCTACATAAATTTGAATTGTTGTTGTTCTCAATTTATAATATCCTTATAATATTAAATTCTGCATTTTTGTCCAGTGTCAGCAGAGTTTGTGTTTGTTGTTATTTTCATGGAATGAAATGGTGTCTCATTGAATTAGAGTACTTTTCAGTTTGACTTCTGTCAAGACAGGAGAACACATACGACGACACGTGCAAGATTACAGTAGTTGGTCTCCGCAACTAGGGTTTTATGTAACGATCCCTGGATCAGGTTGTCGTCTAACTAGATATTAGGCAGAAAAAAGTGCACTCCGGATATTATGACACGTGAGGTCCACTTACAGGATACACGCACCAAGCCCCGTTCACCCCTCACCCCTGTGCTCACTGCCCGTGTCCTAACTCACACCAAGCCCCGTTCACCCCTCACCCCTGTGCTCACTGTCCGTGTCCTAACTCACACCAAGCCCCGTTCACCCCGCACCCCTGTGCTCACTGTCCGTGTCCTAACTCACACCAAGCCCCGTTCACCCCTCACCCCTGTGCTCACTGTCCGTGTCCTAACTCACACCAAGCCCCGTTCACCCCGCACCCCTGTGCTCACTGTCCGTGTCCTAACTCACACCAAGCCCCGTTCACCCCTCACCCCTGTGCTCACTGACCTACACTGGTTCCCGGTCTGGCAACGCCTCGATTTTAAAATTCTCTGCTTGTTTTCAAATCCCTCCATGGCCTCGTCCCTCCCTCCTGATTTTCATCGCCCCACCGTGGCTTCAGTTGCTTAGGCCCTAAGCACTGGAATTCACTCCCTAAACCTCTCCGCCTCTCTCTCCTCCTTTACGTCACTCCTTAAAACCTACCATCACATTTCCTAATATCTACTTATGTGGCTAGGTGTCAAATTTTTGTCTGATAAAGATTCCAAGGTGCTTCACAGAAGCGTTACTACGTTAAAGGTGCTATATAAATGCAAGTTGTTGTTGATATAGGACTCAAGAGAATATCTAGTGCAAATCCCCAAAATCTGGTAACTAAGAACCTAAAGGCTGAGTATCATTCTGGTTGCCCTCCTGGGCATCCTCTTTATATAAGGCGAGTATAAAGTGCTCTTTGTTTATACTCATGTGGTTAACACTAGGCCTCCCCCAGGATCCATAGCCTTTATTGAGCACCTCTGCATGGTATAAACATGCCTGGAGTATACAGGAGTATGTAATTAAGGGAATGAGGAGCGAGATTAGGAGAATTGTTCTTTTACACAGAGCATGGAATGCTTTGCTACAGGGTATATTTGAAGCAGAGAGCACCGCATTTTTTAAGGGGAATGAAGTGTATAACAAATATAAAAATGTATAAAAAAGTGTATAAATATTTAAAGCACAGGAAGATATAGGGTTCTGAGGAAAGAGTAGGGCAGTGGGTTAAGTTACAGGTTGCTCTATGGGCTGAATGGACTCCTTCTGTGCCATAAATGTCTATGGCTCTATCTTCTCATCAGTCTCTCTTATCGTCCGAGAGAAAGATTGACAACACATCAGCAAGACAGAAATACACACAGGAAAAGAGATGGCAGTACTGTAAGAAGGCAACACAGAGAGAGATAAAGAGAAAATACAACAGCAACAAAGATGGATGCAGAAACACAGTGAAACAGCAATGCAAAAGAGGTGCAGAGAAAGATGCACAGAGATAGTGAGAGCAAGGGTTGACAACTCTAGCTGGGCGTATTCCTGGAGGCTTAGTCACATGACCCACCCGGTCAAACAGCCTTTCCCCCTACACCCCCGTCTCCAATATTTTTATAATAACTAATAAACGAAAGTGAAGAAAATGGAAAAAACCCCCACAATTTTCTTCATGCTGCAAAATGAGTTTTCTCCCGGGTTGCTCGCAGCAGCGTACGGGAGATTAATCTTCAATTCCTGGGGACTCCGGGAGGGTTAGCGCCACTTGTCGTGAGGCAAGGCAGAGAAAGAATGCTGGTTTTCATTCTCGTTCTCCTGTATTTCACATAGAATGATATAGCACAGGAGGCCATTCGGCCCATCGTTCCCGTGCCGGCTCTTTGAAAGAGCTCTCCAATTAGTCCCACTCCCCCGCTCTTTCCCCAGAGCCCTGCAAATTTCTCCTTTTCAAGTATGTATCCAATTATCTTTTGAAAGTTCTTATTGAATCTGCTTTCACCACCCTTTCAGGCAATGCATTCCAGATCAGAACTCGCTGAGTTAAAAACAAAATTCTCATCTCGCCCTTTTGTCAATTACCTTCAATCTGTGTCCTCTGGTTACTGACCCTTCTGCCACTGGAAACAATTTCTCCCTATGTACTCTATCAAAACCCCTCACAATTATGAACACCTCTACTAAATCTCCCCTTAACCTTCTCTGTTCTAAGGAGAACAGCCCCAGCTTCTCTAGTCCCTCATCATAGAGTCATAGAGTAATACAGCACAGATAGAGGCCCTTCGGCCCATCGTGTCCATGCCGGCCATCAAGCCCTGTCTAATCTAATCCCATATTCCAGCATTTGGCCCGTAGCCTTGTATGCTATGGCATTTCAAATGCTCATCCAAATGCTTCTTAAATGTTGTGAGGGTTTCTGCCTCCACAACCCTTTCAGGCAGTGAGTTCCAGACTCCAACCACCCTCTGGGTGAAAAAGTTCTTTCTCAAATCCCCTCTAAACCTCCCTCCCTTTACCTTGAATCTATGCCCCCTAGTTATTGACCCCTCTACTAAGGGGAAAAGCTCCTCAGCATCCATCCTATCTATGCCCCTCACAATTTGGTACCAGTGCAGTACATCTCCTCTGCAAGACCTCGACATACTTCTTGAAGTGTGGTGCCCAGAACAGGACACAATACTCCAGCTGAGGTCGAACCAGGGTTTTGTGCACTTTAGAGGAATGATCATCCCACCCACAGAGGGCGAAGGAGTGTATTTCCATGAGTACTTTATACAGAAGTAGTGCATCCTGCATCGCTCCCTGCAGTCCTTGTTTGTGGTTATTTGCAGCTGCTTCCTGACTTGCTGGGCAAGTCTGTGTGCATTACTCTGCTTTCAGTGGTGGCGTTTGCAAAGACCCGCTCAGTCCCTCAATCAGAACGCTGTCTGCAGGTATTTCTTAGGATTTGCTACGCTTACAGAGATATTGATGTAACCAGGTCATTTTTATTTTAGTGCTAGATTTGCTCCTTCACTGTCTGCATTTCCCCCCCACAGATCTTTAACACAGGGATCAGTGCGATGAAGGTAATTTTTGCATTCCTCGTTTGTTTGGGATGTGGTTCCACGTCTCGAGTGGGTAAGGGGAAGACATTCCACATTCAGACGCCAAACGCCAAGAACCCGCAGCTGGTAGGTCCTTTTATTTCTCTGCAGTCAAGGCAGTCAGCATGGTTTGCTGTTTCAGGACAAGAACCTGTATTTATATAGCGCCTTTAACGTCGTAAAACGTCCCAAGGTGCTTCACAGGAGCGTTATCAAACAAAATTTGACTCCGAGCCAGATAAGGAGAAATTAGGGCAGGCGACGGTCACAGAGGTAGGTTTTAAGGAGCATCTTAAAGGAGGAAAGAGAGGTACAGAGGCAGAGAGATTTAGGAGGGGAATTCCAGAGCTTAGGGCTCAGGCAGCTGAAGGCACGGCCGCCAATGGTTGTGTGAATAAAATGTGTTTTGGATGATGTTGCCGAGGGGCAGCATGTAGATGCGAAATAGGAGGGGGCCAAGGATAGATCCTTGGGGGACACCAGAGGTAACGATGCGGGAGTTGGAAGAGAAGCCATTGCAGGTGATTCTCTGGCTACGATTAGATAGATAAGAATGGAACAGGCGCGTGCAGTCCCACACAGCTGGACGACGGTGGAGAGGCGTTGGAGGAGAATGGAGTGGTCAACCTGCAGACAGGTTGAGAAGGACGAGGAGGGATAGTTTACCTTTGTCACAGTCACAAAGGATGTCATTTGTGACTTTGATGAGAGCCGTTACGGTATTGTGTCAAGGACGGAAACCTGATTGGAGGGATTCGAACACGGAGTTCCGGGAAAGATGGGTACGGATTTGGGAGGCGACAACACGTTCAAGGACTTTGGAGAGCAAAGGGAGGTTGGAGATGGGGCGGTAGTTTGCAAGAACGGAGGGGTAAGGATTTTTTTTTGAGGAGAGGGGTGATGACGGCAGGTTCGAAGGAGAGGGGGACAGTACCTGAGGAGAGAGAACCGTCAGCTATCATGGGAGCCAGAAAAGGGTGGTCAGCAGTTTAGTGGGAATAGGGTCAAGGGAGCAGGAAGTCGGCCTCCTGGACAAGATCAGCGCAGAGAGAGCATGAGGGGAGATCGGAGAGAAACTGAGGAAAGATGTGAGTTCAGGGCTAGGGCGGGGGGGACCTTAGAGGAATTTTGGCCCGGTGGGCATGGGGAGGAAGGGAAGTGGCAGAGGCAGCTGATCGGATGATCTCAATCTTAGAGACAAAGAAGTCCATGAGCTCCTCGCACTTGTTGTTGGAGACGAGGATAGAGGAGACAGGGGAGAGGGGTCTAAGAAGACGGTTTGCAGTAGAGAAAAGCAGCATGGGGTTATCTTTGCATTCCAGAATGATCCTGGAATAGTGAGCAGTTTTGGCAGACGAGAGCAGGACCCGATAATGTGTTACGTGGTCCAGCCAGATCTGGCGGTGAATGGCTAAACCAGTTGTCCGCCATATCCGTTCAAGTCTGCGTCCCTTGGACTTAAGGGAGCGAAGATGAGGGCCGTACCAGGGTGAGAGAGAGTACTGGTTTTAATAAGGGCTAGCGCATCAAAGGTGGTGGTGAGGGTGTGGTTGAGCAGATCAGTAGCTGCAGAAGTATCATGGTGAATGGAGGGCCAGAGGCTGGACAGTTGGGATTTCATAAATGCAGTTGTAAGTGAGTTGGGAGAGTTTTTTTTCCCAGGGGCGGACACAGAAGGAAGTAGAGTTGGTGGGGGGTGGGGCAATGGGGATGTGGGTGGAGAGCGATACGAGGAAGTGGTCAGAGACGGCCTGACTAATGCGATTGACACGATGGGAGTAGCGAGGCCACAAGAGATGGCAAGGTCGAGGGGGTGGCCGTGAATATGGGTTGGGGAGTTTACATGGAGGGAGAGATTAAAGGAGGATAGGAAGGTAGTAAACTCAGAGGAGAGAGAGCATGATGAATTGAGATGG
Source organism: Somniosus microcephalus (assembly GCF_052327205.1). Classification (NCBI taxonomy): domain Eukaryota; kingdom Metazoa; phylum Chordata; class Chondrichthyes; order Squaliformes; family Somniosidae; genus Somniosus; species Somniosus microcephalus. The sequence continues at coordinate 57,782,954 of NC_141009.1, read as the reverse complement.
AGGTTGAAATCACCGAGGATGAGAAGTCGCTCGGTGCAGAGGCTGAGGGAGGAGAACAGTGAAGATATCTCGGTGATAACATTTTTATAGTCCTTGGGTGGGCGGTAGAGTGCGAGAATTTTAAATGAGAGGTGAGAGGGGTGGAATAAGGTGAGAAGCTCAAAGGAGGAGAAAGTGCCTGAGGAGTAGGGGGACAAACCAAGGTGTGATTTGGTGATGAGAGCCACACCACCACCACCACGGCCAGGGTGGGGCAAGTGGTGGAAGGTATAACCAGGCGGGGAGGCTTCATTTAGGGGTAAGTGTCATCACCCCTCAGCCAGGTTTCCGTCGAGGCCGTGACGTCGATGCAATCATGTATGATAAGCTCATCGATGGCAAGTGCCTTGTTCACAAGTGAACGGACATTCTGGAGGGAGATGCGGAGAGGGGGCACTGATAGCTGATCGACTGCCAAGAGTTCACAGGGTCAGCGCTGGGAGGGACGAGTTGGACGGGGAGGAGATTGTCAAAATTAGCCCCCAGCGGACGCGCTGGGCGGGAAGATTGGCGAGAGAGTAGGATGGGGTTGCTGCTTGTGAGGAGGCAGCGACGAGTGCCACAGTGGATCCTACGGAGGATGTCACGAGAGGCACAGAGGGAAGCTGTGGGCTTATCTAAGAGGGAGTGAAGCCTGGGACGGCGGCAGGAGAGTAGGAAGGTCGAAGAGTAATGAAACATTGGGGTAGGGATTTGGGAGGGCAGTGTATCCGAGAGAGGAGAAATGTAAGGAGGCATGACGACAAGAGAGAGCGGTCAGGGAGGGATAGAGAGAAAAGAAAAAGGACAAAAAAAAGTAGAAATAGAAGTGATCGACTCAGATCTGGAGCGGCAGCCAAAATGTGTGCGCGAATGGACATAGGGAAAACTCAAGTTACATAAGCCTGGTTATGTAGCAATTGTTAGGATACATATTTCCTTGTAGTAACAGATAGGAGACAATAGGAGGGTGATCAGAGGTCCCGTGGAGGGATAAAGTTGATGTAGGTAGGGCGGAGTCAGCATGGAGCAGCGACAAACTGTTGTCCAAGTTCAGAGACAGATATAGCGGGCGAGTGAAATCCAGAAGCTATTTGAAGGGTAGAGAATTGGAGGATGGAGGTATTTGCCGTGGGAATGAGGATCCAGGAGATGTGCAGAATTGGTTGCGGGGGGAGAAAGATGACGGCGAAGTTGAAAGTCACCGTAGATCAGAAGCGGCGGAGAAATGTAAACCACTAGCCAGAAACCAGCAAAGCTGGAAAATCAGGAGGAGTCAGCCAATCACAGGCTCAGCAGAGAACAGCAGCGATGGGGGAAGGACGGGAACCGACCAATTACTTTAAATTTTAGCAGCGGAACAGCAAATCAGAGACACAGCAGATGAGTCTTACGGTGTAGTCCAGTTCAGAAGCGTAGTCTTGATGTCCAGAGCAGTCCAAGAATTCGGAAGCCAAATTTGAGGAGAGATCCAGCAGCTCAGTGAGTGAAGCAGAGAGCAGGCATAGGGGGTTGGGGGATGGGTAATGGCGGTTTAAAATAGCAGTTAACTTGTAGTTAGGGTTAAAATGCGCCAACTAAGAGAGTCTGGGGAACTTGAACAGTGGAAGTGAGGAGATTTGGGAAAGGGCAAAGGATGGCAGCAGCTTCCCATGGAGAGAGATGAAGCAATGAGGAGCTCCCTATGGAACTGCCAGCCTAGGAGCAGCCAGCTTGATCCAAGCGTGAGGGGCAGTACTGAGGGAGTGCTGCACTGTCGGAGGGGCAGTACTGAGGGAGTGCTGCACTGTTGGAGGAGCAATACTGAGGGAGTGCTGCACTGTCGGAGGGGCAGTACTGAGGGAGGGCTGCACTGTCGGAGGGGCAGTACTGAGGGAGTGCTGCACTGTCGGAGAATCAGTACTGAGGGAGTACTGTACTGTTGGAGGAGTAATACTGAGGGAGTGCTGCACTGTTGTAGGGGCAGTACTGAGGGAGGGCTGCACTGTTGTAGGGGCAGTACTGAGGGAGTGCTGCACTGTTGTAGGGGCAGTACTGAGGGAGTGCTGCACTGTTGGAGGGGCAGTACTGAGGGAGTGCTGCACTGTCAGAGGATCAGTACTGAGGGAGTGCTGCACTGTCGTAGGGGCAGTACTGAGGGAGTGCTGCACTGTCGTAGGGGCAGTACTGAGGGAGTGCTGCACTGTCGGAGGATCAGTACTGAGGGAGTGCTGCACTGTCGTAGGGGCAGTACTGAGGGAGTGCTGCACTGTCGGAGGATCAGTACTGAGGGAGTGCTGCACTGTCGTAGGAGCAATACTGAGGGAGTGCTGCACTGTCGGAGGATCAGTACTGAGGGAGTGCTGCACTGTCGTAGGGGCAGTACTGAGGGAGTGCTGCACTGTTGGAGGGGCAGTACTGAGGGAGTGCTGCACTGTTGGAGGGACAGTACTGAGGGAGTGTTGCACTGTTGGAGGGGCAGTACTGAGGGAGTGCTGCACTGTTGTAGGATCAGTACTGAGGGAGTGCTGCACTGTTGTAGGGGCAGTACTGAGGGGAGCTGCACTGTTGTAGAGGCAGTACTGAGGGAGAGCTGCACTGTTGTAGGGGCAGTACTGAGGGAGAGCTGCACTGTTGTAGGGGCAGTACTGAGGGAGAGCTGCACTGTTGTAGGGGCAGTACTGAGGGAGAGCTGCACTGTTGTAGGGGCAGTACTGAGGGAGAGCTGCACTGTCGGAGGTGCCGTTTTTCAAATGCGACGTTAAACCGAGGCCCCATCTGCCCTCTCGGATGGATGTAAAAGATCCATGGTATTATACGGGAAGAGCTGGTGTCCTGGCCAATATTAATCCCTCAACCAACATCACAATGACCAGATAATCTGTTTTTAATCAGATTGCTGTTTGTTGGAGCTTGCTGTGTGCCTATTGGCTGCCATGTTTCCCTACATTACAACAGTTCTAAAAGTAATTAATTAGCTGTAAAGCACTTTGGGACATCCTGAAGTTGTGAAAGGCGCTATAGAAATGCAAGTTCTTTGTTTCCATGTGAAAAACGCTCTGGCCTGCTGTGTGCTCCGGTATCAAGGTGCACCGAGGTGTTGATCGAATGTAAATAGTGGTTCAGATCAGAGAATGACTCAACCTGCCCATTGACACTCTGTGCGGTGAGCGTGTTCAAGGGCGGCAGATACCTGTCCACCTCTCGCACACATCACACTCTTTCCTGTTTTTCAGATTGCGTATCATGCCACCTTCTCCTGGGCTAATTGTGGGAGTGAGAAGGAACCGGCAGTCCTCAAGGCTCTTTCAATCCAACCCGATCCAATCAGTATTCCTGGTGATCTACAAGCCAACGCTGCAGGTTCCTCCGCAGTTACCCTTGCAGCACCTTTAACGGTAAGAATCACTCGTACACCCTGCACCCAGTAGAATCACTCCTACACCCTACACCCAGTAGAATCACTCCTACACCCAGTAGAATCACTCCTACACCCTGCACCCAGTAGAATCACTCGTACACCCTACACCCAGTAGAATCACTCCTACACCCTACACCCAGTAGAATCACTCCTACACCCAGTAGAATCACTCCTACACCCTACACCCAGTAGAATCACTCCTACACCCTGCACCCAGTAGAATCACTCGTACACCCTACACCCAGTAGAATCACTCCTACACCCTACACCCAGTAGAATCACTCCTACACCCTGCACCCAGTAGAATCGCTCCTACACCCTGTAGAATCACTCCTACACCCTACACCCAGTAGAATCACTCCTACACCCTACACCCAGCAGAATCACTCCTACACCCTACACCCAGTAGAATCACTCCTACACCCTACACCCAGTAGAATCACTCCTACACCCTACACCCAGTAGAATCGCTCCTACACCCTACACCCAGTAGAATCACTCCTACACCCAGTAGAATCACTCCTACACCCTACACCCAGTAGAATCACTCCTACACCCTACACCCAGTAGAATCGCTCCTACACCCTACACCCAGTAGAATCACTCCTACACCCTACACCCAGTAGAATCACTCCTACACCCTACACCCAGCAGAATCACTCCTACACCCTACACCCAGTAGAATCGCTCCTACACCCTACACCCAGTAGAATCACTCCTACACCCTACACCCAGTAGAATCGCTCCTACACCCTACACCCAGTAGAATCGCTCCTACACCCAGTAGAATCACTCCTACACCCTACACCCAGTAGAATCACTCCTACACCCGGTGGTGATATATGTCCAGGTCAGGATGGTGTGTGACTTGGAGGGGAACTTGCAGGTTGTGGTGTTCCCATGCACCTGTTGCCCTTGTCCTTCTAGGTGGTGGAGCTTGTGGGTTTGGGAGGAGCTGCCAAAGAAGCCTTGGTGAGTTGCTGCTTTGCTTCCTGTAGATAGGACACACTGCAGCCACGGAGCGCCACTATTGGAGGGCGTGGATGGGCTGCTGACCAAGCAGACTGCTTTGCCCTGGATGGTGTCGAGCTTCTTGAGGGTTGGAGCTGCACCAATCCAAGCAAGTGGCGAGTATTCCATCACACTCCTGACTTGTGCCTTGTAGGTCATTGGGGTGTTAGGTGAGCCACTCGCTGCAGAATACCCAGCCTCTGGCCTGCTCTTGTAGCCACGGCATTTATATGGTCTGATCTAGTTGAGTTTCTGGTCAATGGTGACCGCCAGGATGTTGATGGTGGGGGACTTGCCGATGGTGATGCCATTGAATGTTAAGGGGAGGTGGTTAGAGACTCGCTCTAGTAAAGACCCGGTGACGGAATTCTGCTTCTTCATCAGTTCTGCATCCTTGTTCTGTCTCCGCCCCTGCCTCAGGTCATCTGCTGCTGAAACCCTCATCCGGGCCTTTGGTACCTCCAGACTCGACTATTCCAACACTCTCTTGTCCAGCCTCCCACCTTCCACCCTCCGTAAACTTGAGCTCATCCAAAACTCGGCTGCCCGTATCCTAACTCGCACCAAGTCCCGTTCACCCATCACCCCTGTGCTTGCTGACTTACATTGGCTCCTGGTCAAGCAACGACTCGATTTTAAAAATTCTCATCCTTTTTTTCAAATCCCTCCATGGCCTCGCCCCTCCCTATCTCTGTAACCGCCTTCAGCCCCACAACCCTCCAAGATATCTGCGCTCCTCCAATTCTGGCCTCTTGTGCATCCCTGATTTTCATCGTTCCACCACTGGTGGTGGGCCTTCAGCGGCTGAGGCCCTAAGCAGTAGAATTTCCTCCCTAAACCTCTCCGCCCCGCTCTCCTCCTTTTAAGACACTCCTTAAAACCTACTTATTTGACCCTGACCTAATACCTCATGTGGCTCGGTGTCAAATTTTATCTGATAACGCTCCTGTGAAGCCCCTTAGGACATTTTACTATGTTAGACGCTATATAAATGCAAGTTGTTGTTGCTTGACAGGTTAATATAACGCTGGATAAGGAAGTTGCTGGAATTTGGTTGAGAATTCCGTGTGTTGATGAAATCGGAAGTTGCGTTTACGACGATGTCTGTCAGCTGCTGGACGAGGTGATCCCACCTGGACAAAACTGCCCGGAACCGTTGTTTACGTACGGACTCCCTTGTCACTGTCCTTTCAAAGCGGTAAGGCGGTCTTCAGCCTACCACACGCAAAGTAACAGCGCACGCCATAATCTAAGTCCTGGGATCAGCCGTACGTGTACGGGAACTGCGATCATTTATATGGCTGCTGTTGCTACATTACCTGAGGGATTCGAAAAATGAATCCCCGATTTCACCATCACCTGTCTCCTGCCCTCAAACACGAGCTGTGCAGTGTCAGGTGGGAATGGATTTTACCCAAGTGTGCTGTGTACACGTCCAGGAGCTGAGGCACACATAAGCTGTATAGTATTGGATGGGAGTGGATTGCTCCCTTTTACTCTGGGTGCTGTACATGTAGAGGAGCTGGCACTCAGATATGCAAGCTCTACACAATTGGATGGGAGTGAATGTTTGCCTTTTACCAAGTGTACTGTACATGGCCAGGAGCTGGCACACGCACACACGAGCCGTACAGTACCAGATGGGAGCACATCTTTCACTTTTGCCCAGTGTGTACTGTACAGAAGCTGACACTTTTTATTTTGTAGGTAAAACTCCCTCTTTTTCAAGGTATTTTCACACCGTCTCCTTTTTCAGGGGAGGATCTCTCTGCACCAGCCCCAGTGGCCTGTCTATCCCAGGCCTCCACGGTGCTGCTCTGAAAGTGACGACTAACAGCAGAACAAGACCGGCCTGCAGTGACTCTCTCTCCCATTGGCCTCCCCTCGCCATGAGGGAGAGACCAAGCCTGCAGCTCCTCGCAACAGCTGAGCTGAGATTAGGAGCTCAGTGCTGAGGTTAGTGGCCATGAACCATCTCTGGAGCCGAACTGGTGTAAGCAGTGAGGGACACATGAAGAACCAGGTCCAGCTCATTCCCCAAGTTTACACGTAGCCACCTAGCTCACACGTCAAGAACAGGCCATTCAGCCCGTCTGCTTCCATGCACCGTGTATGATCTACCTTAGGATGACCGGTGTCTCACCTGCTTAATCCCGAGGGTAAATTCTGTAGAATTACTCCCCGAGCCCCAAAGCTCGTCAAACGAAGCTGCGTTGATGGGCATTAACGGATGGCTAGATTTTTAATTCGCCGGCCAGGCATGAAGCTGCCGTTGCGGATCAGCCACTCGTTGTAGAAACTGACCGGTTTTCATTTCCGTTGAAATCGATTAGAAATGAAAAATCGGGCCCTTTCTGTAACAGACGGTTTTAAGCTCGGGCGACAAGTTGAAAAATCGATCTCCGAATGTTTCCTGAAGAAACATGAGTCCCGATGGTGGAGGCCCTCGATAATGAGCAGGTTAAGAATTGCTCTGGTCACTGTGTGCAGCAATGTCCTAAATCTGTTCACTCTTTTAATACATATTTGATGTTTCACTAAGAGAGGAAATCTTCACAAAAGCACTTGGAACACCACCACAAACGGCAACCAGAGCAATTACAGAATCACAGACCTCACGCTGCCCATTGTGCCTCTGCTGGCTCTATATCTCCTGTAATCTCATTTCCTGCTCTTCCCCCCTTTCATGTGTTTTCTGTGTGTGTTCAGCTAATTCTCTCTTGTATGCCATGATTGAGTCAGCTTCACCAGAATTCTGACCCCCTGGGAGTGTTGCTCGACCAGAGACAGGTACAGTTGGGTCTCACCAGAACTCTAGAACTACTGAATATCCACCCCAGTGAATGAGGCCCAGCCTGGATTAGTTCCACAGGGTAAGATTCGGCTCTACCTTGCATATTATCCTCATTAAAAATCCATTTTCCATTCCATTAACTCAGTGTAACAGCGGCCAGGATTCTGTCTGATGGCTTGGCTCACGTTTCCCCTTTCTAGGCCCTGGCACTGTCCTGATACCCACGGGCTCTTTCCAGCTTCATTTTCATATAAAACCTGAAAATTTGACAAAAACTTTGTCGCAAATGCAACAAGACAGACCTGCACCCACGAGTACGGTGTTGACCCTTTGACTGGAACACCCACTTTTCTGTAGGTCTAAAAGTGGTGTGGAGGGTGGAATAAAATAACAAAATTCTCTCTCGGAGATTATCTCTCCGGGAGGATGCAGGCAATGGGCTGAAATGTAGTGATAGGGAGCTACTCTTTGTTTGCACATAGACAACTGGATGGTGTAAGCTGTGTTAAAAAAATCTCCACATTGTATCACTCGGGATCGGGCTAATCATGATGAGAAAGGTGACAATACAGGCACATTATCGGGGAGTCGTAGGGTATGTTGTTGGGGTTGTGGCTGTCGGAAAAGTTGATGGAAACAGATCAAGAACAAACATGACTAGATGTTGTGATGGGATGGGCAGGTGTAACATGGGATAGTCCACCTATCGAGGGACCAGAAAGTAAAGCCAGCAACCTTCAGACTGAAAAGGTACACAGAGAGTGAGAGAGATCCCTTGTGAGATATTGTCATTCAGTGCTATTTAACAAAACCATCATCCTGTTAACTGATTAACACCTTTGTTAAGATAGCAGATAAAAGAATTTCATGTGAAAGGAGTCGATGCTTTTAGGTGGGGAGGGGAGGAAGTTGGCAGAAAGAGGAAGGGAAAAAAATGCCAATTTAATGAGGAAGCCAGTATGAGAAAGACTGTCATTAAATCACTGCAAGTAGAAGCTTGAAGCTTCAATTACATGATTGAACATTTCCTGCTTAAATGCCTGTCTCGTAACACTGCTCTCTTTCTTGGTATCTAGGGCGAGTACACTCTGCCACAAACTAACTTCTACATCCCTACTCTCTACCTCCCATATTGGATGACCACCGGCAACTACAAGGTGATGGGAGTCCTGACCAGCAACGAGCAGGAGCTGGCTTGTCTCCAAGTCTCTTTCTCTCTGAAGCCGGAATGATCAGATCCAATCAGTACCCTTCCATTCCAGAAACTGTAGCTTCTCGGAGGCGCAGAACGGGAAATCGTCAACATTGTTTTTAACCTCCGCCCACCTAAGTTATGCCAACCTCAGTGCTGGCTGTCTAGTGTTATTTTGCTTCTCTCTAATAGTAACAGCTGTCCTGCAGCAGTGAAAGCATTGTTTCAGTTCTAAGTTGAATCGGGCATGTCTCCAGCAGTCTGACACTTCCGCCCCCATGAAGAAGAACGATAGTATTTGCCTTTGCATGTCAGCTCTGAAAGGCCTCATCACCAGGCAGTGTTTCATTCAGCAGAGAACTGGGACCGCTGGAAAAATGGCCCAGGAAACTTCTACATTTTTTTTTGTTGTGGACCCAGGAAAAGCAGGAGTGCCCCTCCTGGTCCCCCACTCAAAAAACACTCAGTCTCGCTGCCAGCCGGCTTGAGACCCCCCACCACCCCTCACTCCCCAGACCTGACCTGCCATCCGGCCAGCTCAGCACAGGGGCCGATGGATTCTCCCACCTGCCCACCCACAGCCCGGCCCAGCACAGGGGCCGATGGATTCTCCCGCCTGCCCACCCACAGCCCGGCTCAGCACAGGCGCCGATGGATTTCCCCCGCCTGCCCACCCACAGCCCGGCTCAGCACAGGGGCCGATGGATTTCCCCCGCCTGCCCACCCACAGCCCGGCTCAGCACAGGGGCCGATGGATTCTCCCGCCTGCCCACCCACAGCCCGGCTCAGCACAGGGGCCGATGGATTCTCCCGCCTGCCCACCCACAGCCCGGCTCAGCACAGGGGCCGATGGATTTCCCCCACCTGCCCACCCACAGCCCGGCTCAGCACAGGGGCCGATGGATTTCCCCCGCCTGCCCACCCACAGCCCGGCTCAGCACAGGGGCCGATGGATTTCCCCCGCCTGCCCACCCACAGCCCGGCTCAGCACAGGGGCCGATGGATTCTCCCACCTGCCCACCCACAGCCCGGCCCAGCACAGGGGCCGATGGATTCTCCCGCCTGCCCACCCACAGCCCGGCTCAGCACAGGGGCCGATGGATTTCCCCCGCCTGCCCACCCACAGCCCGGCTCAGCACAGGCGCCGATGGATTCTCCCGCCTGCCCACCCCCAGCCCAGCACAGGGGCCGATGGATTTCCCCCGCCTGCCCACCCACAGCCCGGCGAGCTGCAGCATGTTGACGACGTCAGAATCCGACCGCCTCACGCTGGGCCACCAGGCAGGTAGAGGGCACCCTGCCAACTGTGCACCCGCTTCGGGCAAAACTTGAAGAACAGCCCCCCCCACCCCAGCTGTATCGGATAGATGGGGCTCATGGGGTGCCCAAAGTCTGCGAGCCACGGTTTAAACACCTCTATACAGTCACAGAGCGTCATCCTTACCCGATCAATAAACTGCAACCCCATATAGCATCATACAGCACAGAAGGAGGCCATTTGGCCCATCGTGCCTGTGCCAGCTCTTTGGTGGAGTTATCCAATTAATCCCACCCCCCCTGCTCTTTCCCCAGAGCTCTGTAATTTGTTTCCCTTCAAGTATTTATCCAATTCCCATTTGAAAGTTACTGAATGTGCTTCCACCGCCCTTTCGGACAGTACATTCCAGATCACAACACGCGTTTAAAAATAATTCTCATCTCCCCTCTGGTTCTTTTGCCAATTATCTTAAATCGGTGGCCTCTGGTTACTGACCCTCCTGCCAACGGAAATAGTTTCTCCTTATTTACTGTATCAAAAGCCTTATAATTAGATGTAATTACTCAGCTGGTTGACAGCAAGGCTACGATTACTTCAAACTAACCAGCACTTCAACTGATGCCATAGGACAGTCAGAATCAGACAGATTGCAGCAATACAGGTTATTAGTTGGTGTATTAAAGATAGGATGTATGTTCAAATGGTTAAATACGGCTGCATGTGTCATGTTATTCCTGTGATCGAGGCTGATTCGTACACATTTTTTCTATGATCTGTCTTTCATAGAACATTAGCAACATTTCAGGAGATTTGCAATCCTGCTTTGTAAAGGGGCATCATGAAAGAGTGTCTGCAAAATTATGTTTTGGGGGCGGGGGGGGGGGGTGGAATGGGGAGAGACCCATGCATCAATTTCACTACAATCACATGACACTCCAGTACACAATGATGTATGTCAAGATTTACCTCGTCGCATTCTGTTTGCAAAGAAATGGAAAAAAAAAAATACTTGCTAAATACTTTGTTTCCAAGCAGGTGCCAGAATCTGGACTTTCAATAATGCTTCTGTTTGTAAAATTTTGTGTTGAATTTGTTTTAAATGAATGAAATTAACATGCCTTGCATTCATAAAATAAAAGTTCTGTCTGCCTTTGTGACACTTTCTCTGGATCATTTTCTTTAATGTGACAAGTCCCATCATCCCATCTGTGTCCGAGCACAAAATCCAGGCTGACATCACAGTGCAGCGCCGAGGGAGTGCTGCACTGGCGGAGGTGCCATCTTTCGGATGAGACGTTAAACCGAGGTCCCGTCTGCCCTCTCAGGTGGATTTAATAAATACCATGGCACTATTCAAAGGGAAGGGGAGTTTCTCCCCAGTGTCCTGGCCTGTTTATCTGTACCCTGCCCTCCCAACTCATTTCCTCAAGGGTTTCTGGCAGGATGCCCAAAGAGAAGGATCGGAGGGTGCTGTGCCGCAAGGCAAGGAACACAGGAATTAGTAGATGACAAAAGACCACGGTCTATCTAGTTCGCTTTCTACCATCCTGGCAGTCACATGATACAATGATAATAGTGTTGTTGACTAATCACAGCAATCAATCTCTATCAATTAGTCTACAACAGACCCAGACATGACACGAGGAAAACCCCAGTGGTGGAGAGCTTTGGGATCCATTGGTCCAAATTCACCTGCTCCTCCCAGCTATGCTACACAGACCACGTCATGTCTCAAATACTGTATCACCAAATATTCTTTTCTGACAGAAATCTATCTAATTTGCATTTGAATGAACCGACACTAACGGCTTCCACCATCTCCCGAGGGAGTCTGATCCATAAATTGACCGAGGATGACCTGAAAAGCTAAATCCCACCTTTCTCTTTCAGCCTCTTTATGGATTTTCAGTCCGAAAGGGGCGGAAAGAGGCAGCTGGTCAGGTGGTTAAAACAGCGTGGCCTTGGGGCCCATACACCAGCTGGATAAGAGGCAGGGACAGGGTTTGTGGGCGGGACTGTAAGGAAGGAACCTGGGGCAGCAGAGCTCCAGAGTTTCCTTGTTGGGCCCCAAGAAGCACTCTTGCCCCTCCTGGTTCCACAGAGGACAGTTTAACACTTACCTTTCCAGGGCAGCTTTCACTATGTGGGGGGAGGGGGGGCACAGTGGGCACCCACTCAGACTGAGCTTTAAAGACCATCGGAGTCCCATTAATGATTTGCATACAATTAGGTGGGATCCTCACAGGAACAGCCCCTCAAGCCTGTTCCACCATTCACTTAGCTCATCAGTGATCTATCAGAACAGTGGCGTTAAAATCCCCAGTCAGGTAATTCACTTGACTCTACATTTAAATAACACCCCGCGCCACTGGCCCAGTTTCTGCAGGTTAGGGGGATTTAAAATTGCCCCTAACCTGTCAGCAAGTCAACAAATATGCAAGACTTTGGAAATCTCAGGATAGAAGTGTGTAAATCTGATCCCCCTCATGGACCGCAGGGGGTCCGGGGATCCAGTTTAAAAACCCTTGGTCGACTGGAGACAGGCAAAGTACACTGTGGGGTAGTGTCCACTGCAGCAGCAGCAGTTTGCCAACCTTCAGTGTGGCAGTGCGTAGATATTTGAACTGATTCAGTACACCGAGGTGCACCTGTTCTTCTGTTCCTGCGCTAAACATCAATCCAGCTCTCGTTTTGCTCCAGTCATAATCTTGCAGCTCACTGAAAGTCCACCTACCGAGTGCGGTCTATGAAACTTCTTCAGTTTCAGACTTGTTTTCAAATCACTCCATGGACTCGCCCCTCCCTATCTCTGTAACTGCCTCCAACCCTCCGAGATCTCTGCGCTCCTTCAATTCCGGCCTCTTGCACAGCCCTGATTTTCATCACTCCTTCAGTGGCGGCCGTGCCTTCGGCAGCCTAAGCCCTAAGCTCTGGAATTCCCTCCCTAAACCTCTCTGCCTCTCTCTCCTCCTTTAAGGCGCTCCTTAAAACCTACCTCTTTGACCAAGCTTTTGGTCACCTGTCCTGATATCTCCTTATGTGGCTCGGTGTTAAATTCTGCTTGATAGTTACTCCTGTGAAGCGCCTTGGGACATTTTACCACTTTAAAAGCGCTATATGAATACAAGTTGATATATTGTTGTATTGAATCCTTGAAAAGAGATGGGTTTCTCCTGCAATCTGCCAATATCCCAGCAAGAGGCTTTGTGGAACACTGAAGTAACCAACAGTGACAAGAAAGACCATACTCTCTTTACGATTCCCACTCTGCCTCCAATTTTTGCATCCATCTTGGCCACTGCGTTTGATGTACTTTGTTTAAAAAGAAAAGAAAGACTGGCATTTATATAGCGCCTTTCACGGCTTCAGGACGTCCCAAAGCCAATGAAGTACTTTTTTGAAGCGTAGTCATTGTTGTAATGTAGGAAACACAGCACCCAATTGGAGCACAGCAAACTCCCACAAAGAGCAATGTGATAATGGCCAGACAACCTGTTTTAGTGATATTGGTTGAGGGATATTTATTGGCCAAGACACCAAGGAGAACGCCCCTACTCTTTTTCGAAATAGTGCCATGGGATCTTTTACGTCCATCTGAGAGGGCAGACGAAGCCTCGGTTTAAAGTCTCATCCGAAAGACGGCACCTCCGACAGTGCAGCACTTCCTCTGTACTGCACTGGAGAGTCAGCCCAGATTGTGGGCTCTCTGTTCATTGACCTGAGAGTCATAAGATGCCCAACGATGTTAACCTCAATGACCTAAGGGTCACCAGCTAAAACCCGATGACCTAAGTGGTATGATAGAATTGTAAAATTCAAAAATAGGACCTTATATGGGCAATGAAATGACTACAAAGGGAGGGAAAAGTAGACTTGCTATTGGTCACTTTGGGAGAGTGGGAGACAGCATCTGAACCCAGCCCAGTAATCCAAGCATGCAAGTCTGTAATCAACTACTTCATTGCTGCTTGTATTAAAATAGATCTGATAGACTCTTGTTAACTGTCTATTAATGTTGTATCTAATTGAGTCCACATGGACTTTTGAGGAATAAAGTAATATGTTGAACCAACGTTTCATTAGAAACTTTATCCTACCCATAGTGCTTGCCTTGTTCTGCCTTGGCTTCATAGAAAAAACTACAAAAGCAGATCTATATTCTCCAACAATGCTATTCATTCTTTGCCCAAAAATAAAGTAGGAAATTATCTTCCAATACAAACAAATGCAAAAGGAATGGCATTTTATGGCCCTTTGATGTACTCTTTATTGCTTCACAAACGTGTCTACATTCAGTGAATATGAATGAGGTGCAACATAGGAAGTATTTGATGCGTTATAGTTGCAGACCAATGTACTGTACAGAGCAGAGAATTGGAAATAGGAGCTGTTAATACAAAGCCAACTGCATACCCACAGAAAAATACACAATGGCCCAGAACTTCGGGTCTCCACGGGTGAGTACGCACGGGGTACTCACGCGTAGGTCCAATGGAAGTGCCGGTTTCGTGCATGCACTGCGCATGCGCGGGAAACCGGCACTTCCGTTCCCCTGAAAGAAGGGGTTCAGAGGTCGAACGCGTGCGCCGGAGAGGCAGCGCGTGCGCATCGAACTTACGTTTTTTTTGCAGGTTTTCCCGGGAGGGTATGTCTCCAGCAGTTACACTTTTAAAAAGCAGGCGCAAGGCCTGCTTTTTACAAGGTAAGTGGTGAATTAATTAAAATTAAAACATTTTTTCCACAGGTTTATTATTTTTAAATACTTTAAAGGCAAGTTTATTTTTAGCCCTGTTAGAAAATAAAATTATTTTTTTCAAAAATTTAAATTATTGTTTAAAAGTTATTTCATGTAATTTATAGTTTATTTAAAAAATGTGATTTAAAAAAAAATTTATTTGAAGATTTACTGATGTTTTGGGGCTTATAGTATTTATAGGTTTGACAGCTCTTCCTGTCAAACTTATGAATGAAGCATTCCCTGCTACCATTGGCTCCCCATGTCCCACGTGATCCCAGGGGATGCATCGAACTAACTGCGCCCCTGGGATACGCAAGCACTGCATGCCAGCAGTTGGAGGAGGCCCAGGATCGGAATTCCAGGCGGGCCCACAGCTCAACGGCCGGCGCGCTAGGTAAGTGCAGGTCGGGGGCTTGCACCCGCGGGAAGCCCCCGACCCGAATTTCTGGGCCAATATAACTGATGCTATGGAGTGGTGGTTCTTTTTTGGTTGAAGGACCCCTTTTCCAATCGATTCGTAATCACGGACGCCCACATTTAAATTATACTATACAATATTCATAACATGAAAGTGCTGCATGTGAAGAGTGTGTTAATAATGCTTTTAAGAAAACGGGTATTTACTTACAGATATCAGTGAGCTGGGTGTGCCTGCTTCTCACACCAATTCTGGGCACTCTGCAGCAACAAATGGCCACTATTAGCCTCTTAGTGCTGTACAACTTTTAAAGCCGTCAGGAGGCTGGCCAAGGTGAGTGAGGGCACGAGCACCCATCCACATGCAGAGATGCTGCTGGAAACACGACTCGCCGCCCACTGTCCCACCGGCGTGTTCTGTAACAGCTGCACTGTGGGAGTGTACGTGTTTGCGTGATCACGTTCAGGCACGTGTTTGGAGGGCCCCGCAGGCTCTCTGATCACATGTCGGGAAATAAAGACTTGCATTTATATAGCGCCTTTCACAACCACCGGACGTCTCAAAGTGCTTTTCAGTCAATGAAGTACTTTTGGAGTTGTAATGTGGGAAACGCGGCAGCCAATTTGCACACAGCAAGCTCCCACAAACAATGTGATAATGACCATATACTGTAATCTGTTTTTTTTTTATGTTATGTTGGTTGAGGGATAAATATTGGCCAGGACACCGGGGAGAACTCCCCTACTCTTCTTCGAAATAGTGCCCATGGGATCTTTTACGTCCACCTGGTTTAAAGTCTCATCCGAAAGACGATGACACAGAGTCGCGGCGCCAGGGTGAGGAATCGGCTCGACCGGCAGGGAGCGCTCGTTGCAAAGTGAGTGAGAGCTGTGGGCCTCTGTGAGGAGACGGGCCCAGCCGTCGAGAATAATTCGCAAGAACTGAATCGGTGTCGGTTTTATAAAGAGACTTGAAATTGCCTCCGGCCGTGGACCCCCTGGAAAGTCTCTATGGACCCCAGTTTGAGAAACAGTGCTGTAGGGCAAAGAGAGCTCAGGAAAGGGCCAGATTCGTATTAGCTGAGTGCAGGCAGGCTCTCGAGGATGAAGCAAGAGCTTCCTCGCATGGGGCAATGTTTTTTCCATGTTTGGTTACTTAATATCAACATGTTCCATCTGTGGCAGATTATAATTTGGATGACATTAGAATTAACGTTTATGAATAGAACTTAAAAAGCTAAGCTACAAATCCTCACCTCCAACATCTATCAGCACACCAGGTGTTAATCTCAACTACCGCAAGCAGCTACAGCATTCTACTGTGGCTCCGCCTGTAAATTTATTAGAGTAGATGCCCAATTTATTATTGGTAATTTACAAACAATAATCTTAGCAACTCGGATAACCTAATGTGACATGAGATTGGCACAATGGGTGGAGCAGCCTGGATGTGAAACACATCGCTCATTTGTAGAGGCCATGTGTCCCATGCATAAAAATGCTCTCGCAAACTGGGGCGCATATAGTATCCTCGACATATCAAACGTCAACAAATGGTATTGTGGGTTGAGAACAGGTATTTAAACTTGATAGAAGACTAAAGGGCTAAACCACTAACAGGGGCTCCAAGAATTAAGGTAAGGCAGTTGGCACTGATGGGCACTGCAAGTTGGGGATGCAGACATGAAACAGAAGGTTTTTTCATGTATCACAAGTACAACAACAACAATTTGTATTTATATAGCACCTTTAACGTAGTAAATCATCCCAAGGCGCTTCACAGGACTGTTATAAGACAAAAATTTGACAGGGAGCCACATAAGAAATTAGGGCATTGACTAAAAGCTTGGTCAAAGAGGTAGATTTTAAGGAGCGTCTTAAAGGAGGAAAGAAAGGTAGCAAGGCAGAGAAGTTTAGGCAGGGAATTCCAGAGCTTAGGGCCTAGGCAACAGAAGGCACGGCCACCGATGGTGGAGCGATTATAATCAGGGATGCTCAAGAGGGCAGAATTTGAGGAGCGCAGATATCTCGGGGGGTTGTGGGGCTGGAGGAGATTACAGAGATAGGGAGGGGCGAGACCATGGGGGGATTTGAAAACAAGGATGAGAATTTTGAAATCGAGGCGTTGCTTAACCGGGAGCCAATGTAGGTCAGCGAGCACAGGGGTGATGGGTGAACGGGACTTGGTGCGAGTTAGGGCACGGGCAGCCGAGTTTTGGATGACCTCAAGTTTACGTAGGGTGGAATGTGGGAGGCCAGCCAGGAGTGCGTTGGAATAGTCAAGTCTAGAGGTAACAAAGGCATGGATGAGGGTTTCAGCAGTGGATGAGCTGAGGCAAGGACGGAGAGGGGCGATGTTACGGAGGTGGAAGTAGGCGGTCTTTGTTATGCTGCGGATATGTGGTCGGAAGCTCATTTCAGGGTCAATCACAGAATCCCCACAGTGCAGATAGAGGCCATTTCGGCCCATCGAGCCTGCACCGACACATATCCCACCCTATCCCCGTAACCACACGTATTTAATCCCCCTAACACTAAGGGTCAATTTATCATAGCCAATCAACCTAACCCGCACATCTTTAGACTGTGGGAGGAAACCGGAGCACCCGGAGGAAACCCACGCAAACACGGGGAGAATGTGCAAACTCCACACAGACAGTCACCCGAGGCCGGATTCGAACCCGGGTCCCTGGCGCTGTGAGGCAACAGTGCTAACCACTATGCCACCGTGCTGCCCAAATATGACACCAAGGTTGCGAACAGCGTGGCTTAGCCTCAGACAGATGTTAGGGAGAAGGATGGAGTCAGTGGCTGGGGAACGGAGTTTGTGGCGGGGACTGAAAACAATGGCTTCGCTCTTCCCAATATTTAATTGGAGAAAATTTCTGCTTAGCCAGTGCTAGATGTTGGATAAGCAGTCTGACAATGTAGAGAGCGTGGAGGTGTTGAGAGAGGTGGTGGTGAGGTAGAGCTGGGTGTCATCAGCGTACATGTGGAAACTGACGCTGTGTTTTCAGATGATTTCGCCAAGGGGCAGCATGTAGATGAGATATAGGAAGGGGCCAAGGATAGATCCTTGGGGGACACCAGAGGTACCGATGCAGGAGTGGGAAGAGAAGCCATTGCAGGTGATTCTCTGGCTACAATTAGATAGAATGGAACCAGGCGAGTGCAGTCCCACCCAGCTGGACGATAGTGGAGAGGCGTTGGAGAAGGATGGAGTGGTCAACTGTGTCAAAGGCTGCAGACAGGTCGAGAAGGATGAGGAGGGATAGTTTACCTTTGTCACAGTCACAAAGGATGTCATTTGTGACTTTGATGAGAGCTGATTCGGTACTGTGGCAAGGGCAGAAACCTGATTGGAGAGATTCAAACATGGAGTTCCAGGAAAGATGGGCACGAATTTGGGAGGCAACAACACATTCAAGGACTTTGTAGAGGAAAGGGAGGTTGGAGATGGGGCGGTAGATTGCAAGGACGGACGGGTCAAGCGTTGTTTTTTTGAGGAATCATAGAATGGTTACAGCACAGGAGGAGGCTATTTGGCCCGTTGAGCCCATGCCGGCTCTCTGCCAGAGCACTTCAGCTAGTCCCACTCCCCGCCCTCTCCCCGTAGCCCTGCAATTTTTTTCCCTTCAGGTACTTATCCAACTCCCTTTTGAAAGCCGTGATTGAATCTGCCTCCACCACCCTTTCAGGCAGTGCATTCCAGATCCTAACCACTCGCTGCGTAAAAAAGTTTTTCCTCATGTCGCCTTTGGTTCTTCTGCCAATCACCTTAAATTTGTGTCCTCTGGTTCTCGACCCTTCCGCCAATGGGAACAGTTTCTCTCTATCTACTCTGTCTAGACCCATGATTTTGAACACCTCTATCAAATCTCCTCTCAACCTTCTCTGCTCTAAGACAACCACCCCAGCTTCTCCAGTCTATCCATGTAACTGAAGTCCCTCATCCCTGGAACCATTCTTGTAAATCTTTTCTGCGCCCTCTCTAAGGCCTTCACATCCTTCCTAAAGTGCGGTGCCCAGAATTGGACACAATACTCCAGTTGAGGCCGAACCAGTGTTTTATAAAGGTTCATCATAACTTCCTTGCTTTTGTACTCTATGCCTCTATTTATGAAACCCAGGATCCCGTATGCTTTTTTCGTCGCTTTCTCAACCTGTCCTAGCACCTTCAACGATTTGTGCACACATACCCCCAGGTCCCTCTGTTCATGCACCCCCTTTAGGATTGTACCCTTTAGTTTATATTGCCTCTCCTCGTTCTTCCTACCAAAATGTATCACTTAGCACTTTTCTGCATTAAATTTCATCTGCCACGTGTCCGCCCGTTTCACCAGCCTGTCTCTGTCCTGTTGAAGTCTATCACTATCCTCCTCACTGTTCACTATATTTCCAAATTTTGTGTCATCTGCAAATTTTGAAATTGTGCCCTGTACACCCAAGTCTATGTCATTAATATACATCAAGAAAAACAGTGGTCCTAGTACCGACCCCTGGGGAACACCACTGTATACCTTCCTCCAGTCCGATAAACAACCGTTCACCACTACTCTCTGTTTCCTGTCACTTAGCCAATTTCATATCCATGCTGCCACTGTCCCTTTTATTCCATGGGCTTCAACTTTGCTGGCAAGCCTATTATGTGGCACTTTATCAAACGCCTTTTGGAAGTCCATGTACACCACGTCAACTGCATTGCCCTCATCAACCCTCTCTGTTACCTCATCAAAAAACTCAATCAAGTTAGTTAAACACAATTTGCCTTCAACAAATCTGTGCTGGTTTTCCTTAATTAATCCACACTTGTCCAAGTGACTGTTAATTTTGTCCCAGATTATCGTGTCTAAAAGCTTCCCCACTACCGAGGTTAAACTAACTGGCCTGTAGTTGCTGGGTTTATCCTTGCACCCTTTTTCGAACAATAGTGTAACATTTGCAATTCTCCAGTCCTCTGGCACCACCCCCGTATCTAAGGAGGATTGGAAGATTATGGCCAGTACCTCTGCGATTTCCTCCTTAACCTCCCTCAGCATCCGAGGATGCATCCCATCCAGTCTGGTGACTAACCTAATTTAAGTACAGCAAGTCTTTTTAGTACCTCCTCGTTATCAATTTGTATCTCATCCAGTATCTCAACTGCCTCCTCTTTAACTATGACTTTGGCAGCATCTTCCTTGGTGAAGACAGATGCAAAGTACTCATTTAGTACCTCAGCCATGCCCTCTCCCTCCATGCATAGGTCTCCATTTTGGTCCCTAATCAGCCCCACTCCTCCTCTTACTACCTGATTACTATTTATATGCCTATAGAAGACTTTTGGATTCCCTTTTATGCTAGCTGCCAATCTATTCTCATACTCTCTCTTTGCCCCTCTTATTTTCTTTTTCACTTACCCTCTGAACTTTCTATATTCAGCCTAGTTCTCACTTGTATTCTCAACCTGACATCTGTCATACACTCCCTTTTTCTGCTTCATCCTACTCTCTATCTCCTTCATCATCCAGGGAGCTCTGACTTTGGTTGCCCTACCTTTCCCCCAAGTGGGAATGTACTTCGACTGGAGAGGGGTGATGACGGCAGATTTGAAGGAGAGGGACCAAAGATCCTGAGGTAAGTTAATAGATGGCAGCAGGTAACCACAAAAATGGCAGGTCCTAAGTAATAATCTTGTACAACACTGACAGTCCACCTCCATCTTGTCACTATGTGCAACAACACAGCAGGATTCAAGGTACTGAGGTACTGTGATAGGTACAAGGGGGCTCTAAGAGAGGCTCTAGATTCCTCTGACTAGGGCAACAAGGACGACAGGCACTCTAAAACAGAGAGGGTTAGAACAGAAAGAACAGGGCGGAGAGCTTGGTGCATACCAGCTGAGAGCAAACAGGGTCCCAAGGATGGAACATGGCATCAAATGGCTAGAAAAACTTACATTTATACAGTGGGCCTCACATGAAGGAATAGTGCTTTACAATAAAAAGGAAAAAGATGTGGTAGACACCCAGAATGTGGAAATGAAAGGAGGCTAGAATGAGGAAACCAAAGGCACAGTGCAATTCTCTACTCTCTAACGAACAGCACTGTACGAGTACCTTCACCACAAGGACTGCAGCAGTTCAAGGAGACCCACCTTCTCAAGGGCAACTAGGGATGGGCAATACATGCCCTTGACAACAATGCCAATACCCCAAGAATAATACAAAAAAGTCGGTTTTTGAAAGCAGGGAGCTGAAAAAGAATTCCAGATAGCAAGGACATCGTAGCTGAATATATATCAACCAATGGCGGAGCAGATAGAGTGGAAGGAGGAAGTCCAGTGTCAGAGGAGCAGAAGGTGCTTGTGGGTCATAAGGCAGGAGGAGATCACTAAGGCAGAGTGGGCAATGCCATGGGGAAATTTGGAAGCGAGGAAGAGATTTTTGATATTGACCCGCTGGGGCACAGGGAGCCAGTGGAGAGGACAGAGGCAATGGGAGTGTGGGGCTTGGTGCACACGAGGACAAGGGGCTGCGGCGTTGTGAATGAGTCGAAGCCTGTGGAAGGTTGGAAGCGACGAGGCCATACTAGGGGAGAGGCATGGATACGGTTTCAGCAGTGGAATGGGAGAGATGAGGGAGCAAGTCATGTTGAAAGAAAGACTTGCATTTATATAGCGCCTTTAACAACCACCAGACGTCCCTAAGCACTTTACAGCCAACGAAGTACTTTTTGAAGTGTAGTCACTGTTGTAGGAAACGCGGCAGCCAATTTGCACACAGCAAGCTCCTGTAAACAGCAATGTGATAGTGACCAGATAATCTGTTTTAGTCATATTGATTGAGGGATAAATATTGGGCAGGACAATTGTGGAGATTGCAAACTTTGGAGTTAAAAACAGAGCAGACAGTTGGTAGCAGGACAGCATCCCAAGTAATCAAGGGCCCAAATTCAGGGAAATGTGGAATTAAAAACAATCTTGGTAAGCAAAATGAGGCTATGTTAGCTGCATGATCCAAGGTGATATTTTAAATTATTCACTCATTTACCTGTAACTACTGTGGTTGACACGGCCCTCGACCGTGTCCGTTCCATTTCCCGCTCCTCTGCTCTCACCCCTTCTCTCCCAGAACCACGATAGAGTTCCCCCTGTCCTCACCTATCACACCAGCCTCCACATTCAACAGATCATCCTCCGCCATCTCCAGCATGATCCCACCACCATACACAGCTTCCGCCACCCATCGGCATTCCGAAGGGACCACTCCCTCCATGACACTGTGGTCCACTCCTCAATCACTCCCAACACCCCTTCCCCCAGCACCTTCCCTTGCAAGCGCAGGAGATGCAGCACCTGCCCTTTTACCTCCTCCCTTCCCACTGTCCAGGGCCCCTAACACTCCTTCCAGGTGAAACAGCTTCATCCCCTTACGCCCCACCTCAATGAATTTTGAGCTTGGCGCGACGCTGAGCTCTTTTTCCGTCGCCTTCATCTCCATGCCCACTTCTTTGGCCAGGAGTCTTCCCCCCGCACAGTTGACCCTTTCTCCCGTTTTCAGAGTTCTACCTGGACCCCTCCCTCTGGCCTCTTACCCTCTCTCGATCTTTTCATTGCAAACTGTCGGTGTGACATCGGCCGTCTCAATTTCTCTGCTCCCCTCACTCACTCCAACCTACCTCCCTCTGAACTTCACAGAAATCACAGAAACCCCACAATGCAGATAGAGGCCATTTCGGCCCATCGAGCCTGCACCGACACATATCCCACCCTATCCCCGTAACCCCACCTATTTAATCCCCCTAACACTAAGGGTCAATTCATCATTGCCAATCAACCTAACCCGCACATCTTTGGACTGTGGGAGGAAACCGGAGCACCCGGAGAAAACCCACGCAAACACGGGGAGAATGTGCAAACTCCACACAGACAGTCACCCGAGGCCGGATTCGAACCCGGGTCCCTGGCGCTGTGAGGCAACAGTGCTAACCACTATGCCACCGTGCTGGCAGCACTCCATTCTCTCAGATCCAACCCCAACATTGTCAATAAACCTGCTGGCAAGGGTGGTGCTGTTGTTGTTTGGCGAACCAACCTCTACCTTGCGGAATCTGAACGCCTACTCTCCGACACCTCCTCCTACCTCCCCCTGGACCATGACCCCACTACCGAACATCAAGCCATCATTTCCAAGACTGTCACTGACCCCATCTCCTCTGGAGATCTTCCCTCCACAGCTGCCAACCTCATAGTCCCCCAACCCCGCACAGCCCGCTTCTACCTCCTTCCCAAGATCCACAAACAGGATTGCCCTGGTAGACCCATCGTTTCAGCCTGTTCTTGCTCCACAGAACCGATTTCTTCCTATCTCGACTCTATTTTTTCTCCTTGTCCAAACTCTTCCCACCTACATCCACGACTCTTCCAACGCCCTCCGCCACTTTAACAGTTTCCAGTTTCCTGGCCCCAACCGTCTCCTTTTCACTATGGGCGTACAATCCCTCTACACCTCCATCCCCCACCCGGATGGCCTGAGGGCGCTCCGCTTCTTCCTTGAACAGAGGCCCGACCAGTCCCCATCCACCACCCTCCTCCTCCGCCTGGCTGAACTTGTTCTCACACTGAACAACTTCTCACTTCCTCCAAACGTGTTGCTATGGGAACCTGCAGGTGTCCTAGCTATGCCTGCCTTTTCATGGGATATGTGGAACATTCTTTGTTCCAGTCCTAATCAGGTCCCCTCCCTCACCTCTTTTTTCCGGTACACTGATGACTGTATCGGTGCCATTTCCTGCTCTCACCCTGAACTAGAAAATTTCATCACTTCGCTTTAAATTTCCACCCTTCCCTCACCTGGTCCATCTCCGACTCTTCCTTCCCTTTCCCTTCCTCGACTTCTCTGTCACCATTTCTGGGGATAGGCTATTGACAAACATCCACTATAAGCCCACTGACTCCCACAGCTACCTGGACTACACTTCCTCCCACCCAGCTCCCTGTAAGGACTCTATTCCATTCTCCCAGTTTCTCCGTCTCCGCCGCATCTGTTCTGACGATGCAACCTTCCATACCAGTGCTTCCGATATGTCTTCCTTTTTCCTCAACCGAGGATTCCCCTCTACTGTGGTTAACATGGCTCTTGACCGTTACCGTTACATTTCCCACACTTCTGCTCTCACCCCTTCCCCTCCCTCTCAGAACCACGATAGGGTTCTTCTTGTCCTCACCTTTTACCCTACCAGCCTCCACATTCAACAGATCATCCTCCGCCATTTTCGCCACCTCCAGCGTGATCCCACCACCAAACACATCTTACCCCCTCCCCTTTCAGCAATCCGAAGGGACTGCTCCCTCAGAGACATCCTAGTCCACTCCTCAATCACTCCCAACACCCCTTCCCCTTCCCACGGCACCTTCACTTGCAAGCGCAGGAGATGTAACACCTTCCCTTTTACCTCATCCCTTCCCACTGTCTAGGGCCCCAAACATTCCTTCCAGGTGAAACAGTGATGTACTTGTATTTCTTGCAATTTAGTATACTGTATTTGCTGCTCACGATGAGGTCTCCTCTACGTTGGGGAGACCAAGCGCAGATTGGGTGATCGCTTTGCGGAACACCTCTGTTCAGTCCGTAAGGGTGACCCCGAGCTTCCGGTCGCCTGTCACTTTAATTCTCTGCTCCACTCCCTCTCTGCCCTCTGCCTCTTACACTGTTCCAATGAAGTTCAACGTAAGCTCGAGGAAAAGCACCTCATCTTTCGATTAGGCACTTTACAGCCTTCTGGACTCAACACTGAATTCAACAATTTCAGACCATAACCTCTGCCCCTATTTTTCAGATGGCAGCTGTTGATGATTCTGCCATTCCCATGTACACTTCCTTTTGGCAGTTCTGAGTCTCCCACTTAGGGAGGGCAGTCAGGCACTGGTGTGTCTTCGCACCCAGACTTTCTGTCTTTGGACCCTGCAGAGATACCTGTACATCGAGGATCCTCCCAGGTGGTGTGCGCTGGCGATGTATTTCTTCCGCCAGCTGCACGGCCTCAATTATGACACTCAACTCCTGTCTGTAAAACTGGGGGGTACCCGTGCCTGCTTGCGGGAGCTGCCTGTCTTCTACCAGGAACTGCTATGGGTCTGGAACAAGGTCGCTTGCAGATGGAGTTCTCCCCCGTCAGGAGTGGCAGCTGTCCTTTGGGAGCCGCTGCTCAGGAATCCGCACCTCCACGAACGCGGGTTCATGTGGCTGGCGGAGGGCAGGGCTGTGTCTGGCAAGGTAACCAGAGTCGGGGAACTACTCGAGGGCGGAGGAGCGGGCTGGATGGTGGCGGAGGAGCTGGCGCAGTGCCTGTCCTGGGCCAACGTGCAGCTCATGGCCAAAGCCATCGAGTCGCTGAAAGTGGCACTGGGCCCTGACTCCACTAGGTGTATTGAGGAGGCTCAAGCACATGGGGCGATGAATTCCTCATCGGCGTCTGGCCCCGAAACCCCTCTCGGGAACCAACGCCTCACAATTTGAGCCGTCTCGGGGAAATGCCCTCCGTGCCTTTTCATTCTGCACGGAGGGGTTGCCTGTATGGGCTGCTCCTGCACACCCTCCACTTTGTCATCCTCGTGTGCCGTCCGGACACGCCTTGGCGCACCATCTTGCCGTCCGGCAGAGGTCCCCAGTGGAGGGCTCTCTATGCGGGAGTCCTCCCTTTATCTATTGGGGACTTTGCCTGGAGGGTGTTGCATGGAGCAGTCCCATGCAATAAAGTTTTAAGTAGGTTCATGAACTCCCAGACCGCCTGCCTTTTCTGCTGCCTCGATGAGTCCGTGTTCCATGTATATGTAGAATGTGAGAGATTGCAGCCCCTCTTCCACTATTTGAAGGGGCTGCTCCTCAATTTCTGGTTGCACTTCAGTCCCACGCCCGTGACCTTTGATCACCCGGTGCAGAGGGGAGTGGGCAGATCGGGGGACCTCCTCGTAGGACTGGTCCTTGCCAAAATGGCCATCAACTGGTCTAGGCAGCAGGCGGTTGAGGGGATCGTTTGGCTCGACTGCCTGTCTCTCTTCCGCGGCCACGTTCGTGCCCGGGTGGCCCTGGGGATGGAGCATGCGGTGTCTGCTGGCACGTCCGAGGCCTTCCGCAACCAGTGGGCACCGCAGGGAGTGGAGAGCATCATCACCCCCGGCGATGAGATTTTAATTTAATTTGTTAAGTTTCATTTAATGTATATTTGTTAATTGACAGTTTATTTGTTCGTACCCAAAAGAGTACACACTTTTGTTTATCTGTCCCATTACCATTTCCTTTTGCTTTGTACAATCATCCCTTTGGTCATTTAATCTCTCCTGCCTTCCACTCTAGCACAGAGCTTTCCTTTTGTTCTTTCCTCCCCTCCCCTTTCCCTGCCTTTGTAATTGCTTAAAACCTGTTACATCTCTAACTTTTTCCCAGTTCTGACGAAAGGTCATTGACCTGAAACGTTAACTCTGTTTCTCTCTCCACAGATGCTGCCTGACCTGCTGAGTATTTCCAGCATCCGCAGTATTTTGTTTTTGGTATGTGTTAATTTGCTTGTTGGTCAACACCTTTCATCATGTCGATCTCTATTTAAAAAAAAATGTCTGATGGTTCCTATATTTATAAATTAAGTCACTGACTTGGCTGTACTTCCCTCTTTCGGCTGCTGAGTTCAGACATCAAGCATCCCACTCCCGCCACCTGGGCCACTGAGCAGGAAGCGGCTCCGTCCCGCGAGTCCTCCGCTCCACACCCTCGGGACGGTGGGAGGAGTTAGAGCGACGGACCGGAAGTTGTGGCGTGGGACAGGTTAGCGGGGGTGAACCCCCCCCTTGGATACCGGAGAGGCGTTGCCAGGTGCAACCCAGAGGCAGGAGGCGGGGACAATAAATGTAGGAGAGGCGCAAAGATAAAGACACCTGACAATCAGTAGAGCAGAGAATATATGGAGAGATAACAGGGGCAGCTCTGTCCGAGCGGAGGGAGAAACACAAATACGAAAACAGCCCATGCAGTCAATGGGCAGAGTAATCAGCCTTTGTCATAGCTCTGTTAAGGTAAGAGCTCAGTGTCATCCTACAGGTTACTGATATAGGAGCAACTGGGCACAGATTACAAGATAATTATGAATGAGGAAGGCCATTTTGACTTGTCCATCCATTCAGAGTCAACGTCTCAACAGATGGACACCCATAAGTGTTGCAGATCTGGTCAATCTGCACAAATAGGATTTGCATTGACAGCCTGTCAGTACAAAACAGAGGACATGTTGTGGCCAACATCTCCCTGGCAACCAGATAATATGTCCAGAGATGGAGTCCACAGTCAATTATTTCATGAGCCTAATGAATTTAGTACTAGTCTCAAAGCACGGTCTGTGCAAAATGTAATTTTAAATCCATTTTGTCTTCCTTGCCTCAGAAAAGTTACTTGAAATTTCTGCACAACTCCCCCGTTTGTGGGGCTGAAAGTACACAGGAATAGGATATTTCAGGTTCAGTTTCCATGCTGCAAGCGTTGTAAAGATGTTGGCACCTGTTGTGATCTCATGTTTGCAAACACACATGACTAGATTTTATTTTTCTAGATAATTTGGATAAACAATGTTCATTGATGAGCAGGGTTAACATATCCAATAAAGTCTTGGTCAGAGTATTGCATAATATAATGTCAAACTCTTAACACTTTCTATGGAACTATGTAATTGTACAGATTATGGGATAGTTCAATAGAATGCCCTTTCTCTTTGATATCTTCTATGAAATTTAATTATAGCATATTTTCTGGCTTTTATATAAACTTATTGTTTCTGCAAAATATTTATCAAAAATCTTTGGAAGCTGATTACACCCCAGCCTGCTTCAAGTGGAGCTTTAAAAAGTGCCTTTTAATTAGTGCTTTATAACTTCTTCAATATTATTCTTGCTCTATCGCATTTGCTTTCTCACAGGCTCTGGGCTCCACTATGCGTCTGGTTTAAAAGTGCTGTTAATTGCAGCTGACGCCATGCCAGCCAGTAAGCTCTTCACCTGACTGTTAGACGATCCCAGTTAACGCTTTGCTGCCATGGGTAAACTGCAGAGTAAACAGAAACGCAACATATCCCGATACAGGTATGGTGAGTCTGTGGAGCGCATGATCGAAGGTGGTAATGATAGACTGCAATAATAAACCTATCCTCATTCTGCACGTTGATCTCTAGTAAAACGCATGTGCAAATTTAGATTTGTTTAATATTTGTTCTTGGGATGTGGGTGACGCGCTATTTATGCCTATCTCAAGTTGTCCTGAGGATTTGAAGAGAACCGCAATGTGTGGGAGTGGAGTCACACATAAGCCACACATGGTCATGGTGGCAGATCTGTCGCAATCTGGCAGCCTTCTGGAAGCTTTCACGGTCATTGTTTTTCTTGCGTCAATCCACAATTATTTGAATTCAGTTTCACCACTTGCCATGGAAGTATTTGAACTGCTAGTCCAGTACCACAACCACTGGGCTGTGAATGTTGTCATTTCAGTTACAGTACATACAGTGAATCTGTAAGTTAAAGGAGCTCTCTGAGCTAAGGCCCTTTCTAGCTTTATCTTCAAGTACCATCCTACTCCCGTATTTACTAAAGAAAAATCAAAAGTGTTAAATTTTATACTGCAGTGACTGACCTAATCCGAGTTGTTTCTTTGCTACCATTCTTAGAATCATGGAATGTTAGAGCACAGAAGCAGCCATTTGGCCCATCAAATCTGCACATGAGCCACCAAGTCTGATCCCACGCCCCTGATGTCTCCACATATTCTTTAATATTCTTTTTCAAGCCACTATCTAATTCCCTTTAAAACAAATTTATGGACTCTGCTGGAATAGCACTTTATGGCAGACATGTATTTCCATCTAATCTCCCTCTGTGCAAAGAACATTTTTCTAACCTCATCCCCCTCTGATTATTCTTGTGATCGTAAGTTTGTGCCCTCTCATTACTGCCTATCGTTATTTATCTTATCATCATCCTTCATAATTTTGAAGATCTCTATCAGATCTCCCCTTAACCTTAGTTGCAGTGGAAAAAGCCATAACTTCTCAAGTTTATCTCCATAACTGGGACCCCTTGTAACTTGCAGCATCCAAGTGAATCTGTGCTGCACCTTTCCCATTGCCTTTATACTCTTTCTACAGTGGGGTGCCTACCACTGCACACAATACTCCAATTGCAGCATAACTAAGTTCTTGCATAAGTTAAGTATTATCTCCTTTTGTATTTAGAGCCTCTAGATGTAAAACCAAGGATTCCATTGCTTTTTTATGGTCTTCTCTACCTTTGAAAGGTCCCCCTGCTCCCCTCTCCTAAATTTCAAATGCTCTAAAGTTGGCATGTCCAGATTTTTTGTCTTGGTTGGCCACTTGGCCGGATATCATGGCACTGTGCAGGCTACATATAGGCAACGGGTGTTGTTGTTAAAACTTGCGTGTTTCACTTGAGTAGTAACAAAGTCAGTCGGTGGTTACAATCACTTTGTTTTTATGCTGAAGTAAAAGAATAATCTAGAAGTAGAGTATTATTTCTTCAGTATACAAAGCAATTTACAAGCCGAGTATTTACCAGCAGATAGAGCACAGTTGAATGTAGGCATGCATTCATCCTGGTACTAACCTCTAAAGAATGAAAGAGCTTTCTTCTTATACACTATTTTATCCTTCGCAAACTCTAATTTTTCCCCTTCTCTCCCTTGATTGGTCCTTCTACTGCTCTTTACTGTGCAAACTTCAGTACATGCTTATCTGCACTGATGATATCTGTCTGTTCAGTGTGCCTCAGCAACTCTTCTGTTGTTGCAACCTTGGTCAACCTTGAACACACTAGCTGGCAGCATTATTTTCATCTTGTTGCCAGCCTGACCTTTAACGCTCTCTCTCCATCTTATTTATCAAC
Source organism: Somniosus microcephalus (assembly GCF_052327205.1). NCBI lineage: Eukaryota > Metazoa > Chordata > Chondrichthyes > Squaliformes > Somniosidae > Somniosus > Somniosus microcephalus. The sequence continues at coordinate 57,753,209 of NC_141009.1, read as the reverse complement.
AATGGGAGTAAATGATTTGACACCGAAATCCAAGCAAACAATATCATTTTTTGAAAAGCAAAGCTCCATTAAACACTGACTAAATACAAAATAAAACAAAGCAGTGGAATTCGAGCGATAAAGTCTACAGCAGTACGCAGGCTGTACTGACCCAGCATTGCCATGCAGTAGTCAGACTCCAGTAACCAGGCTTCACTTACTAGCAATGGGACAATAAAATGTGATATTTCGTAGCTCCAGCTCATCTCCCACTTCTCATTTATGAGCTGTATAGTTAGATTAAACAGTGCAGTTGGGCGTTAACAACAGTTGTCCCCGCCTCATTGCTGGAGTCTAGTTCCTCGAGTGCCAGCAGCCCTCCATTACTTCAGCCAAGTGACCATTCTTCATGTGAGAACAGTAAGTGTCGGCACACTATTCCGCCATACAGGGGGTCGGGGGGGGAAGTCACAACAGTGCCTGATCCTGTCCTTGTGTAACTTTCCTACACTGGCCACGAGATGATGGTCAGGAGCAAGAACCCTAGTTGATTATTGTTTCTCCCTCACTCGTCCATTGAAACTGAGACCCATTTTAGTGGCCCGACTGTTGCCCTGGCTGACATCAGCTAAAAGACTGGGAATCAAATCAAATCTCTTTAGAGGAGCTATGTAGTGCAAGATTTATTTGTAGTGGTTTATTTTTAATTAAATCTAAATAACCCAGGAAACCGAGTTTTTTTTTTTGTATAAATCAGGATACCCTGCAAAATATGTTACATTGCCACTGTAACCCAAATCACTGTGCATTACACAGGCACTATTTGTCACAATCTGTAGGGAGTGTTGGTCAATATGGACCTGTGGCCATTAGAAGCTGGATTGTTACTGCTCAGAGTCAAATGTCAGCTTGGCTCATTGGGAACACTCGCCTCTGAGGCAGAAGGTTGTGAGTTCAAGACCCAACTCTAGGGATTTGAGCACATAAACTAGGGTGACACTTCAGTGCAGTACTGAGGGAGAGATGTTAAACCAAGGCCCTGTCCGCCTGTTCAAAGAAGAGCAGGGGAGTTCTCCCGGTGTCCTGGCCAATACTTATCCCTCAACCAACATCACTAAAACAGATTATCTGGACATTTATCACATTGCTGTTTGTGGGATCTTGCAGTGAATAAATTGACTGCCTTACAAACAAAACAACAGTGACCATGCTTCAAAAGTAACTCATTGCTCATAAATTGCAATGGAACATCTTAAGGGCCTGAAACGTGTTCTAAAAGTGCAAATTTTTAAAATTTAATTTGGGCAGCAGATTTTTATTCTATTAATCTTCGGTGTAACACAGATCCTAGAGGTAAAAGGGTGATGTATTAATCCACCGCAGTACCCAGTCCTCCTCAGCTTGAGCTGTTTGTACCCTGGCGTGAATTCTGCAGGATCCACTCGTAGTTATTACATATCCGCAATCTCTCAAGGAGGCACAGGACAAACTCTAAACAGTGTGTCAGATTACACTGTGCATTGTGCTTGAACTTGAACTGTGTCGTATTCTTTCTAGGATTGATGGGGATACAGGCCACAGTTCCATCACTCAAATGGTGCAGCAATACAGTCCTGCGCATAATGATGCTGTGACATCATTAGCCTCCCTAACGTCTGAACACTGCGTGTCTGGAGGAAAGGACAAGGTGAGATTTTCACCTTTTGGAAGGGCAAAAATGGAGGGTGTGTGTTTGAGCAGGACTTTACACTAGTGTGTACAATAGTTTTGTGACATTTAATGTGACACACACACACCATAGCTGCATGTTTTGCTGTCTCACTCTAGCTTTCTTCTTCACCCAGGAAGGCTGGTACAGACTTGGGACTTCTGACAGCAGTGCCCTGTGAAGTAGCATTGAGTTTGTACTGTAAATTCCAGCTTATTCACAGCTTGACAGAGTCCATTACTAAATACAGATCATTGGTGTGATAGCTGCCTTTTTATGTGTGCATCTATATGTGCATGCATGAGCAGATATTTGGTTTCTGATTTAATTCAGTAGTGATGTCTGCTGCCTGTTACTGAGATGTACCCACTTTTTGCCCTTCAGACAGTGGTCATATATAACTGGAAATCTGGTGGTGTGCAGCAGAAATTCATGGGGCATGAACGTGATGTGACCAAGGTAAGAGCAATTTATAAACCACTTGGCAGTATATTTACTGATTGCAATACAGGAGAAATGGAGATACGCCATTGACTGTGGAAGTGGAAAGGGCTCAACCTTTATTATCTGGGGCCTAGTTTTAAAGTCTAGTCAGATGCAAGGGATGAAGGTTACCCCTCTGTAGTAGTTGGTACAGTGCTTTATAATAATGTCTTTAATTTCTGAGGTCATGGATCCTAGATGAAGTGTATTAAGCTTAGGCTCAAAGCACTGAGGTCCAGACATTTCAATAGACAGATGCCAAAACCCCCCTCATAAAGATCCTAATCTGCTTTGAAAGCCTATACGGTGCAGACTTCTGATTGTTTTTGATTGGATTCTGAGAATTTGGTTTAACCAAATATTCTAGGATAAGCCCAGAATATTAAGCTGAAGTATTTGTTGGATAAATACTCCTTCTCCCCATAGGCATGGTAGTTAACTTCATGAGTAGTATATCTATCCTTGTAATGTTTCCCAGGATAGTCATTGAAATATGATTTTTCACTCATCTCCCAGGACTCTCCCGCTGGTCCACCAAATCAATTAATACGTAAAACGGAAGGGGAGTCTAGGCAGACTACTCTCTGTCCAAAGTATGTAACCACCCAATCCCCCTATCTGATCTGTAAAAATATAGTCATGTATTTGTTACCTGCCCAGTGGAGATCTACCATTTCAGTCCTGCTTCCCACCTCACTGTACCCTGGAGCACCTCCATTTCATTGCAATAGGACACGACACTTTGGGCAAACCTGGGAGCTGACCTGGAGCCATCCGCTCCCATAACACCACGCAACTGGTTCTGCTTCTGTATTCTGATGACTTGCTGCACTCAGTGGGGGGAATTTTGACTTTGGGCGATAGTGTAAAACGGGCGATATCGGATCAGGCGCCTGTTATAAGAACATAACAAGCAGCAGCAAGAGGGGGCCATATGGCCGCTCGAGTCTGCTCCGTCATTCAATAAGATCATGGCTGATCTTCTACATCAACTCCACTTTTCACACCCTATTCCCATATCCCTGATTCCCTTAGTGTCCAACAATCTATCGCTCTCAGTCTTGAATATACTCAACGACCGAGCATCCACAGCCCTCTGGGGTAGAGAATTCCGAAGATTTACACCCCTCTGAGTGAAGAAATTTCTCCTCCTCTCGGTCCTAAATGGCCGACCCCTTACCCTGAGACTATGACCCCTAGTTCTAAACTCTCCAGCCAGGGGAAACGGCCTCTCAGCAGCTACACATCTCTCCCAATGTTCATTTCCATTTCCGATATCGCCTGTTTTACACTATCGCTCAAAGTCAAAATAGCCCCCAGTGTGACCTTGTAGTGGCTTACATGGACTAGGTGTAAGAACAAGTCCCCACCGCACTCTTGTCAGCTGCGGCATGATACTTGATGGGAGGCTTCTAAATAGAGGTAACAGATGGGACAATGTATAACAATGGCTGTTTCACTTCATCGGGTGACATAGTCGATTAATTCACATTTGCCATTTTCATGGGCACCAGACTTTTGGAGTTTGAAATGCTCACCTGTGAGACTAGAGTTTTATCAACAGTTTGTATTGCAGTGCGGTTACGGAACTGATTTGTGTGAATGCAGCCTGGTCCAGTCTAATTCATGTGCTATATCCTTGAGTTTATCGCACCCGCGTATGATACGCATAGAGATCTCATATGTTGCTAGGTTCTCTGATTTTCAGGTGTTGTATCCAGCTGTTGTTGGGGGCGGGGTGAATCCTGTCCTGCGTTGAAGCGACCTGCATGTGAACAAAATGGTGGATTCCCCCGTATTTCGAATTGTGCCTGTCATTTTATTTCAGGTAACCTGCGGCTTTCAATCAAACAGAATCTTCAGTGCTTCACGTGATAAAATGGCCCTGATGTGGGACGTAGACAGTAAGGCCGGACCACTGCAGGAGTTTACTGGACACGAACTGGTGGTGACTGGCCTAGCTGTGAGCCCAGGTATGGACGCAGGAAGCCTTCATTCATCATAGTATTTTTTGTGTGTTTTTTGCCACAGTAAATTTAACTGGGTCATAGCAAAGTCGTGCATATAATGAAAAGGGAACATTTTCCCATTTTCTTACAGAAAGAAGGGGGAAGGAAGAGAGTCAGAGGCAAGCTGAGAGAAAACGACAGAACGTGTGTGAGAGGCTCACAGAGAGGGGAAGACAAGTGGAAACATATCGAAAGGATGATAAATTAGAGAGTTGGAGAGGAAAAGAGATAAAGTATTTAAGAACCTTGCATATAGGCAGAAAGAAAAGAAAAAGGGAGACAGAGCGGCAAGCGGAGAAGGAGACAAACAATTAGAGTAGGTGACAAGCAGAGACCGTGGCAGGAAGAAAAGGATGCCATTTTTTTCCTTTTGTGTGAGCAATGTCATGTTGTATATAATTTTATTTACAAATGTAGAAGTGCCTCTAGTGGCAGAAGTTCAGTCTCTTCCTCAATCACAATAGCAAAATATTCCAGAAGCTGGAAATCTGAAATAACAACAGAAAATGCTGGAAACAATCAGCAGGTTAGGCAGCGTCGAGGAGAGAGAAACAGAGTTAATGTTTCGGGCCGAGGACCCTTCGCGAAGGGTCCTCGACCCGAAACGTTAGCTCTGTTTCAGTCTCTTCCTCCCTGACTCTGTTCTGGGGCCATGGGCGAGAAGACATTGTGCCTGTGTCGGGCTTTCTTTCTGCAAGTGTATGATCTTGTTAACCTGAGTGGTGTGTTTGTATCATAATATTGTTTTATTGCCCTTTCCAGATGGTTTGCAACTGTGTACAGGATCCCGGGACAATTCCTTGTGTATCTGGGATGTGGAGACTGGGGACTGTCTACAAAACTGCTCTATTTCCAGGAATCTGGTAGGACTGATTGGCAGCTGAGCACTGGTTTTCCAAATGCTTATTTGGCCAATGCTTTAGTGCAATGCTGAGGGAGTGCTGCACTGTCAGGTGCCATATGTCGGACAATGTTTCCCCCTAAGCTGCGCGGCTGCGCACCAATCAGGAGGTCCCGTGCAGGCCGCTCACCAGCTGCTACCGCTGGAAAAGATACCGTGCGTGGGCGGCTGCGCAGCAAATTTAAAGGGGCCGCGCACCAAAAAAGAATTAGAGAGAACATTGATTTTGGATGAGGGGTTAAACCATCTGTCCTCTCAGGTGGACATAAAAGATCCGGTGGCACTATTTCGAAGAAGACCAGGTGCGTTCTCCCTGGTGTCCTGGGGCCAATATTTGTCCCTCAACCAACATCACTAAAACAGATCATCTGGTTATTTACCTCATTGCTGTTTGTGGGAGCTTGCTGTGCGCAAATTGGCTGCAGCATTTCCTACATTACAACAGTGACTACACTTCGACAGTACTTCATTGGCTGTGAAGCACTTTAGGAAGTCCTGAATTCGTAAACGGTGCAAATTCTTTTGTTCTTTACTAAATTTCCACTCTGCTGTGACAGTCACATGAATCTACATTTTATTGTCTTGTGGCGTACCGATTACAGAAAGGACACAATCCGTTTTTCGGTCCGTAGACTATAAATCAGGCGTCATGCCTTTAAGAAGGATCACACCTTTAAGAAACTCGATCTGCAACATAGTTAAGCCCAGAGCGGGGGAGGAGCAGTCGAAGCTGTGGACTGATGAAAGGCAGTCGGACTTGGTGTAGGCTCTGACGCCATTTTGTGTTCAACATGCAGTCTCAACAATTAAACCTTTTCTGTTGAACCTCTCCGAGTTCAGTATTTTTTGCTAGGAGTACGTAGACTCCTACAGTCTAACCTAACTGATCATAACGCACACCTTCCCTATCCATGTACTCTAAGCTCACTGGAAGTGTGCTCTATTGGATTCAAGAGAGAAAAGAAAGACTTGCATTTATATAGCGCCTTTCACGACCACCGGACGTCTCCAAGCGTGTCACAGCCAATGAAGTACTTTTGGAGTGTAGTCACTGTTGTAATGTAGGAAACGCGGCAGCCAGTTTGCACACAGCAAGGTCCCACAAACAGTAATGTGATAATGACCAGTTAATCTGTTTTTGTTACGTTGATTGATGGATAAACATTGGCTAGGACACCGGGGATAACTCCCCTGCTTTTCTTTGAAATAGTGCCATGGGATCTTTTACGTCTACCTGAGGGAGCAGACGGGACCTCGGTTTTTAATGTCTCATCTGAAAGACGGAATCTCCAACAGTGCAGCACCCCCTCAGTACTGCACTGGAGTGTCCGCCTAGATTTTTGTGCTCAAGTCCCTGGATTCAGTCAGTTACAAAAGGCGTATAACACTGATGTTTGCTGTTTTTTGATCTGATGAAAATTTTGCGTGGCATCTAAGTGACTGATTGCCAAATGACCTACTGAAAGGGCAGACATAACTCATTAACATCAACAACTTGCATTTATATAGCACCTTTAACATAATAAAACATCCCAAGGCACTTCACAGGAGCAATTATCAAACAAAATTTGATGTTGAGCCACATGAGATATTAGAGCAGATGACCAAAAGCTTGGTCGAAGAGGTAGGTTTTAAGGAGACCACTCATTTGTTTTATAATTCGTGAAATTCTTTAACCAGAGGAAAATGGGAATATGTAAGAGTCGTAACCACAGGGTGATGCCACCAATACTGATCCTTTCTTCCTACACTGTCAGAGGTAGCGCTGTCTCTCTTTCTCTTTCTCACAAATAGTTGACCCATACTTCCTTGAAGATAAACTTTGCTTTCAAAATTGAACATGCACGCAAGATCTATGTGTTCACCCATTATCAGTTATTGTTTAAGACAATAGCAGGTTGGGATATTAAACCAGAAACCGGGCAAGGGGGCAGTTAAAATGGAGCCGGTGACTTGCCCGTTGGCCTGCCGCCCCGACCACATTTAAGTTGCAGGCACCAAGGACGTCAGCCCATAGCCGGCGGGGTCCTTGCTAACTCTGCAGATGGGACCCCCGACAACGTGATCGCCCCGACTGCAATCTTAACCCCAGGCCTGTGTGGCGAACCCTCGGGCCAAAACTGTCGGGAGGTGGATCCAGGGCCAGAACAGGCTCAGAATGGCAAATTAAAAAAAAAAAAAATGGGGGTTCCCTGTGGGCCAGGAGGAGCAGGACTGCTGTAGGCTTGATTGAGACTCATTTCACATAGGATCTTTACAGCCAGCAGAGAGAGGAGACTCATCCCATCACTCTAAGCTGAATTTGAACCCATGTCCCAGATGTAAAAGTTCAATGTTCAATCGGTTTCAGATTCTGAAATTTTTACTGGTGTTTTGGGCATCTGTCTACTTTTCCATGGAAACTAAATCAGTGGCCTCACTCCTCCTTGGCCGATTGCTATGTTGTTGTCCGGTTACATGGCAGCACTGCCTGATTGATTGATTGATTGTACTTTGACTCTTCTCCAGGTGACACACATCTGCTGGGTTCCTGCAGAATCACTCGTCATCCAGACGTCCGAGGACAAGATGATCAGGTGGGTAAACCACGGCCCAGTTCACCGTGGTCATTCAGCAAGGATCATTAAACAGGTGTCTTGTGCATGCAGGCAACGTGTGTGTGTGTCATTGTGAAATAAAATGTTGTATTAAATGATGCTATACCAATGGCAAAAAGTGAATTTAAAGTGGTTAAGGATGGCTCTTTTTTAGGTCATTGCAGGAGCTTCCTATCTTAACACAGCCCTCCATTCAATCTTGACGAGCCTAGCGTGCCTTGCTCCAGCCACTGATGAAAACCAGCTACTAACTGTACAAGTTCCTTTTGTCCTCACAGTGTTGTCTTAGAGTACTCGTTAGCGTTGACCCTTTCTGTGGCTGGGGTTTCGACATGCTAACAGTGTGCCCTGGCTGCTTGCTGAAAGAGCGGACATAGGGTAATGATACCTGTGAAACAATTTAACATTTTTTTTGTACTTTCCCTTTCTGTTAATTTATTTTGAAACTTGTCATTTAATCAGTGAGTGCTGGTCACCCCATTGAGGAGCTGGTTTAGTGGAGCTTTTCAGCCTGACGGTACTCAGGAGCTGGATTAACTTTAGTAGGGATAGTCATTTCTTATATCTGAATAACAAAATAACCTTTAGGCAGATAGGTTAAAGGGGTGTCTAGCTTCTAATCTCTTTTACTTCTTTTGTTTCTTTTATTCTTTTGTCCGATTGCAGCCCTGCCTTCGATCTAGTTTCTTTTCTTTCCAGTTTTGAAGAAGGGTTCGACCCGAAACATCAACTCAAATTTCTCTCCACGGATGTTGCCTGACCTGCTGAGTTTTTCCAGCATTTTCTGTTGTTATTTTAGGTTAAAGGGGTGGTCTGTTACTCATTTGGGGGAAGGTATACGAGGCTAAATTGAGGATATGTCTAACTGTTTGTCAAGGGGTACAGCCGATGAATCTAGAGATATGTGTATCCCTTTGGCAGAGGGTGCAGAATATTTTATTCTGGGAAGGGAGATGTTGGGCTAGTTCAGGGATGTATGGAACATTTTTGCAGGCCCTACAGAAATGCATGTAGCTAGATGCTACTGTGACACAACCTGGCTCCCCCGTGCACTGTGCCAAGGTGTGGTAAGATAAGGGTTAACTATCTAGCTATGTCCTTCAGTTAGAGATTGACTGTTTCCCTGGCAGAAATAGCTGAAAATCAGACCGAGTTGCATCAGGGACACATCTTAGCGTTGGCCAATTTCAGTTCTACCCTCTTGAGCAGGGAATGGTGTATGTTGCAAGGAAAGACAAAAAAGGTTTAAAAACTTGACCCTGATAGATCATCTTTGTATGGAATGACTTCTGGCTGTGTTGCAGTAGATGGAGGAGCTGGTTGGTGTGGCAGAAATTAGGTACCTTTATCCAGTTTTGATATCGTGGCTATTCCTTTAAACTCAGTCGCAGTACATAAGCAGGTTTAAAAAAAAACAACTGCAGTTCAGCTCTGTGTGCCAAGCTCATTTCAAAACATTGCAAATTTTGCCAGTTACAGGCTAGAGAGAAGAGTAAATCAATCTTGCACAGTTTGTATACGACTGAAGGTTCCTTTTTAAATTTTACTTGTGTACCCAGGAAATTCTAGTAACGCTTTTCTGGGATATAAAAGTCTGGATTGCAGGATCAGTATGAAAAGCTCCGACGACACTGGTCAGTTTGAAAGTCCTGAGAGTGAAAAAGTCGCCTTGATTTTCCAAGAAACAGTTTAAATTAATTAGACTCCCACTGGTGTAAGAAAAGAAACACTATTGTTTAGTTTGTTTGAAAAGTGTTAGCTTAGTTCTTAGAACTGTGATCTTTGTATTATTTTGTCGACTCGTGCTAAGTGGAAGGTTGTCTACTGTAAATATATAACTGTTAGTAATTTGCCTGCTCACCTTTTGTAAAATAAATTTGCTTGATATTTTAAATGAGCGCTGATGCAATGCTCTATCATTTTTGAATACTGGATTGAGATCTTCTGGAGTATTAGAATAAATCCAGTAGCTAAAGGTGAATAGGAGGCAGGGTTTACTGTTCATTTCATGTTACTGAAAGTGCATCTAGATCTCAAGGTAAGGATAGAATCCTGACAGAATGGGGAGTTGGGAATTGCCCGTGAAAGTGATCTAAGATAAGAGAGCTGAAACAATCCAGAAGAACTAGGTTCAAAAAGAGCCAGAAATGTTAACCAATGGTTTCCTCGCTCTTGTTTTTTTTTGTTCCGTTGACAGGATCTGGGACAGCCGTGAGCTCCAGGTGACCCATATCTTCCCCATAAAGCAGTACATCCAAACACACTGTGATGCCAGTTCTGACGGACGATATTGCATCACCTGCAGCAATGGTTTCAGCGGCGAGGGCTGTGAGGCCACAGTATGTAACCATCATTTTAGTCCAGTTAAAGGAATTCACGTGGTCAGGCAGAAAGTTTATCTTCAACAAAAAACCTGTTTGTGGTGGAGATGGCATCTTCTGAGCCGTTGACTATGTACACAGGTTTGGTCAGGAACTTCGACCACGTGTGCTTTACATCAAGTTGCATCAAATCTACAGCATAGAAACAGGCCATTCAGCCCAACTGGTCTATGCCGGTGTGTCTGCTCCCCATGAGCCTCCTCCCACCCCCCTTCCTCTAACCCTATCAACATATTCTGTTCTATTCTCTATCTCATGTGCTTACCTAGAATCCCCTTAAATGCATCTATGCTACTTGCCGCAACTACTCCCTGTGGTAGCGAGTTCCACATTCTAACCACTCTCTGGGTAAAGAAGTTTTTCTTGAATTCCCTATTGGATTTATCAGTGATAATCTGATATTTATGGCCCCTAGTTTTAGACTGCCCCCCCCACAAGTGGAAACATTTTCAATGTCTACCCTATCAAACCCTTTTATTATCTTAGAGACCTCTATCACGTCACCACTCGAGGACCTTCTCTTATCTAAAGAGCCCCAGCCTATTCAGTCTTTCCTGTTAGTTGTATCCTCTCAGTTTTGATATCAACCTTGTGAATCTTTTTTGCACCTTCTCTGGTGCCTCTATATCCTTTTTATAATATGGAGACCAGAACTGTGCGCAGTACTCCAAGTGTGGTCTAACCAAGGTTCAAGACGAGTTTAATGCAACTTCTCTGCTTTTCAATTCTATCCCTCTAGAAATGAACCCCAGTGCTTGGTTTGCTTTTTTATGGCCATTTTAAACCTGCATCGCTACTTTGTGATTTGTGAATGTGTACCCCTAGATTGCTTTGCTCATTTACTCCATTTAGACTCTTATTATCCAAGCAGTATGTGGCCTCATTATTCTTCCTCCCAAAATGCGCCACCTCACACTTATCTATATTGAAATTCATTTGCCAATTACACGCCCATTCTACAACTTTATTAATGTCTTCCTGTATTTTGTTGCATTCTTCCTTTGTGTTAACTACAGCCCCCTCCCCTATTTGGTGTCGTCTGCAAATTTTGAAATTATACTTCCGCTTCCTGAGTCGAAATTGTTAATGTAAATTGTGAACAACAGTGGTCCCAGCATCGTTCCCTGTAGAACACCACTTTACCAGTCTGAGTAGCTACCCTTAACCCCTATACTCTGTTTTCTGTTTTCTAGCCAGCTTGCTATCCATTCTGCTACCTGTCCCCTGACTCCACAGGCTCTGACCGTACTCATGAGTCTACTATGCGGTACCTTATCGGAGACCTTTTGAAAATCCAAATGTATTACATCTACTGCATTGCCCTTGTCTACTCTTTCTGTTACTTCTTCAAAGAATTCAGTAAGGTTGGTCAAGCATGACCTCTTTTGAAATCCATGCTGACTGCTCTTTATTATATTTTAGGTTTCTAGATGCTTTTAAATCATATCTTTGAGTAAAGATTCCATTAACTTTCCTACCACCGCCGTTAAGGTAACTGCTCCATAGTTCCCTGGTCTTGTTCTATCTCCCTTTTTTAAATATAGGCATCACGTTAACTGTCCATCAGTCCTCTGGCACTATTCCCTTTTCTAATGAATTTATATATCTGTAATAATGCCTCTGTTATCTCTCCGCTAACTTCTCTTAATATGCGCGGATGCAATCCATCCGGACCAAGGGTTTTTATCCTCTCTAGGTTTGATTAGTTTATGAATTATCACCCCCCTTTCTATCTCAAATGTCTTAAAATAATTTTTGATCTCCTCTTCTAGTGTCATGCCCAGCTTGTTAGTCTCCCTGGTAAATACTGAGGAAAAGTAACTCTTCAATATTTCTGCCATTTTGCTGTCATTACCTGTAGGTTTATCTTGTGCATCCCTTAGTGGCCCTATCCCTATCCAGATGTTTCTTTTGTTGTTTGTGTCTATATAGAATACTTTACTATTTTATTTTTATATTCCTTGAAAATTTAATTTCGTAGTTCCTCCTTGCTTTCCAAATTGTTTTTTGACTTCTTCCTTCTGTCGTCCTCTCCTTTGTTGTCTATTGCCTTTTTCTTTAGTTTCAATTTTACTCAAGTCTTTATTCATCTATGGTGTGTCATTTTTAGCTAGTTTGTTCTTGTTTTTTAGAGGAATACATTTCTCCTGAACTCTGTTGATCATCTTTAACTATTTCCCACTGCTGTTCTATCTTTTTGTTAATTTTGTTTTCCAGTTTACCTTCCTTAGTTCCATTCTCATCCCCTCAAAATTAACTTTTTCCCAACCTGCAACTTTGGCCTTTGTCTTTCTGTGCCATGGAATTTATGCCCCTGATTCCCACGGTAAAAAGTTCCTTGTTTCCACCATCCCAGGCTCGGGTTTCACTTGGAAAGCTTCCTTCCCACAGTGTGATCGCTGCCTTCACAAACTACACGCCCATGTAAACCGAGGAAAGGAAATGTCCACAGTCGTTCTCCATGGCAACATAGCCAAAATACTGACTCACATAAACTCATTTGTTTGACTTTCCCTTCTCTTCCCTGTCTCCTAGCTGTGGGACTTGAGGCAGGCTAAGCGTAAGGTTTGCGAGTACAAGGGACACCTACAGACCACTGCAGCCTGCATCTTTCTCCCAAGTGGAACTTCCTCACTCCCCTTGGTTGCAACCTCTGCACATGACTGCACCGTGAAGATCTGGAATCGTGACACTGCAGGTACTGTCCTTCTGCCCGACGATACAGCCGCAGTTTTGTGAAACTAGTTTCAATCGGTCTCTTGTACCTTGGTTGTACTGTAATCTACAATCTTTCTTGGGGAAAGATTGAACAGGCTGGGGCTACCTTCTCTAGAAAAGAGAAGGCGGAGGGGTGACCTGATAGAGGTCTTTAAAATTATGAAAGGGTTTGATAGGGTAGATGTAGAGAAGATCTTTCCACTTTTGTGGGAGAAACCAGAACTAGGGGCCATAAATATAACGTATTCACCAATAAATCCAATAGCGAATTCAGGAGAATTCTAACCAGAGAGTGGTTCGAATGTGGAACTCACTACCTCAAGAAGCAGTTGAGGTGAATAGCATAGATGCATTTAAGGGGAAGCTAGATAAACGCATAAGGAAAATATCAATAGAAGGTTATGCTGATGGGGTTAGATTAAGAGGGGTTAGAGGAGGCTCGTGTGGAGCATAAACACCGGCATGGACCTGTTGGGCTGGATGGCCTGTTTCTGTGCTGTAAATTCTATGTAATTCTATGTATCTTGGTGATTGAAACGACTCAAAATCCACATAACAATGTGCAGTATAATCATTGCAAACTGAGGGAAATGGTAACCAATGATAACCCAACTGTAAGATTCAGGAGCAGCAGGAGTCTGGATTCCAAAAACCGAGATTGGTGTAACCGAGTTATTGATGCAGTTCCAGTCTGGCTTGTTTCTTGGTGGGACTGATGTGAGAAACTCACTTCATTCAGATGGATCTCCCTGCTCAAACAACACCCTGCCATTTAGAAATGTGGCCAGGATGGTGTGAATGCCAACTGTCCAAGCTCGGGAATGAATTTGGTGCCAACACTTACATGCAAGCAAGTATATTGGGCAAATACTTCCTCAACGCCTGTCATCAAACAGCAAGTCTATCTAGTCGTATTCCAATAGAAGAGCATTCTTCCCGCAGATGCTTGTGCTACTGACCAGGGACTGCAACTTTACCCTGTGGAATTTAAGACTTCTGAGATTGTTTATAACAAAAGCCAATATAAAGCTTAGATGCCATGTGTTGGTACCCCATTTAGCACCACCTATAAGTTGTGCCATGAATGGAGAGTGTGGATTCATGTCCAGGATCCTCACATGCCGAGTTCCCAATCTTGGCCATTTCACTGTGTGCAAACACTGATTGAATGTCAGGTACTTCCCACAGGGTGGAAGGAGTGGTGGTCCCTGGGCTGCTGTTGTAGACCCAACACCTGACTTCAGGGTGGCATTAATGAAGTTTTGGTCACAGGTCACCCTCCCTGTTGATGAGTCATTATCTCAAACCCCTTAAGTTGCAATTGTAAGTCTTAAATTCCATAGCTTTGTCATTCCTACCCTTACTGAGGGACTGCTACACTGTCTGAGGTGCCAACTTTTGGATGAGACATTCGTCTGAGGCCCCATCTGCCCTCTTAAATAGGTGTAAAAGATCCCATTGCGTTATTCCAAGAAGAGCCCAGGAGTTCTCCCCAGCGTCCTGGCCAATATTTATCCCTCAACCAACATCACTAAAACAGATGGATCTGGTCATTTATTGCATTGCTGTTTTGTGGGAGCTTGCTGTGTGCAAATTGTCTGCCGCATTATCTACATTATAACAGGGACTACACTTCAAGAAGTGCTTCATTGGCTGTAAAGCGCTTTGGGACATCCTGAGGTTGTGAAAACTGCTATATAAATGCAAGTTCTTTCTTTCTAACAGCATGCTTTAGATGGATCAGTGGTGGCGTATACAGGAGGTTACACCAATGAATAATTCAGAGTAAACACCGGGAGGGCATCGGGCTTCAATCTAACAGTAACGTGCCACACAAGAGGTTATTAAACAAAATTAGGGCTCATGGGATTGGGGGTAATATACTAGCATGGATTGAGGATTGGTTAACGGACAGAAAACAGAGAGTAGGAATAAACGGGTCATTTTCGGGTTGGCAGGCTGTAACTAGTGGGGTACCGCAAGGATCAGTGCTTGGGCCTGAGCTATTCACAATCTTCATCAGTGATTTGGATGAGGGAACCAAATGTAATATATCCAAATTTGCTGATGACACAAAGCTGGGTGGGAATGTAAGTTGTGAGGAGGATGCAAGGAGGCTTCAAGGGGATAGAGACAGGCTAAGTGAATGGGCAAGAACATGGCAAATGGAATATAATGTGGAGAAATGTGAAGTTATCCACTTTGATAGGAAAAATAGAAAAGCAGAGTATTTCTTAAATGGTGAGAGATTGGGAAATGTTGGTGTTCAGAGGGACCTGGGTGTCCTTGTACACAAATCACTGAAAGTTAACATGCAGGTACAGCAAGCAATTAGGAAAGCAAATGGTATGTTGGCCTTTATTATAAGAGGATTAGAGTATAAGAGTAAAGACGTCTTACTGCAATTATATAGGGCCCTGGTGAGACCACACCTGGAGTATTGTGTATAGTTTTGGTCTCCTTATCTAAGGAAAGATATACTTACCATAGAGGGAGTGCAACAAAGGTTCACCAGACTGGTACCTGGGATGGGGGGATTGTCCTATGAGGAAAGATTGAGTAGACTAGGCCTATATTCTCCAGCGTTTAGAAGAATGAGAGGTGATCTCATTGAAACATACAAATTTCTTACAGGGCTTGACAGGGTAGATGCAGGGAGGATGTTTCCCCTAGCTGGGGGGTCTAGAACTAGGGGGTCACAGTCTTAGAATAAGGGGTGGGCCATTTAGGACTGAGATGAGGAGAAAGTTCTTCACTCAGAGGGTGGTGAATCTTTGGAATTCTCTACCCCAGAAGGCTGTGGAGGCTGAGTCGGTGAGTATATTCAAGAGAGATCGATAGATTTTTGAATATTAAGGGATATGGGGATAGTGCAGGAAAGTGGAGATGAGGTAGAAGATCAGCCATGATCTTATTGAATGGCAGAGCAGGCTCGAAGGGCCAAATGGCTGACTCCTGCTCTTATTTCTTATGTTCTTAACTAGTCAGGATGCTTCTCCACTATAGGACCCAGTGGCTGTGAATAGGCCCTGCATCCTTTAAAGATTTCTTTCATGGTGTAAAACACAATTATTAGATAAAACATAACAAAAGGTGATGAAGAAGTTGATAAAAGAACTGCTCGCTATCTGTCTGGAACTGTTACTGAATGCACTGTTCTCAATTAGAGAAAGTGAATATCCCCCTGAGTAAGAGTTTCCCCAAAGGGTGTTCGCTGTGGTTTCAGTCAGCGAATGGTCAACAACTGCACAGAGGAGCCTGTAAATGGGACTGTTTTAAATATCAATTGATATAAAAAGGAGCAATTCATCTGGGATAAATACTTCCTGTTCGGAGTACTCACTCCGGGCTGCTTCCTATAAACAGGGATGAAAACGCTCTGGCTAAGTGCGATCATCTAAAACACTTACCCATAGCGTGCCCCAACTTAGTTTGTGTACTAAGCATTTAAATATTTCTGTTTTCTGGAACATTTATCATTTTTTTGTGCATTTGCGTTTGGAACATCCTGAGGTCGTGAAAGGTGCTGTATAAATGCAAGTTATTTCTTTATCTTTCTTATTGAGCTCAGTTTGTTTCAAGAGACACTTGAATAAGCATATAGTCCAGGTACTGTGGAGCAGATAGGACAGACCTTGCCTTACTCCACCCAGTGTGGAGCGGCCCTGTTAACTGGCGTTTTCCACTCCTGTATCTGTATCCCACTTTCCATTTTTTGGTCTCTCTATGCCACGCCACTCCTGGTTGAGAGAGTAACTTGCTCCAGTCTCCTCCCAGCCTGCCTCAGTCAGTGAGCGTGGCTCAGCCTCTTTATTTCTTTTAGCAGCTCCTCCCAGTGGTGCGGAGAGTTGTGGAGAGCTCAAACCAGCCGAAAATAAGCTCCTTATTTCTGTAACCTCCTCCAGCCCTACAAGCCTTTGAGATCTCTGCGCTCCTCCAATTCTGGCCTCTTGCGCATTCCCGATTTTAATCGCTCTGCCACTGGTGGCCGTGCTTTCAGCTGCCTGGGCACTAAACTCTAGAATTTCCTCCCTAAACCTCTCCACCTCTCTACCTCTCCTCCTTTAAGATGGTCCTTAAAACCTACCTCTTTGACCAAGCTTTTGGTCATCAGTCCTGATGCCGCCTCCTGTGTCTTGGCATCAAAAATGTTTTTATTGATAATGCTCCTGTTAAGCACCTTGGGACATTTTGCCATGTTAAAAGCACTATAAATGCAAATGTTGTTGTTAAGACCAGGTGATTTTTCTTTGAGGTGGAGAGGGTAGCCTCTCTCTTTTTAAAAATTCTGTTGAGAGGTACAGACCCTTTTATATTGGGTATTCCGATGGGAGGAGTCTAAGGGCGGAAGTCACCCCCCCATCCACATCAATGGGGCTGTGGTGGAAAGGGTGGACAGCTTTAAGTTCCTCGGAGTCCACATCACAGAAGACCTCTCCTGGTCCCTCAATACCTCCTCTCTGGTGAAGAAGGCCCAGCAGCGCCTATATTTCCTAAGGAGACTGAAGGGATGTAACCTGTCACCCCTGATCCTCTCTAACTTTTACCGCTGCACAATAGAGAGCATCCTGACGAACTGTATCACAGTATGGTGTGGCAGCTGTAGCTCCTATGACCGGAAAGCCCTGCAGCGGGTAGTCAAAACTGCCCAACGCATTACCGGCACCCGGCTACCGACCATAGAGCACATATACCAGAAACGCTGTCTACGGAGGTCACGGTCCATCATCAAAGACCCTACCCACCCCAGCCACAGTCTGTTCGCCCTCCTGCCATCTGGGAGACGCTACAGATGCATTCGCACCCGTACGACCAGATTTAGGAACCGCTTCTTTCCCAGGGCTGTCATCCTACTGAACTCCACAAATAAACTCTAAAGCCTGCACATCTGCCAATGCACTTTATTATGGTTATGTTAATGTATTACAAGCCAAATGTATGTTGAATGTTTAAATGTCTTAATCTAAATGTACACTCTCGGGAGCCGCAAGCCTACATTTCGTTGTACTGCACTTGTGCACTAACAATGACAATAAAAGTTGATTTGATTTGATTTGATTTGAAAAGGCTGTCTCGTAGATTGACCAAACATTATTTTTCTCTTTATCTTGTAGTCTGTGTGAGTTCCCTTTGCCTGGATGGTGCGGGACCCCTCACGTCGTTGGCCTTCGGTGATGGTGCCAGTCTGCTGTGTGGCAGCTTTAATATGGGAATTCACCACCTCCGAGTGAACCAATCAAACAGCTGCAGTCTGAGTGAGGTGGCTAGGTTCTGAGCAAGTCGGAGATGCAGCAACATAGCGGAAGAGCTGGGGACCGTTTGTGTCAGGTCCCTAGCTGAACAGATGGCAGTGGAACACTTGAAGACTGCACAGCAGGACCAGACCAGACACACAAGAGTAGGACACAAATTCAGCAATCGAAGAGCGAAAGAGCAGTGAGCTCTGTTTTTAGGAAGTTTCCTGTTCTAAATCGTGTCTGTGTGTAATGTGGATCCTCAGGAATGAGGATTAGAACAGTGGTTTAGATTAATTTACTGCACTGAATTATATCAGGATTGAATTGTTCTAGACTCCCTTGATGGATGGTCCATTCAGTAACGGAGCCACACAGATCAGAATGGGCCCATGTTTCATTCCTGGTCTGTGCTGAGTTAATAGATCCCAGCTGGGGCAGGAGTAGGACTGCTGCAATTGGCCTCCGAGCTCTGGGTTAGGAATATCAGCCAGGTTTCTGCTCGGGAACCCATCCAAGGAGTGCACCTTGGCGGATATAGCTCCCGAGTGGCTCGTGTGTCCACTCCTCCTGCTCTGAATCTCTCACCAGGTGTAGTTCTTGTTCTAGCGATATGAGTGTTATAAGACAACCCCTGCCCAAGGCTAAGAGAGTGAGGAGGGAAGTTAGGAGAAATTTCTTACCAGGAGGTTGTTGGGAGCATGGAATGCCTTGCCACAGGAAGTGGTTGAGGGAGAGACCATTGGCTCTTTGAACGGATGAACTGAAGCAGAAGACACCACGAGGCAATGGGAGGGGAGAAGGACAGTGGGATGAACTTTGGACTGCCCTCGGACAGATACGATAGGCTGAATTACTTTACTTAACTTTCTGGAAGTAAAGTTAAAAGGAAAGTAAACATGCAGGTACAGCAAGCAATTAGGAAGGCAAATGGTATGTTAACCTTTATTGCAAGGGGCTTGGAGTACAAGAGTAAGGAAGTCTTGCTGCAATTACATAGAGCTTTGGTGAGACAACAACTGGAGTACTGTGTATAGTTTTGGTCAACTTACTTAAGGAAGGACCTGCTTGCCTTGGAGAGGGTGCAACGAAGGTTCACTAGATTGATTCCTGAGGTGAGAGGGTTGTCCTATGAGGAGAGATTGAGTAGATTGGCCCTATATTCTCTGGAGTTTAGAAGAATGAGAGGTGATCTCAGTGAAACGTATAAAATTCTTAGAGGGCTTGACAGGGTAGATGCTGAGAGGCTGTTTCCCCCTGGCTGGAGAGTCTAGAACTAGAGTTCGGAGTCTCGGGTTAAGGGGTCAGACATTTGGGACTGAGATGAGGAAAAATGTCTTCACCTCCGAGGGTTGTGAATCTTTGGAATTCTCTACCCCAGAGGGCTGTGGATGCTCAGTCGGTGTATATTCAAGACTGGGGTTGATAGATTTTTGAGCACTAAGGGAATCAAGAGACACAGTGGTAGAGCGAGAAAGTGGAGTTGAGGTAAAAGTTCAGCCATGACCTTATTGAATGGCGGAGCAGGCTCGAGGGGCTGTACAGCCTACTCCTGCTCCTTCTTGGCCCAGAAATTCGGGTCGGGGGCTTCCCGCGGGTGTAAGCCCCCGATCTGCACTTACCTAGCGCGCCGGCCGTTGAGCTCTGGGCTCCCGTGGAATTCCGATCCGGGGCCTAGTCCAGCTGCCGGCGCGCAGTGCTTGCGTATCCCAGGGGCGCAGTTAGTTTGAAGCGTCCCCTGGGATCACGTGGGCCATGGGCAGCCAATCGGAGCAGGGAATGCTCCATTCATAAGTCTTGACAGGAAGTGCTGTCAAGACTTATAAATACTACGGCCCCAAAATAGCACTAAACCTTCAAATAATTTTTTTTTAAATCACATGAAATAACTATTTTAAACAATAATTTAAATTTTTGAAAAAAATAATTTTATATTCTAACGGGGCTAAAAATAAACTTACCTTGCTTTAAAGTATTTAAAAATAATAAACCTGTGGGAAAAAATGTTTTAATTTTAATGAATTCACCACTTACCTTGGAAAAAGCAGGCCCTACGCCTACTTTTTACATTTCTAAATTCTGGAGACTGACCCTCCCGGAAAAACCTGTTTTAAAAAAAAAAACCTAAGTTCGATGCGCACGCGCAGCCTCCCCCGCGCACGCATTCCACCTCTGAACCCCTGCTTTCAGAGGAATGGAAGTGCCGGTTTCCCGCGCATGCGCAGTGCATGCAGGAAACCGGCACTTCCATTGGGCCTACGGGTGAGTACCCCGTGTGTACTCACCCATGGAGACCCGAATTTCTGGGCCCTTATGTTTGAATATATTGTAAACTTCTACGATTCCATGAGGCAATGCCGTTTTATACACTGCTGACTCCGTTATCTCTGTGACGTCATTACTGGCAAATGTAGTATGTTATGTACAGTTACACAGTGACATAGCCCACTTGATTGGAGCCTGCGCTCAGTGGTGTTATGCTAAGGGAGCAAAGTACTGAGAACTCTTATCAGTAGGTTCCGCCAATCTGTTGCTGGGCTCCATGCAGTAATGGTGTTAGTAAAGCATGGTAAATAACAGAAATAATGTAGCTACAGAAGGGGGAGTGGTGATGATGTAACACAGCACTGCAAATATGCAATACTTGCTGCTGACTGACCATCTCAACCTGGTACTGTTTGGCTTGTATATGACTCGTCGACACGTGTACTGTAAACTGGGTAAGTGATGCCCACCATAGCAGGTATCTGCACCAAAAAAGCAGCGTTAGTGACTGAAGAATTGGTATTTAATACGTCCTTTCCGTCCCATTTGTACGGAACACATCTCCTGTGCAATCTACATCCAGCTCCCATACAGTATGTGAATGAGCTGCTTTTATATGGTGTGTAGTGTACATTGCTGGATTACTATTGTGATGGTCCCTTGTGATACACCTGTCCAAGCAGTGGGCACCAAAGCAAGTTACCCTTCCTGTACCCCAGGAAATTACTCACTGGGTGCAAGGTGTAAATAACTTAGTTTTAATGAGCATAGAAATGAAAGGTAAAAATGCTGATCTTAATCATAGATTTTTAAAAATGTAATTTATATCAATGTTAACAGAAAAGTAGTTTTGGGATGATTGAACAATATTGCACCTGACTGAGTGCTTTAAAAAAATCATATGAAGGTTTCTAATGTCTTGTGATTTCTGGTATTATAAACATAATTTGCAATGGGGACCACGGCAAATCGACTATTCTATACTGATTTGATCACGTGTTACCATGGAATACTAGCTAAGCTGTTCTAGTACAGCTACAACATTGTACATCTACCCGAAAATGTGGAAAATTGTCCAGGTTTGTCCAACCCAGCAATTACCATCCCATCAGCCTACTCCCAATCATCAGAGTGATGGACTCGGCTGTCAACAATGCTGTCAAGCATCACTTGCTCAACAATAATCTGCTCCTGATGCTTTGGGCTGGATTTTGCCAATGGGGAGCTTTTGGAGGCGGGACTCCCACTTGTGGGGTTTTTAGTCCCGCCTCCATCGACTTCTGGCCAACCCACGCTATTTTCCCTTGATTGACCTTGTTAAGCCTGCCCAGCGGGCTTCGCAGGCCAATTGAGGGGAAGCCGGTTACACAGCGTATGACGTTTCATCTGTCAAAACTTTTTGACATGAATTGTCATCGTTTGATAGCTCCGAGAAGCTGTCAAACACTGACATTGGCCCGTATTTTCCGATCGCAGGCCTCCCGTGGGCGGAGACCTGCGATCTGGAAAAATCTGCGCCCTTACCTGAGGGCTCCAGGGACGTGCACACTTCCGCTCCTGGGCCTCTCCAAACTCCAGGTGCGCAGGGCCCACGTAGCCCAGGGGCGCATGTAGTTCGCAGCGTCCCTGGGATCGCGTGGGCCATGGGGAGCCAATCACAGAAGGGACCTGTAAAATATATGAATGGAGATCAATGAAAAAACATAGGCTGGATTTTCATTCAGAAGTCGGGAAGGAGGCGGGACTACAACTTTCGGGTTTTAGTCCCGCCTCCGTCGAGATGCGGCCAATCCACGTGATTTTCCCTTGATTGACCTTGTTGAGCCCGCCCAGCGGGCTCAGCAGGCCAATTAAGGGCCACCTGGCAACAGGTGACGTTACAGACTGAAATTTCATCTGTCAGGACGTGTTGACATGAAATATCAGTGTTTCACAGCTGTTTGAAGCTGTCAAACACTGACAGTCTTACTTCTAACCTGAGTCCTTCTATGCAGACTCAGTTAGAAATCTCACCGGCACTGAAAGCTGAAGGCTGTCACTTTTGACAGCTCGTGGCCATTCTGCTTTCTGTGCCGGCTGAGTGATGAACTCCCGAAACCTAGAGGAAGGAAGGCTGTAAAGGTAAGTACAGGTAATTTAAACTTCTTTACACACTTTAGACACACCAAACACTCATGCACCCATCACTCACCTGAACACCGACATCGCGACCCCTCCAAGTCATTCAACCCGACGGCCCACCTGCTCTAACCTGGCGTGGTTTGGAGCCGTCGAGAATCCCACACAAAACCCCTCAAAATAGGGATTAGGCTAAAAACTGCCTGTTAACAGGCAGTTAATTGGCACTAATCCCTTCCCGCCTCGGGTCGGCGGGTCCCAGTGCGGGGCGGGTACCCGCCTCCTTTGAAACTTACGTGGAGGCGGGTTTTGGGCGGGATGGTGTCGGGACCCCCGAATTTGGGATTTTTGCCCCCCGCACGCCTAAAAGCCCGCCTCACGGCACACTGAAAATCGACCCCATAGTAAAACTTTAAACAATTTTTTAAATCACATTTTTAAAATGACAAAGTATTTTAAACAATTTAATTTTTTGAAAAAAATAATGAAAGTATTTTACGGGGCTAAAAATAAACTTACCTTTTTAAAAGTATTTTTAAATGATAAATCAGTGAAAACAAATGTTTTATTTTTTTTTAAAACTTTTTTCAACTCCTCCTGGTAAAAGTAGGCCTTCCTCCTGCTTTTACCAGGCGTAAGAATTGTAAGGGTTTTCTGCGGGCGGAGGTTCTGCAGAAAGCTGAACTCTCTGCCCACAGAGGCCCTTCTCTCGGGCAGCCGGAGGATCTGTCAAGAGCATTCTTGACAGATTGGAAATGTCGGTTTTCCGTGCATGCGCTGTGCATGCCTGAAACCGGCATTTCCGATGTCCCTATGGGTGGGTACACTGCACGTACACACCCGTAAGGATTGGAATATCCGGGCCATTCTCTGTGTAGTTTGATGAGTTCTTGCATTCAAGACTCATCAAAACTCTTTTTCTTTAGCAGAAATTAGATGGTTGTTGAATTGGAGAATGCAGCAGCCATCTGTCATCTCTGCCACGGAGATGCAAGACTCTCCACATCCCCAACGATTGAAGCCTGCAGGAAGAAACAAAGGTAAGTTAACTTTTTCTAACACTTTCCACTTACCTCACATACTCACCTCTCCACACTTGCATCCGTCACTTACCTTCACAGTGCACTTTTGCACCCCTCCAACCCCTGCAGACCCACTGCTCCCCTCTGTGGCCCTGGCGGGGTTTGCAGCCTTCAGGAAGCCTAGCTAAGTGTGGGTAAAATGGGGATAATCCTCTTATCTGCCTGTTAACAGGCAGTTATGTGGTTGGAATCCCCTTCCCGCCTCCAGGAGACGGGACCCGGCGCAGGTTGGCTACCCGCCTCCTGGGAAGATGGCATGGAGGCGGGTTGGGGGCGGGATGGGCACTGCCATTTTCCCAGCAGTCCTGCCTCCAAACCTGCCTCCCCAGGGCTGGCAAGATCGTGCCTTATGTTTGGTTTCCGCCAGGACCGCTCAGCTGTAGACCTCATCAGAACCTTGGCCCAAACATGGATACAAGAGCTGAATTCCAGAGGTGAGGTGAGAGTGACTGCCCTTGACATCAAGGCAGCATTTGACCGAGTGTGGCATCAAGGAGCTCTCGTAAAATTGAAGTCAATGGAGATCTGGGGGAAAACTCTCCAGTGGCTGGAGTCATACCGAGCACAAAGGAAGATGGTTATGGTTGTTGGAGGCCAATCATTTCAGCCGCAGGAGTTGCTCAGGGCAGCAACCTAGGCTACTTCATCAATGACCTTCCCGCTATCATGAGGTCAGAAGTGGGGCTGATCGCTGATGATTGCACAGTGTTCCATTCCATTGGTAATTCCTCAGATAATGAAGCAGTCCATGCCCACATGTAGCAAGACCTGGACAACAGCCATGCTTGGGCTGATAAGTGGCAAGTGGCAGCACAAGTGCCAGGCAATGTCCATTTCCAACGAGAGAGAGTCTAACCACCTCCCCATGACATTCAATGGCATTACCATCAATGAATTCCCCACCATCAACCTCCTAGGATCATCATTGACTCAGAAACTCAACTGGACCAGCCATACAAATATCGTGGCTACTAGAAAAAGTCAGAGGCTGCGTATTCTGCGGCAAGTGGCTCACCGTTTGACGCATGCGTGAAACTTAACATTGGAAAAGCCATTGGCCATGCAGCTTAGAGGGAACATTGCTTTTAACTCCCCAAACCCTCTCCACCACCTACAGGGCACAGGCCAGGTGTGTAAGGGAACACTCTCCACTTGCCTGGATGGGTACAGCTGCAACAACACTCAGCACCATCCGGGACAAAGCAGTCTGCTTGATCGGCACTCTATCCATTAATTTTAACATCCACTCCCTCCACCACCAGCGTACCATGGCTGCAGTGTGTACTATCTGCAGGATGCACTGCAGCAAGTCGCCAAGGCTTCTTCAGCAGAAACTCCCAAACCTGCGACCACCACCACCTAGAAGTACATGGGCAGTAGTTGCATGGGAACACCATCTCCTCCAAGTTCCCCTCTAAGTTATACACCATCCCATTATATATTGCCATTATTGTCACTAGGTCAAAATCCTGGAACTCCCTACCTAACAGTATTATGGGATACCTTCACCACACGGACTGTGGCGGTTCAAGAAGAAAGCCCATCACCAGCTTCTCAAGGGCAACTTGGGATGGGCAATAAATCCCATCCTTGCCAGCAACGCTCACATCCCGAACAATGATTTTTTTTAAAACAAGACCTTAGGCTTCAGTTTGAGTATTGTGTACAGACTAAGGATAGAACTAGCAGCCCAAAACTGGGCATCCACGAGGCGCTGTGGACCACCAGCATCAGCAGAATTGTTTTCCACTACAATCTGTAACCTCATGGCGGGGTACATCCCTCACTGCTCCAATAGCATTAAGCCAGAGACCAACCGAAGGGCGTGCCAGAAGCAGCACCAGGCATACCATGAAGTGTCAATTAATGAAGCTGCAACACTGACTAGCTATATGACAAACGGCAAAAGCAGCATGTAGACAACCAAGCAGTCTGGCAATCAGTGAATCAGAGCAAAGCTCTGCAGCCATACCACATCCAGTTCAGAATGGTGGTGAAGAATTAGGCATTAACAGAAGGAAGAGGTCCTATAAACGTCTGCAGCCTCAACCACGGCAGAGCCCACCACTTGAGTGCAAGAGTTGAGGCTGAAGTGTTTTCAAGTACTAACATCATGGTTGCAGTGCTCATCACACCAGGACTAGTGGCTTAAAAATGGTGAGAACTGGGCACTTAATATTCAAGGGTACATGGTGTTCAGAAAAGATAGGGAAGGAAAAAAGGGAGGTGGGGTGGCAGTGCTGATTTAGGAAGACGTAGTCTTGGAAAGGGAGGATGTTCTTGAGGGGACAAGGACAGAATCCATTTGGTTAGAGTTGAGGAGCAAAAAGGGTATGATCACACTATTGGGGGTATTCTACAGGCCTCCAAATAGTGAGAGGGAGGTAGAGGAGCAAATCTGCAGGGAAATCGCAGAGATATGCAAGAGCTATGGACTGGTGATATTGGGGGACTTTACTTACCCAAATAGCGATTGGGATAATGCTAGGGGAAAGGAGGGGGAGGAATTTCTGAAATGTGTTCAGGAGAATTTCCTTGACCACTATGTTCTTGGCCCAACTAGGAAGGAGGCATTGCTGGATCTGGTGCTGGGGAATGAGGTGGGCCAGGCCGACCAAGTGTCTGTGGGAGAACACTTGGTTACGAGTGATCATCGAATCATAAAGTTTAGATTAGCAATGGAGAGGAGCAAGGAACAATCTAGAGTGGAACTTCTAAACTGAAATAGGACTAACTTCAATGGGATGCAAAAGGATCTAGCCAGCGTAAAATGGAACCAAAGACTGACAGGAAAATCTGTAACGGAACAATGGGTGATCTTTAAGGAGGAGATGTTCCAAGTACATGCTAGGTACATTCCAACAGGAAGGAAGGGTAAGGGAACCAAAGCAAAGGCTCCTTGGATGACGAGGGAGATAGAGAAGATGATGAAACATAAAAAGAGGGTGTATGATGAATGTCAGGTGAGTTCCTCAAGGGAGAACCTGAAAAAATACGATAAGTTGAGAGGGGAAGTGAAGATTAAAATAAGATTGGCAAAGAGAGAATATGAGAGTAGAATGGCGGTTAACATAAAAGGGAACCCAAAAATCATCATCTGGCATGTAAACAGTAAGCGGGTAGTAAGAGGCGGGGTGGGGCCTATTAGTGTCAAAGAAGGTGATATATGCTTGTAGGCGCAGGGCAAGGCTAGAATACTCAATGAGTACTTTGTATCGGTGTTTACTAAGGAGGTGGATGCTGACAAAATATCAATAGAAGTGGGAAAGGTAGAAGCAATGGAAGGGGTGAAAATTGATAGACAGGATGTACTAGAAAGGCTGGGTATGTTTAGAGTGGATAAGTCAGCTGGTCCAGGTGGCTTGCATCCCAGGTTGCTAAGGGAATTGGGGGAGGAGATAGCGGAAGGGCTTGCCATAATTTTCCAATCTTCCCTAGATGTGGGGGAGGTGCCAGAGGATTGGAAAGTGGCAAATGTGACACCATTGTTCAAGAAAGGGTGTAAGGACAATCCTAGTAACTACAGGCCGGTCAGTTTAACATCAGTGGTGGGTAAAGTTTTAGAAAAAAATAATCAAGGAAAAAATTAATGGGCACTTGGAGAGGTTTAAGCTAATTAAGGAAAGCCAACATGGATTTGTAAAAGGCAGATCATGTTTGACTAATCTAATTGAATCTTTTGATGAAGTAACAGGGAGGATTGATGAAGGGAATGCAATGGATGTTGTCTACATGGATTTTCGGAAGGCGTTTGACAAAGTACCACATAGAAGGCTGGATAACAAAATTGAGGCTCATGGAATAGGTGGGTCAGTGGCAGCTTAGATAAGGAATTTGCTTAAGGACAGAAAACAGCGAGCTGTAAATGGCTGTTTTTCAGACTGGAGGATGGTAGACAGTGGTGTTCCCCAAGGGTCAGTGTTGGGGCCACTGCTTTTACAATATGTAGAATTCCTAAATTTGCCGATGACACCAAACTTGGGGGTGTGGCAAACAGTGATGATGATACCAATCGACTGCAACAGGACATAGAAAGGCTAGCAGAATGGGCAGACAAGTGGCAGATGGAATTTAATACAGAGAAGTGTGAGGTGATGCATTTTGGCAGAAGGAACAGGGAGAGGCAATATACACTTAATGGCACAGTTTTAAAGAGTGTGCAGGGACAGAGGGACCTGGGAGTTAATGTGCGTAGGTCCCTGAAGGTGGTGGGACTTTTTGAGAGAGTGATTAACAAAGCATATGGGATCTTGGGCTTCATAAATAGAGGTATTGAGTACAAAAGTAGAGAAGTTATGCTGAACCTTTATAAAGCGCTGGTTAGGCCACAACTGGAGGATTGCGTCCAGTTCTGGTCACCACACTTTAGGAAGGATGTGAAGGCACTTGAAAGGGTGCAGAGGAGATTGAGCAGAATGGTTCTGGGGATGGGGGATCTTAGCTACAAAGATAGGTTGGAGAAGCTGGATTTGTCTTCATTAGAGCAAATGAGGTTGAGGGGTGATTTGATAGAGGTGTACAAGATTATGACTGGTTTGGATAGGCTAGATGGGGAAAGGCTGTTCCCACTAGCTGATGGTACAAGGACTGGGGTACACAGATTTAAGGTTTTGGGCAAGAGATACAGGGGGGGATGTGAGGAAAAACTTTTTTACGCAGCGAGTGGTGATGACCTGGAACTCGCTGCCGACAGAAGTGGTGGAAGTGGAGACACACAATGTTTTCAAGGGGAGACTGGATAGGCACTTGAGGGAAATAAACTTGCAGGGCTACGGGGATAGAGCGGGGGAATGGGACTGACTGGATTGCGCTACAGAGAGCCGGCACGGACTCGATGGGCTGAATGGCCTCCTTCTGTGCCGTTATGATTCTATGACTCTATAACTCCCTCCCTAACAGCACTGTGGGAGCACCTTCACCACACTGACTGCAGCGGTTCAAGAAGGTGACTCACCACCGGCTTCTCAAGGGCAATTAGGGATGGGCAATAAATCCTGGCCTTGCCAGCGATGGCCAGGTCCCATGAACGAATAAAAATCAAACTCACCAAGTCTCTATCAACCAGCTCCCAGCCCCATACCATCTCACCTAGAAGGACAAAAGAAGCAATATCATGAGAACACCATCACCTCTCACTTCCTGTTCAAGTAATATACCATCCTGACTTGGACATATGTCGCTGTTCTTTCATCGTCACTGGTTCAAAATCCTGGCATTCTTTACTTGACAGTATTGTAGGGGCACCTTCACCACAAGGACTGCCGTGGTTCAAGATAAAGGCCCAGTACCACCATCGCCACCTTAGGGTTACTAGGGGTGGACAATAATTATGGCCTTGCCAGCATCACACACATTCTGAGAACAAATAAAATGTTTTCTGCACCAGAGTATAGGAAGCACTGGAAAAGGTACAGCGTAGACTCACTGGGATGTTATTGGGGATGAGGGGTTACAGCTATGAAGAGAGACTTGAGAAGTTGGGGCTTTTTTTCACTAGAGCTGAGGAGTGACCTGATGGAGATATTCATGATTATGAAGGGTTAATAGTAATAGATTGTTTCCAGAAGTCAGTAAAATGGTACCAAGAGCTGCACACATTTGAAAAGCAATTTAGATAGTTGGCCTGAAAAAGAGAAACATTTAAGGGTATGGGGAGTGAGATTTAACTAGCTGGTGCAGACTAACACCAGCACAGACTTGCTGGGCCTGTTTCTGTGCTGCAACAGTCTATGATTCTATCTAGTCAACACTACGGCTCCCTATAGAGAGCTTGAATTATGTTGATCAGGTGAAAAGGTTGTCGGTGTTAACCCCTCTTATTCTGTGTCTGGTAATCCAGCAGAGGGCGCTGCGTGCAAAGAATTGATCACAACTCACGTTCCCTAAACTAAATAAGCTCTTTAAATGCTTATTTTCTACAGGTTAAAATAAATTCACGAGGTTTTTCAATAAATTCAGTGTAACAAATGTTGACTTCCACAATGATCACCCAAGCCCTCCTCCCTGCCCGCTCCCCAGGCAACGGTTAAATGAGGACATTCAGCTTGTATAGAAACCAGTCTTTTCCAGCTTTCTGTGGCAAGAGTCAGCTCGATGACCTTCTGATGAAAGGTCATAAACCTAAACGTTAACCCTGTTTCTTTCTCCACAAATGCTGCCTGGCCTGCTGAGTGTTGTCCAGCATTTTCAGTTTTTATTTCAGATTTCCAGCAGCTGCAGCATTTTGCCTTTGTTTTCCAGTTTTCTCTCTTCCTCTGCTCGTGGTGCTGACTCTCACTGGGGTGCGGCTCCACAGTCACCAGGCGTCCTCCCGCAACTCTTCCAAGAGTCCGTTCTACACCTCAGCTTTGACCATGAGCACTAGATTGATCCTATCCTTACTGGATATCCACACAGAATCATAGAATCATGCAGCACAAAAGGAGGCCACTCGGCCCATCGTGCCTGTGCCGGCTCTTTGGTAGAGCCATCCAATTAATCACACTGCCCTGCTCTTTTCCTCATAGTCCTGTCATTTTTTCCCTTCAGGTATTTATCCAGTTCTCTTTTGAAAGTTACTATTGAATCTGCTTCCACCGCCCTTTCAGGCAGCGCATTTCAGATCACAACAACTCGCTGCTTAAAAAAAATGTTTCCTCATGTCACCTCCGGCTCTTTTGCCAATCACCTTAAATCTGTGCCCTCTGGTTACCGACCCTTCTGCCACTGGAAACAGTTTCTCTTTATTTACGCTATCGAAACCGCTCATTATTTTGAACACACGCATGTACTTTCCAGCACAAGTCACTGGATAGCAAACAGAAGCTTCATTTTCATTCTCCCCTCCCTAGCGCTTGAGCAACTGTAGCCCCCTTTTTAGCTGAGAGCTAACGAAGCAGAGACTGGAGATTGAACCCAGGATCGTCCGGCCTGTATGATTTCACGGAGCGCTTTAACCCACTAAGCCTTTAGGGGAGCTGGAAATTGATCTTTGATAGATTACATTCAGCTGGTGTTGAGCCATTTGTAAGTACATTACCAGGGCTCTGGGGAAAGAGCAGGGGAGTGGGACTAATTGGATAGCTCTTTCAAAGAACCGGCCCAGGCACGATGGGCTGAATGGCCTCTTCCTGTGCTGTATGCCTTTCTCTGGGAAGTGCCCTCATCCCCAGTTCTTCGCTTAAGACGCAGCCACCATTGGGAACTCGCCTTCCGGTGAGTTGTGTGCACAGCTTATTGAGGACCGCTTTCTGCGGCTTGTATCTCCTATGTAGAATTCATTGAGACGGTCAGATTCCCACAGGCATTCGGGTCACTTCCAAAGATCGACAGACTGTATGTCAAATAACTCCCTTCAACTGCATGTGTGTGTGGCCCTCAGGAAAGGGCAGGATCAGGCTTGGCTCTGGTGCTGAACAGCCAGCCTGCACCCACTGTCCCATCCTGCACATAAAACAGCCACTTAGATTAGGCACTAGAGGGTTGGGCGTCTGGGTAATTTAGGATCAGAGTCAACTGGACGTGACTATTGCCCTCCCCCCTTTCCTCAAGACAAAATGATTCATGTGGAGCATCAATATTAGCCACTTCCAGTTGACTATAATGGTGAGTAAATGAAGACGGACAATAGGACAAGACACTGAGTAGCACTGCCTGTAGTTGGTGCCGCAGGAGCAGGATATCATGATGTTACAGCAAAGGAGATTTAAAATAAATGATACTTGAACAGTAATTTGCTCCGACCAAGGTCTGGTGTTGCGGATTAGAGCCTAGCCTCTGGCCAACATCTCTCTAGGAAGGGAAGGGAAATTGGAAATTCACCATCAGACCACTGTTGTGTAGCTCGTGCTTGAAGGAGAACATTGGTGGAGCAGGTGGGGGCAGCGTGACGTTCTCTCGATGTGTATGGCCCATGGAGGCATGTACGGGGAAAAATCCTCAAGAAGGCAAAAGATGGGATGCAGCTGGAGCCTCAGATATTGTGCTGTGTGGGAGCTTCTTTTGTTTATTTAACTTTTACATTGATGTTTTCTTAAATGTTTTGTTTCTACCTTTTATTACATTTGTCACTCGTTCTGAATGTGTTGGTTTATGTACTGGAATATAGAATGCCTCATCCCCCTTTTCTAAATTGCTATTTGGGAGTCAGCTTTGTGTCCGCAGTAATTCCCTGCAGTGCATTGTGGAACATACACCTCAAACACTGGCACCAAAATCCACATTGGCATCAATAACCTTTTCATTTGCAAATACCCTAACAAGTACAGGAAACTTTCGATTTACTGGCACCTAAATAACCGGAAATCTCAGTTAACCAGCAAAATTCAGGAGTAGGTTCATACTTCATATTACTTGCCTTCTTCCATCTGTTGCTGTGCAAGGGTGTGGCTGCAGCTGTTGCTAAGCTACAGAGACGCTTGCAACTTGTGGCCATTGTTCTGAACCTGTTGCTAAGCAACAGGGTTTGTTGCTTTATACGGAGCTCTCGGCTCTCGGTATCTTTTACTATAGCGCTCGGTGATCCGGAATTTTTGATGAACCGGCACCACGTCGGTGCCGGATAAAAAAAAGTTTCCTGTAGCTAGCATTGGCACTTGCACACAAGTACAGTCCTGGGTAGCCTACCACAGAGGGACATCCTGGCCTTGGACGGAGGACAAAGAAGGACAGCTGAGTTGCTAAATGGGATTGGGCTCTGAGGAAAGACTAAGGATGTTTATATTGGAAAAAGGTGACTTAGAGGTGAGCTTACTGAGGTATTTAAGATATTCAGGAGAACAGACAAACTGGAACCCAGAATGATGTTGAATATTAACACAAGCTCTAGGACAAAGGACTGGTAGAGGCTTGCCCTATTAATCCAGAGAACATGAGGGCAAACCCCACCGGGGCAGTTTGATAAGTTGAATTCAGTTTTAAAATCTGGAAATTAAAAGCTGGTATCAGTAAGTGACCATGAAGCTGTTGAATTGTTGTTAGAAACCCAACGAGTTCACTAATGTCCTTTAGGGAAGAAACTTGCCGTCCTTGTACGTGACTCCATTCCCACCCCAACGTGGTTGACTCTTAACTGCCCTCTTAAGTGGCCTCGCAAGCCGCTCAATTATATCAAGTCACCTTGAAGGCAGCCCACCACCACCTTCTCAGGGGCAACTAAGGATGAGCAATAAATGCTGGCCTTACCAGCGACGCCCACATTCCGAGAATACATTTTTAAAAACAAGCTCTAGGGCAAAGGGACATGGATTCAAACTTAGACGAGAAAAGGTGAACACACAGTTAAGGTATAACTTCTCCACAAAAAGGATGGTGGTATACAGAATTCCTACCCAGAGAGGCAGCGGAAATGGAGGATATTATAAATTTTAAAAGGATGATGGGCTATTAGAGGTTACGTCTAGTGGAGTGTACTGGGTGACCATAGTGTCCTGGACTATGCTTGATTGCGGAGGCTGGGGAAAATTTCCGAGAGTCCTTCCTGAAATTGGCCACGGGGTTTTCCTTTCTTATTTTGCTTCTCTAGGAGTTACCATTGCTAATACCTGGGAAGGGTGATGCATGAGGTTCCACCATCAAATGGATAGGATGAACATGGATGAGCTTGATTGTCTTTTACATTTATATCAGTTGAGATAATAACCAATGTCTCCAATGACATCTTCCATTTATATAGAGCTTTTAATGTAAAGAAAATGTCCGCTTCACAAACAGGTGTAAGGAAACGGGCATCAAGCCTGAAAAGGAGTCCATAAGCCTGAAGAAATGGGTCTTCAAATGGTTTTTAAAAGGAGAAAAGGCGGAGAGATTTAGGTATGGAGTTCCAGAGAGTAAAATGATGAGGTTTGAAGGGAGAGGGGGGGTGGACAAGAGGTTGGAGTCAGAGAAAGAGTGTTTGGGGGTGACATGGGCTAGGGAGTTTGTAGAGACAGGACAGGGAAAAGCCATGGAGAGATTTAAAGACACGGGGGGAGAAATTCAGTTGGTTAGCGCCTCCCGTTAGTGCCTAGCTGGGGCGCTAATGAAGTAGCGCTGGGGTGAGGCGAATCCAGCGTCACACGCCAAATCCAGTCACCCCTTAGCGCTGCCGCTAACAGTTAGCACCTGGGGCTTTAGCGCCAGGCAGTTCGTGAGTGTGCAGCACTCACTGAGTGCCTGATCTGCCAAATTGATTATCGCCCCCTGCCTTGGCACCTCGATTGAATTAAACTCTTACACAGTCATTTAAAGGTTCTTTAGTATCAGGAGTGTTGTGACTACTAAAAATGTTACATTAATTCTGACAAAATTTCAAAGTGCTACACATCGTTACATTAATGTACTGGCAGTACCTTGCCCTCCAGGATGTATTGCGGAGGCAGTGAGAAATATTGCAAGATGTGACCAGAGGGAGGAGGAGGGCCATCAGGGCCCTCAACAGCAGGCCTTACCCTCCGAGGGTATTCAGAGAGCACTTCTCCTACCTCCAATTAAGCGAGAAACAGTGCATTAGAAGGCTCCGCTTCAGCAAGGATGTGGTCACCGAACTCTGCCACCTCCTGCAACCAGACCTCGAGCCTCAGATCAGGTCGACCACGGCTCCCTCAGTGGCAGTCAAGGTCACTGTCATCCTCAATTTCTTCTCCAGGGGTTCCTTCCAGTCTGCAACAGGAGATATAGTGGACATCTCGCAGTTCACCGGCCATCGATGTATCTGGGAGGGCACAAAAGCGCTCTACAGTAGGAGAAGGGACTACATTTCCTTCCCCATCACCAGAGAGAAGCAGGATGAACGTGCTTGTGGCTTTGCCAGGATAGCAGGCTTCCCCATGGTGCAGGGCACCATTGACTGCACCCACGTGGCTTTGTGGGCACCTCATAACAATCCTGAGATCTTCCATAATCGCAAAGGCTACTATTCACTTAATGTGCAGTTGGTGTGCGATCACAGACAGCGAATCCTCAATGTGAATGCCCGCTATCCTGGCAGCAGCCACGATGCCTTCATCCTGCGCCAGACCGGTGTGCCAGCTCTGTCCCAGCCACCACATCAAGCTTGCGGCTGGCTGGTCAGAGACAAGGGCTATCCGCTCTCCACCTGGCTCATGACTCCCCACCGCAATCCCAACACTCCTGCCCAGTACTCATATAATGAGGGCCATGCTGCCACCAGGAGCATCATCGAGCAGACCATCGGGGTGCTCAAGCAACGGTTCCACTGCCTTGACCACGCGGGAGGAGCCCTCCAGTACTCGGCTGAGCGGGTGTCCCATTTTGTGGTGCTCTGCTGCATGCTCCACAACTTGGCCAGCATGAGGGCCCAGCACTTGACACCAGGGATTGCGGGACCACCTCAGGAGGAGGATGAAGAAGAGGAGGAGGAGGAACAGGAGCGAGGGAGGAGGCAGCCACTCGGTCGGCCTCATATGACTGCGGTGCCAATAAATTAAACCCCAGATCCCTGTTGCTCACCACATCCCCATCATTCCATCCCTGTCGCAGGCCATACCACGGCACAAAGCTGAAATGAGACACACCACAAAATCATCCAAAGCCAATTAATACATTTATCAATAATCAGTGAACACATATTTACAACAACAATATTAGCTATTCACCCTTGTGCAATCTCATTACAATGCCTTTGCCTACTCTAGTGCTCCTACGAAGTGTTGGCAGGTGGAAGGCTGCTGAGTGTCTGTGCGGGAGACTTTAGATGGCCTTGCAGGATGCCCTCGATCAGCTCTGGGCCTGGAAGGCCTGGCTGTAGACTGCACCACCTCAGCATGGGCGGCAGCAGTCTTGGCTGGCTGGATGAAAGGCAGTGACAAGGGCAATGGCGGAGTGCCAGCGGTGGAAGCAGGAAAGCTGTCATCCTGAGAGAACAGCAGCTTCCTTCTCCACTGACCCACTGGCACTCCCCCAGGGCAGCACCTCAGCATCACTACCAATCTGCTGAAGCACAGATTGCTGGCCTGCTGCGACACCATGAAAGCCCCAGTGGATGGTGGTCGACCAAGCCACGATGGCAGCAGTCAGAGCTTGCGTGGCAACGAGCGGAGACTGCATGAGAGCAGACTGAGAATCAGTGGCATCAAGCATAGACTGCATTACAGCACTAAGACCTTGTGTGGCTTCTGCCTGTGCTGCAATGGAAGCTGCGACATCGCCCATCACACGCGACATGAGGTCTGGGTCGTCACGGTCTCTCTAGGAGTCCACCATCCTTTGCAGACTGGAAATGATTGGCTCCATGGTGTGCGCAGAGCTCTGTGCAATGGAGGACTCCTCCATGTTCCTTACCATTACCGAGAGGCTGTCAGGCACCCTTGCCATTGCACCGATCATCTCCGTGTGCATGCCCATCACCCTTCTTCTAAAGGCTTCCCCATCGAGGTCCTCATCCGAGACCTGTGCAGTAGAACTCGCCCTCTGGGGAGCTGACTCCCGAGCTATCCTTTCCCCCTGCCCTTGCTGCAGCCCGCTCATCCCTGGTACATCACCCTATGCAAATCCCACTACTATGCTAGCCTCTAAAAAACGCATAATGCCAGTGACGCAGTGTGTTCTTCATCCTCCTCTTCCACCTCGCTCTCTATGGTACTCTCAGGGACAGGCTGCTCAGCTGCTTGCTCATTATCTGAAAGCATAAAGGCACAAGAGTCGGGTTAAGATGAGGGGAGGGGGGCAGGAAGGGAGAAAGGCATGATTGGTGGAAAGTGTGAAAGGCTTGTGGGGTGAGGGGAAGTGTGATGTGAGAAGAAGGATTAGGGATGAACATACCATGGCTATCACCAAGGGGGTCAATGTGGCTGGTGGCCACGGCGCCCACCACCTGGCGTCCCGTGATTTGCAACACTCTTTCCTCCAACTCAAAGTGGTTGGGTGTCAGGTTGTCCCCCACCTGTGCACTCCTGCTCCCTCCTGTTGTGAGCGACCTTGGCCTGCAAGAGAAAGGGAAGTGTGTGAGTGAGTGTGGAGCAATGTGTTTGGGAGATTTGCCTGCTATTGTTGAATAGCTTTCATTATGGGCAAGGTGTGAGATGTGGGTGTGAGTGCTGGTAGGTGGAGATTGTTGGTGGGTGAGTGCTGGGGGTGTGGTGTTTTGGGCAGTGTGTGCAGACTGAGGTTCAGACGGTGGTATGTAGCATTTGTTGAAGCATTGACTCACCCTGACCACCCAAGTGAAGTTGTTAAATTTTTTCCTGCAATGTGTGTGGGTCTTGGGGACCACAGTGCTGCCCGAGACCTGCTGGGCTACCTCCCTCCACATGGTGCAGAAGACTTGTGGCGAGGGCCTACTGCCAGTTGCTGGGTACAGCATTGCCCTCCGTCTCTCCACAGCGAATACCAACACCTCCAATGTCTGGTCGCAGAA
The DNA here is from genome assembly GCF_052327205.1 of Somniosus microcephalus. NCBI lineage: Eukaryota > Metazoa > Chordata > Chondrichthyes > Squaliformes > Somniosidae > Somniosus > Somniosus microcephalus. The sequence continues at coordinate 57,716,401 of NC_141009.1, read as the reverse complement.
TCTGCGAGCTCCCTCCCTGGGTCGTTGATCTGCCATAATGACACCTCTTCCGGTTTCTTCTCTTTGGTCTTCAGCTGCTGAGACAGCTGCAGAACCAGCAATGCTGAGAATGAGGTTCTGCAGCGTGATTGAACCTCCCTTTAATAACTGGGAAGAGCCTGTGGTAACGATGATTAGTGATTAGACTGCACCTGAAATTGCTTAGCGCTTTGAGTCTACTCTTTCAGATGGGGTGATTCAACTGTAAAACATTAAGACATTAAATAAAACTTAACAAATTAAATTAGAATTTTGTTGGCCGGGGTGATGATGCACTCCAGTCCCCGCGGCGCCCACCGGTTGCGGAAAGCCTCAAGTGTGCCGGCGAACACCGCGTGCTCCATCTCCAGGGCCACCCTGGCGCGAACATAGCCGCGGAAGAGAGGCAGGCAATCGGGCCGAACGACCCCCTCGACCACCTGCTGCCTGGACCTGTTAATGGCTATTTTCGCCTGGCCCAGGCGCAGTCCTACGAGGAGGTCCTCCAATCTGCCCGCTCCCCTCCGCACCGGGTGACCAAAGATCAGGAGCGTGGGACTGAAGTGCAACCAAAAATCGAGAAGCAGCCCCTTCAAATAGTGAAAGAGGGGCTGCAACCACTCACATTGAGTATATATGGAAAACGGACTCCTCTCGGCCGCAGAAAAGGGAGGCAGCCTGGGAGTCCATGAACCTGTTTAAAACCTTGTTGCACAGGACTGCTCCGTGCAACATCCTCCAGGCCAAGTCCCCAATAGAAAAATTGAGGACTCCCACATAGAGTGCCCTCTATTGGGGACCCCGCCTCTGCCGGATGGCAAGATGGCATGCCGTGTCCGGGCAGCAGACAAAGATGGCAAAGTGGAGAGCGTGCAGCAGCAGCCCGTACAGGAAACCCCTCCATGTAGAACTAAAATGCACGGAGGGCATTTCCCACAGATGGCTCAAGTTGTGAGGCACCGGTTCCCAAGAGGGGTTTCGGGGCCGCACGCCGATGAGGAATTCCGTCCAAACGGGGGTCAGTTCGGACGGGATCGCCCCACGTGCTTGAGCCTCCTCGATGCGCCTAGTGGAGTCGGGGCCCAGTGCCACTTTCAGCGACTCGATGGCTTTGGCCACGAACCGGCGCCATCCAGCCCGCTCCTCCGCCATCGAGCAGGTCCCCAACTCTAGTCACTTTGCCAGGCACAGCCCTGTCCTCCGCCAGCCACCTGAACCAGCCGTCGTGGAGGTGTGGATTCCTGAGCAGCGGCTCCCGAAGGAGAGCCGCCACTCCTGTTGGAGGCAACGTTGTTCCCGACCCATAGCAGTTCCCGGTAGAAGACAGGCAGCTCCCGCAGGCAGGCACGTGTACCGCCCAGTTTCACAAACAGGAGCTGCGTGTCATAGTTGAGGCTGTGCAGCTGGCGGAAGAAATACGTCACCAGCGCACACCATCGAGGAGAATTCTCGACGTACAGGTATCTCTGCAGGGTCTGAAGACGGAAAGTCGCAGCCTGGGTGCGAAGGCACACCAGCGCCTGACTGCCCTCCCTAAGTGGGAGACTCAGAACTGCAGCAGAGACCCAGTGCTTCCTTTTGTCCCAAAAGAAGTCGATGAGCTTCTTCTCCATCTTAGCGACAAACGCTGAGGGAGAGAATTAAAGTGACCAACCGGTACCACAACATGGCGGCCACCAGCTGGTTTATGACCAGTGCTCGACCCCTGTAGGACAACACTCGGAGCAGTCCTATCCAGCGTCCTAGGTGAGCGGTGACTTTGGCCTCCAGCTCTTGCCAGTTCGCCGGCCAGGCATCCTCGGCGGGGCTAAGCTAGACTCCCAAGTAGAGGTGGTGTGTGGTGCTCCAGGCGAAGGGCCTGAACTCCTCCGGCAGGGAGTCCACCCGCCACTGAACCACCAGGAGCCCAGAACATTTCTCCCCATTGATCTTGGCGGAGGATGCGTCCGAGTAAATCTGGCATTCTCGCAACCTCCGCAAATCGACGGGATCTGTGACCATGAGGAGCACATCATCGGCGTAAGCCGAGAGGACTACCTCCACGCCTGGCCCTTGCAGAGCCAGTCCCATCAACCTCTTCCGCAAGAGGCGCAGGAAAGGCTCCACGCAGATGGCATATAACTGACCGGACATGGGGCATCCCTGACGCACCCCCCTCCCGAAGCGAAGGGGCGCCATCAAAGACCCGTTAACTTTAATCAGACACTCCATGGCAGCGTACAGAAGTCAGATCCGGGCGATGAAATGCGTCCCGAACCTGAATGCGCACAGAGTTCCGAAGAGAGACTCGTGATCCACCCTCTCGAACGCCTTCTCCTGATCCAGGGAAAGGAAGGCGACCGATAGACCAGCCCTCTGGGAATGGTGGATCAGGTGCCAGACCAGATGGATGTTACCATGGATGGTCCGGCCTGGGACCATGTAGGACTGGTCGGGGTGGATCATGTGGGCCAGCACGGTGCCGAGGCAAGCAGACATGGCCCTGGCAAAGATTTTATAGTCCGTGCTGAGGAGGGAGACCGGGCGCCAGTTCTTGAGTAGGCGGAGATCGCCCTTCTTAGGCAGCAGGACAATGACCGCCCTGTGCCAAGAGAGGGGCATCTCCCCGGTCGCCAAACTTTCCCCCAGAACGCCCTGTGGAACTCCACGGTCAGCCCGTCCAGCCCCAGGGACTTTCCCCTGGAGAGCTGGCCAAGGGCACCGGTCAGCTCCACCAGGCTTAGCAGAGTGTCCAATTTTTCGACGCCCTCCGGGCCGACCTTCAGCAGATCCTCCCACAAAACTCTGCGCGCATCCTCGCTGGATGGATCCGGAGAGAACAGGGCCCCGTAATAGGCGCGGGCCTCCGCGCTGATTCCCTCCGGATCCGAGACCAGAGATCCATCATTGGCCAGCAGCCCCAAGAGCTGCTTACGGACCCCTCGTCTTTTTTCCAGCGAGTAGAAGAAGGGGGAGCCGCGGTCCAGGTCCCGCAGGAACTGGATCCGCGACCTCACGTACGCGCCTCGGGACCCGACGAGCTGCAGGTCCTTCAGCGCGCCCTTCTTCTCTTCGTACACCTTCCGCAGGGCCGGGTCCTCGACGACTTGACCGAGACGGGACTCCAGGTCGAGCACCTCCTTCTCCAACCGCCCAACCCGGGCCTCCCGCCTTTTGGTCGACCCCTTCACGTACTCCTGACAGAAGAGACAGACGTGAGCCTTGCCCATGTCCCACCATAGCCTCAAGGAGGGGAAGCCCCCCCGCTTCCTTCTCCAGTTGGCCCAGAACCAACGAAATGAATCCCGGAACCGCGCGTCCTCCAGCAGCAGGTTGTTAAAATGCCAGTACGCGGACCCCCCCCGCGCGCGCAGTGGAGCGAGCTCTGCCCACACCAGGTGGTGGTCCGTGCACGGCACTGACCGCATGGAAGCCGCCGGAACGCAGGAGACTTATGCCCGGGAAATGTAAAGGCGGTCGATTCTGGACCTTCCTCCTCCAGACCTCACGCTAGTGAAGGTGCTGGAGTCGGGGTGGAGATTTTGCCAGACGTCCACCAAGTCGAAGGACCTGACCAGGTCCCTCAACTTCTCCATCGCCGCTGGGCCTCGCGGGGGACCCAAACGGTCCCTCGCCTCGAGGGTGCAGTTAAAAACTGCCCCCGAGGATGACGCACTCGCCCACGTCGACGGAGCCCAGAAGAGCGGACAGTTCTTCAAAGAAGCACACTTGCTGCGCACCGGTCACAGAATCACAGAATCACAGAAACCCCACAGTGTAGATAGAGGCCATTTCGGCCCATCGAGCCTGCACCGACACATATCCCACCCGATCCCCGTAACCCCTACACCAACACATATCCCACCCTATCCCTGTAACCCCACGTATTTAATCCCCCTAACACTAAGGGTCAATTTATCATAGCCAATCAACCTAACCCGCACATCTTTGGAGTGTGGGCGGAAACCGGAGCACCCGGAGAAAACCCACGCAAACACGGGGAGAATGTGCAAACTCCACACAGACAGTCGCCCGAGGCCGGATTCGAACCCGGGTCCCTGGCGCTGTGAGGCAACAGTGCTAACCACTATGCCACCGTACACGTTCACTAGATGGAGCGGCACGCCCCCCAGGCGAACAGTGACCTGGAGCAAGCGGCCCGGCACATGCTCCTTGACCCCCAAGATCTCCGGCTGAAAATGCGGGGCCAGCAAGATAGCCACCCCGCTAGAATTGTTGGAGAGGTGACTCATGCTGACCCCTCCTTGCCACTCCAGGAGCCACGTGGCCTCGTCTCCCAGAACGGTGTGAGTTTCTTGCAGGAAGCACACCGCATACTTCCCGTCCCGAAGGACCGAGAAGTTATTGAATCTACGGCGCGCCTCCCTGCTGCCATTGATGTTGAGGCTGGCTATGGTTATCTTCATGTCAGAAGCATAGTGCAACCTCTACCTATGCCTAACGGGGGGGAGGGAGCGCAGCCGCTAGACAGCCGCCACTTCCTCAGCAGTCCAGTGAGGAATGTTCTGAGCCGACGCAGCTCGAGCGGGCTCACGCCCTCGTCCGCGCCCATGAGCTTGACGGCGGCGTGGACGGACCCAATGAGCAGCGCCAGCTCCGACCACCTGTCGAGGGCCAACCGGATCTTGTTGTGATGACCCAGGCACGTGGCCATCAAATCCCGGAGTTCTCCGACGGGGATGAGGGGAGACTCGGTGAGGGGCACAAGGTCATCCAGTGCCTCGCCGGCGACGGAGTCTAAATCATCCTCCGTGCCCATCACCGAGTCCCCGTCCTCCTCCAGGAGGTCGTCACCAGCGGCCGACCCGTCCGTCGCGCAGGGTGCAGCAAACGGCTCGGCCGCACCAGCTGGCCCTGCCTCTGTCCCGATCCCACCCAGAGGATTGATGGCAGAGGAGTCCTCCTTGGGCTCCTCCGGGGGCGCCGGGTCAGGAAGCGGCGGCGGTTCGGGGTCCCCCTCTGCCTCAGGCGCCGGAGCACATGGAGAAACCGAGAAGAAAACAATTCACAATTCCTCCAACACGCCCGGCGTCGACGTCAGAGAGGGAGTCAGGGGGCCTTCCCCGCCACCAGCCACTGACCCAGTGGACTGGGGATTTTGGTTAAACTCCTCAACCAGATCGATCAGTTCCTGGGAGATGTCTTGACTGCATTGGGCGAGCTCAGCTTCATCAGCCTCACCCGCCCCAGTCCCCAGGACGCCCGACCCGGCGAGGAGTAACGGTTCCTTAATTATTCTTACTTCTTTCGCGGGTAATTCCACGACCCCCCACCACGGGCAGGGTCTCTTTCCCATCCCCAGGAGGCACAAGCTGGACAGACACATCTGTCACACCCTCCCGAGGGACAGGCGACTCCTGCCGATTGCTCGTGATGGTGACGGTGGTGGGGGCGGGTGGGGCGTGCAGCACCCACGGCAGGCGACGACTCCCTTTGCGAGGAGGGACCTTCCTCCTCATGGTCCTCCTCTTCTTCCAGGGAGCTGCACCTCCTTTTCAGCCCGGTGGGATGCAGTGGTTGGGAGACCTCCATGTCTGCCTCCGCCTCCGCTCCCTCCTTACGTGTTGGTTTCTTATGCCCCAGCCCGGCCGCAGGCCGTGATTTTCCCGCAGATGCGGTTGCGGTCACAGGCTCGGGGACGGGGTCCTCTGCACTCCTGTATGTCGCCACGGGATGCACGATGAGCGCGGGCATGGAATTAGATGGACCACCTGGCCGACGTCCACTGTGCATCTGATGATTTTGACGCGTGGACAGGATCGGGGGGAAGAGCGGCAGCGGTGCCAGCCTCGGCCGCACTAGATATTTTGGCGGCCTTGGAGGCGGAGCAGTTTTCCTTATGTGCCCCACCTCCTTACAGGCGTGGCATGCCACACCGTCTGACGTTCAGAAGACGCAGTAGGCTGTCCTCTTGTGGTCCACCATGAAGGCACCGTCCGTGTCCTCCTCCCGCGCCAGCTGGACGAAAAGCTGGTGCCGGAAGGAGAAGACATGATGGAGGCTGGCTTCCCTGAAGCCGAGCGGGATCGGCGTAATCCCCGACCTCACCTCCCCCTGCTGACGTAGGTGGGGGAGGAGGAGCTCACCGGGAACAAAGGGCGGCACATTTGAGATGACAGTTCTTTGCGTGGTAGCCTCTAGAGGGTCAACCGGCAGGAAGGTCCCACCCATGGTGAGCCCCTTCGTAAGGGCCAGGGACACCGCCCGCTCCAACCCCAGGAAGAACACAGCCTTCCCGTACATCTTTGAGGTGGCGACGATGGCTGAAGGGCCGACAACCCCAGCCATGGCTTTCACACACGCCTCAATTGTCATGTTGTGGTGAGTGTAGCTCTTCACCCCATGCTTTTTTGTTATTAAGTGAAATGGTGACGGGGCAGCAGGAACAGCTGTGGCTGTGGCTGTCACACCCGCGTGCGTCCTTGCTGACTCCGTCACCGGCGATGATGAGGTCGCCATAGCTGGATGTTCTTTACGAAAGGGCTACGCTCACCCCAAGTCACAGACCTGATGATGGTAGTTGGCCTTGGTTGGTTTTTTTTCCCCCTTGAGCAGAGGGAGCTGTTAACATTGAAGGCACACCTCTCCCCTTATTGATTGAATTGGGAGAGGGGCCTTCTCTCCCGTCTGCTCAATAGGCAATTAATAAAAAGAAATAATGAGGTGCCTCTAAGAGAGAGAGGCAGAGAGAGACAGAGAGAGGTGGTGGGAAGGAGGGAGGCCACAGGGGCGAGGTCGTCACTCAGAATGGTGGATGGGTGCTCGCAGGGGTGCACTCTCCAATGTAAATTAAAAGTTATTGATGTTGATGGTCATCTGGTGGGGGGAGAAGATGTCTTCACCTGGGAAAAGCTAGAGATGCCCAGGCTCAGTCCACCACCAGGTCTTAACAATGTTCAATTTGAAATAAATAAATTGAGGACTTCACCTAGGCAGCTCCAGCTGTCCCAGGTCAGGCAATGGGGAAGGGTGTTTATTAGTGGTGTGCTTCTTTTAATCGCACTAATCAACTGTTTTTTTTCCTTTTTGATTAAACATATTGGCCTAGAAATTCAGTTGACTGCGCCAGCCGTTAGCGCCTTAGGAGGAGTAGATGTCGGGCGCTAGGCGGGTAGCGCCCGGGCGCAGCGCGAACTGCGCCTCGCCCCAACTTCACTAGAGATTTAGCGCCAGCGCAAAGTCTTTGCGCGCGCTCAGCTGCGCGCGCAGATCATGACGTCATTTCCTCGTGCAACACCCTTTGTGCGCCCCCAACCGGAACTTCAGTCGCGCCGCCCCATTGTGCGCCTGGCGCACCTAGCGACTGTTAAGTGGAACGGTGCTCAGCCGATGCGGGGCGCGGGGGGAGCAAATTAAAGGGCACTCATCCTGCAATATAAAAGGCTGCCATTTTGCAGCACACCTTCTTGCGAAACGGATCTTTGGAGAGAGACCAAGGTAGATAGCTTTCTGCTTTGGCCCAACACTCGGACAGGTACTTCTGGCTTCAGGCCACAGCTTTCAAAAAGTTTTTGCCTTCATTGACATCTCACTGTTTGCCAGCATATTATGGGGGCTGCAATGGGTGTCAACGCTGGCTTTCTCAATTACATCCAAAGGGCTCACAGACGCCGTGAGAGAGTGGCAGCCCTGGTTAGACGGAGAGGGGGCAACAGGCGTCGGCAAAGGAGGCCTTACCCACCCAGGGTATACCGCCAGCAGTTCTCCTATCTGAACATGTCTGAGGAGCAGTGTGTTCGGAGGCTGCGATTCAGAAGGGAGGTGGTCACAGAGATCTGCCAGCTGCTTGCCGTTGATCTGCAGCCACAGCTGAGGAGCAGGACGTCTCTGTCGGTGGCAGTGAAGGTGACGGTGGCTCTCAACTTTTATGCCACCGGCTCCTTCCAATCCGCTACTGGGGACATTGCCAACATCTCCCAGTTCGCCGTGCATTGCTGCATCCGCCAGGTGACCAATGCCCTTTTCAAAAGGAGACATCAGTTCATCTTCTCCATGGCCCTTGACAAGCAGCAACAGCGTGCAATGGGCTTTGCAACATTCGCGGGCTTCCCCATGGTGCAGGGCGCCATTGACTGCACGCATGTGGCTTTGCGGGCACCTCTGGAGAATGCCGAGGATTACCGCAACCGGAAGGGCTACCATTCGCTGAACGTACAGCTGGTGTGTGACCACAGGCAGCTCATCCTAGCTGTCAATGCCCGATTTCCAGGCAGCAGCCACGATGCCTTCATCCTGCGACAGACTTCTGTGGCAGACATGTTCCAGGCACAGCCTCGCCCACGAGGATGGCTTATCGGGGACAAAGGCTATCCTTTGTGTACCTGGCTGATGACCCCGCTCCGTGCGCCCAGCACCCCTGAAGAGCGATACAATGAGAGCCATCAAGCGACCAGGAACATCATCGAACAAACAATCGGCGTCCTGAAGCAACGGTTCCGCTGTCTCGATCGTTCCGGTGGAGCCCTGCAGTATTCTCCGGAGCGAGTCTCCCATTTCGTGGTCGTTTGCTGCATGCTGCACAACCTGGCTATCCGCAGGACTCAGCCACTGCCACCACAGATTGGAGGACCACCTCAGGAGGAGGAGCAGGAGGAGGAGGAGGAGGACCAGCACAGGAGGGAGGCACAAAGTGCAAGGGCCGCCCGTCGCCGGCTTATTGAACGTCGGTTCTAGGCCCCCTCTCAGGGACTGGCTTGTGCCAATGTCAGCAGATGAATGTAGCCGCTCCACAAGCCCTCAGCCGAGCAGGGCAACCAGGACTTAACCAAAAAACCATGCACACTGCAATTTAACAACAAAAATTTATTGAAAACCTCTGCCCTTCCCACATTACATGCTCATGTGGAGAAGCCCCCTCCAAAAACACAAAACTACCAGTCTTGGCCTTACAAAAAGAAAGAAAGACACCAGTCTCGGCCTTACACAAATAAAGATAGACACCAGTCTCGGCCTTACACAAATAAAGATAGACACCAGTCTCGGCCTTACACAAAAACAACTGCACCAGTGTCGGCCTTCCAACAAGCACCAGGCATTTGTGCATACCTCTACTTTTTGCCCTGCGAGGGCGATGCCTTGCGCATCCTTGGCTGGCCCCTGCCCGCCCTGCTGCTCCTCCTCAATGGGAGCCCAGTGGCTGCAGCAAGGCTGGGGGAAGGCTGCTGAGGGGCAGATGGCGAGACGGCAGATGCCCTTGGGGGTCGGCCTGCACCAGCTCTGGCCTTGGAGTGGCCGGCTGCTGACTGCTCCAACTCTGGCTGGGCGGCAGCAGTGTGTCCAGCAGCTCCTGGCAGCTGCAGTGGCGGAGTGGCAGTGTCGGCTGCAGGAATGGTGGCAACCTGGCAGATCGCAGGTGCTCGCTGGTCGCCTGACACATTGGCACTCGCACGGGCCAGCACTGCAGCATGCGCAGCAAACAGCTGAAGGACAGACTGCTGGGCTGCTGCTGCGCGGCGAGTGCCCTGGCGATGCCTGGCTGATCCAGCGAGGGTGGCAGCAGTTAGTGCCCGTGTGGCCCTGGTCTGTGTCCGCATCACACCAGCCAGTGAATGGACGGCACGACTGAGCACTTGGCTAGAAGCCGACTGTGCTGCTGCGAAGTCCTGCAGACTCCTGGCCTGTGCTGCCACGATGTCCTGCAGACTGCTGGCCTGTGCTGCATTGATGTCCTGCAGACTCCTGGCCTGTGCTGCATTGAACTGTTCCAGACTCCTGGCCTGTGCTGCCCCGAATTCCTGCACACTCCTTGCCAGTGACTCTATGGAGTCAGGCATCCTTCCCACTGCAGCCATGAGCTCAGTGTGCCTGCGCTCAGCCTGGACGGCCATTTCCTCTAGGAGGTGCACCTCCTCTGCGCTGACCGTCGCAGGACTGGAGGCCGCACTCACCCTCTGGGGAGAAGTCCGCCGAGCTTCCCCACCCCTCCCGCGTTGCTGCAGGCCGCTGGGCCCCAGAGCTTCACTCTCCTCCGACCCTTCCCCCCGGCTCCCCTCCAGGGAAGACGTGTCCCCTACATCGCCATCGGCTGGCACGGCTGAGGGTGGCACTGATGGGCCGGCTTCCTCTTCCTCCTCCTCGTCTTCTGAAGGGCTGACAGTGGCAGCTTGAGGGCCCGCCTCCTCACCTGGCGATTCACCATCTGAAAGCAGGAAGGCACAAGAGTAGCTTTAGAGTGAGGACAGGGCAGCAGCGAGGGAGGCATGAGTGGTGCCATTCACCGCATTGGTCGGACAGTGGCAAAGGATGCTGATCTGATGCGCAAGTGGAACGAGAGAGGTCCAAAAGGTGATGCCCTTACCATTGGTGCCCAGAACAGGGTCGGCATCGCCAGTGGCGACGGGGCCAATCAGCCGGCCTGCCATAATGCGCTCCACACGCTGGTCGAGGTCGGAGAGCTCTTTGAGGTCAGGACGGCCTCCCCCGGTCTCAGTTTGGTTGCGCCGGTTGTGCGCAACCTTGACCTGCAAGAGAAAGGACGGCCTCTAAGTACAGTGTGTAGCCCTGATCTTGTCTGCACTGCCTCCCATGGTCGAATAGCTTGGACAGTGTGTAGCCCTGATCTTGTCTGCACTGCCTCCCATGGTCGAATAGCTTGGACAGTGTGTAGCCCTGATCTTGTCTGCAATGCCTCCCATGGTCGAACAGCTTGGACAGTGTGTAAAGTGCTGAATGTGCAATTGATTTTCATGCCAGGCCCATAGCTGCTGGATGAGGGCTGGCCATTAGGGCTTTCAGGTCCCTTTGCCCATAATGTGAGGTGCACATGCAAGGATGAGGAGGACACTGGAAAGGGTACTCACCCTGACAATCCGAGTGAGGTCGTTGAACTTCTTCCGGCATTGTACAGGAGTCCTGGCAACCACGCTGTTGGAAGACACCCTGTTTGAGACCTCCCTCCAGGCTTTCCGGTAGGCACTGGGCAGCGGCCTCTTGCCACCTTCTGGGTACAAAACATGGCGCCTGCGCTCCACTCCGCCAACCAGCAGCCTCAGGTCACCGTCACTGAAGCGCTGCGCTCTCTCCCTGGCCTTCTCCATAGTCTTGGGCGTTGTACAGGTGAAGCTGAAGTGGTCAGGCCTAGGTTGAGGGCTTCAGTGTGCAGGGCGTGGCAGGCAAACAAATACACCCTCCCCCTTTAAGAGATGACCGGCGCCAGAGTGTCTGCCGTCAATCAAGAACTCGCCGCACCTGTGCTGCGCCCGGCCTCGGGGCTATCGCTCAGCACCGCCGGCTTAGCGCCTAAAGATAGTCGTGCATCGCCTGTTTTTGCGCAGCAGCAACCTCTTGGGGCGATGCGACTGAATATCGGCGAAGGGGGCGCGACTTTGCGCCGGGCGCAAACTTTAGCGGCCGCCCGACTTTACCGCCCCAAAAGTGGCTATACTGAATTTCTAGGCCATTGACTGTAAATCAATCAAACTTTAAATAAAACTTAACAAATCAAATTAGAATTTTGTTGGCCGGGGTGACAATGCACTCCAGTCTGGTCTCGGAAGGCCTCAAGTGTGCCGGCGGACACCGCGTGCTCCATCTCCAGGGCCACCCAGGCGCGAACATAGCCGCGGAAGAGAGGCAGGCAATCGGGCCGAACGACCCCCTCGACCGCCCGCTGCCTGGACCTGTTAATGGCCACTTTGGCCAGGCACAGGAGCAGTCCTACAAGGAGGTCCTCCGACCCGCCCACTCCCCTCCGCACCGGGTGACCGAAGATCAGGAGCGTGGGACTGAAGTGCAGCCAAAAATCGAGGAGCAGCCCCTTCAAATAGTGAAAGAGGGGCTGCAACTTCTCACATTCTACATAAATATGGAACACGGACTCCTCCAGGCCGCAGAAAAGGCAGGCGGCCTGGGAGTCCGTGAACCTACTTAAAAACTTATTGCACGGGACTGCTCCGTGCAACACCCTCCAGGCCAAGTCCCCAATAGAACAAGGGAGGACTCCCGCGTAGAGAGCCCTCAATGGGGACCTCCGCCTCCGCCAGACGGCAAGATGGCACGCCAAAGCGTGTCCGGACGGCAGACGAAGATGGCAAAGTGGAGAGTGTGCAGGAGCAGCCCGTACAGGAAACCCCACCGCGCAGAGCTAAAAGGCACGGAGGGTATTTCACCGAGACGGCTCAAGTTGTGAGGTGCCAGTTCCCGAGAGGGATTTCGGGGCCACGCGCCAATGAGGAATTCTGTCCAAACGGGGGTCAGTTCAGACGGGATCGCCCCACATGCTTGAGCCTCCTCGATACACCTACTGGAGTCAGGGCCCAGTGCCACTTTCAGCATCTCGATGGCTTTGGCTGTGAGCCGGATGCTGGCCCAGGACAGGTGCTGCGCCAGCTCCTCCAGCGCCATTCCAGCCAGCTCCTCCACCATCAAGCAGGTCCCCGACTCTAGTCACCTTACCAGGCACAGCCCTGCCCTCCGCCAGCCGCCCGATCCAGCGGCCGCGGAGGTACGGATTCCTGAGCAGCGGCTCCCGAAGGACAGCTGCCACTCCTGACGGGGGAGAACTCCACCTGGAGGCGATGTTGTTCCAGACCCATAGCAGTTCCTGGTAGAAGACAAGCAGATCCCGCAGGTAGGCATGCGTACGGCCCAGTTGCACAAACAGGAACTGCATGTCGTAGTTGAGGCCGTGCAACTGGCGGAAGAAATACGTTGCTAGCGCACACCATCGAGGAGGATTCTCGACGTACAGGTATCTCTGCAGCGTCTGAAGACGGAAAGTCACCGCCTGGGTGTGATGGCACACCAGCGCCTGACTGCCCTCCCGAAGTGGGAGACACAGAACCGCAGCAGAGACTCAGTGCTTCTTTTTGTCCCAGAAGAAGTCGATGAGCTTCTTCTGCAACTTGGCGACAAACGCAGGGGGAGGGATCAAAGTGACCAACCGGTACCACAACATGGCGGCCACCAGCTGGTTTATGACCAGCGCTCGACCTCTGTAGAACAACACTCGGAGCAGTCCTGTCCAGCGTCCTAGACGAGCGGTGACTTTGGCCTCTAGCTCTTGCCAGTTCGCCGGCCAGGTGTCCTTGGCGGGGCTAAGGTAGACTCCCAAGTAGAGGAGGTGCATGGTGCTCCAGGTGAAGGGCCTGAACTCCTCCGGCATGGAGTCCACCCGCCACTGGCCCACCAGGAGTCCAGGACATTTCTCCCAATTGATCTTGGCAGAGGATGCGTCAGAGTAAATCTGCTGGCATTCTCACATCCTCCGCAAGTCGATGGGATCCGTGAGCATGAGGAGCACGTCATCAGCGTAAGCCGAGAGGACGACCTCCACGTCTGGCCCTTGCAGAGCCAGTCCCATCAACCTCTTCTGCAAGAGGCGCAGGAAAGGCTCCACGCAGATGGCATATAACTGACCGGGAATGGGGCATCCCTGACGCACCCCACTCCCAAAGCGAAGAGGTGCCATCAAAGACCCGTTAACTTTTATCAGACACTCCGCGGCGGCATACAGAAGTCGGATCCGGGGACGAAATGCGTCCCGAACCCGAATGTGCGCAGAGTCCTGAAGAGATACTTGTGATCCACCCTGTCGAACGCCTTCTCCTGATCCAGGGAAAGGAAGGCGACCGACAGACCAGCCCTCTGGGAATGGTGGACCAGGTCCTGGACCAGATGGATGTTATTGTGAATGGTCCAGCCCGGGACTGTGTAGGACTGGTCGGGGTGGATCATGTGGGCCAGCACGGTGCCAAGGTGGGCAGACATGGCCCTGGCAAAAATGTTATAATCCGTGCTGAGGAGGGAGACCGGACACCAGTTTTTAAAAGGCGGAGATCACCCTTCTTAGGCAGCAGGACAATGACCGCCCTGCGCCAAGAGAGGGGCATCTCCCTGGTCACCAGACTTTCCCCCAGGACCCGCTCCTAGTTGTCCCCCCCCCAAGACGTCCCAGAACGCCCTGTGGAACTCCACGTTCAGCCCGTCCAGCCCTGGGGACTTTCCCCTCGAGAGCTGGCCGAGGGCGCCGGTCAGCACCACCAAGCTTAGCGGAGCGTCCAGTTTTTCGGCGCTCTCCAGGCCGACCTTCGGCAGGTCTTCCCACAAAACTCTGCACGCATCCTCGCTGGATGGATCCGGAGAGAACAGAGCCCAGGTCTCCGCGCCGATCCCCTCCGGATCCGAGACCAGAGATCCATCGTCGGCCAGCAGCCCCAAGAGCTGCTTACGGACCCACCGTCTTTTTTCCAGCAAGTAGAAGAAGGGGGCGCCGCAGTCCATGTCCTGGAGGAGCTGGATACACAACCTCACGTACGCTCCTCGGGACCCGACGAGCTGCAGGTCCTTCAGCGTGCCCTTCTTCTCTTCGTATACCTTCTGCAAGGCCGCGTCTTCGACGACTTGACCAAGACAGGACTCCAGGTCGAGCACCTCCCTCTCCAACCTCCCGACCCGGGCCTCCCGCCTCTTGGTCGACCCCCTTGCGTACTCCTGACAGAAGAGATGGACGTGAGCCTTGCCCACGTCCCACCATAGCCTCAAGGGGGGGAAGCCCCCCCCGCTTCCTTCTCCAGTCGGCACAGAACCGACGAAAAGAATCCCGGAAACGCTCGTCCTCCAGCAGCAGGTTGTTAAAATGCCAGTAAGCGGACCCCCCCTGGCGCGCACAACGGAGCGAGCTCCGCCCACACCAGGTGCTGGTCCGCGCACAGCACTGGCTGCATGGAAGCCGCCGGAACGCAGGAGACGTACGCTTGGGAAATATAAAGGCGGTCAATTCTGGACCTTCCTCCTCCAGACCCAACCCAAGTGATGGAGATTCCGCCAGACGTCCACCAAGTCGAGGGACCCAACCAGGTCCCTCAACTTCTCTATCACTGCCGGGCATCGAATGGTCCCTCGCCTCGAGGGTGCAATTAAAATCCCCCCCGAGGATGACGCACTCGCCGACATCGATGGAGCCCAGAAGAGCGGACGCTTCTTCAAAGAAGCGTACTTGCTGCGCACCGGCCTCGGGGGTGTGCACGTTCACTAGATGGAGCGGCACGCCCCCCAGGCGAACAGTGACCTGGAGCAAGCGGCCCGGCACATGCTCCTTGACCCCCAAGATCTCCGGCTGAAAATGTGGGGCCAGCAAGATAGCCACCCCGCTGGAAATGTTGGAGAGGGAATTCATGTTGACCCCTCCTTGACACTCCAGGAGCCACGTGGCCTCGTCTCCCGGATCGGTGTGGGTTTCTTGCAGGAAGTAAATTATTAAATCTACGGCACGCCTCTCTGCTAACGTTGATGTTGAGGCTGGCTGTGGTTATCTTCATGACAAGAGTATAGTACAACCTCTACTTAAACCTAACGGGAGGAAGGAATGCGGCCGCGAGTCGACCGCCACTCCCTCAGCAGCCCAGCGAGGAATGACTTGATCCAACGCTGCTCGGGCCGGCCCACGCCCCCGTCCATGCCCATGGTTTTAGCGGCGGCACGGGCAGAGCCGACGAGCAGCGCCAGATCTGACCATCTGTCGAGGGCCAGCCAGATTATATATTGTGGCGACCCTGGCACGTGGCCATAAAGTCCTGGAGTTCCACAACGGGGATGAGGGGGGACTCAGAGGGGGTACGAGGGTGTCCACCGCCTCGCTAGCGATGGAGGCCGACGTGACCTTGGTGTCCTCCGCCGGGTCCTGTCCTCCTCCGGGAGGTCGCCATCAGCCGGCCCTGAATCTGTCCCGATCCCACCCCCAGGATCGGCGGCAGAGGAGTCCTCACTGAGCTCCTCCGGAGATGCTGGGTCAGGAAGCGGCGGCAGCCCGGGGCCCCACTCCATCCCAGGCACCGGCAAGGGGAAACCGGGGAAAACATTATTCCCAGTTCCCCCAACAGCCCCGGCGCCAGCGTCGGAGATGGAGTCAGGGGGCCTTCCCCTTCACCGCCACCAGCCCCCGACCCAGCGGGCTGGGGAGCTTTATTAAGATTCTCGACCATGTTGAGCAGCCCCCGGGGGGATGTCCCGGCTGTTTTGGGTGGGTTCAGCCTCAATGGCCTCACCCACCCCAGTCCCCAGGGCGCTCGACATGGCGAGAAGTAACAATGGTTCTTCCTCCATTATGACTACCGCAGGTAGTTCCGCGGGCCTCCCACCCCCCATGAGCAGGGTCTCTTCCCCATCCCCAGGAGGCACAGACTGGACAGACTCATCTGTCGTACCCTCCCGAGGGACAGGCGACTCCTGCCGAATGGTGGTGATGGTGGCGGGTGCTCAGCACCCGCGGCACCCGGCGACTCACCCTGCGACGAGGGACCCTGCTTCTCGTAGTCCTCCCCCTCATCTAGGGACTCGCACCCCCTTTTTGGTGTGGAGGGACACGGAGGCTGGGAGACCTCCATTTCTACCGAGGCCTCCTCCTCCGCTCCCTCCCGCCGAGTGGGTTGCTCGGGTACCTCCCCGACTGCAGGTCTTAATTTTTCCGCCTCGGCGGTTGCGGTCACAGGCTTGAGCACGAGGCCCCCCCAAACTCTGGAACTCCGCTGCCACCCCAGCAAGGAACGCGGGCATAAGTTCCGGTAATTCATCGTCTTCCACGAGGGGACCCACCCGAAGGTTTTTATTTTTCCGCCGCGACTTCCTTCCACACGGACGCTCCTCCTCCCCCCGCCGGAGGCCGTGACAGCGTTGACCTCCGACGTCGACCACGCATCAGGTGTCATGGACACATGGACAGGTCAGGGGGAGGGGTGGCGGCGGCGCCAGCCTTGGCCGCCTCATGTTTTGGAGGCGGGGCAGTTCTTTATGTGCCCCACCTCTTTACAGGCATGGCACCGCACAACGTCCGAAGTCCAGAAGACGCGATAGGCAGTCCCCTCATGGTGCACCATAAATGCGCCTTTGGTTTCCTCCTCCCACGCCAGCTGAATGAAAAGCTGGCGCCGGAAGAAGACGTGCCGGAGGCTGGCTTCCCAGAAGCCGAGCGGATTGGCATGATCCCTGACCTCACCTCCCCCAATTGACGTAGGTGGGGGAGGAGCAGCTCACCCGAAAGAAAGGGCAGGACGTTGAATATCACGATTCTCTACACGGTGGCCTCGAGAGGATCCACCGGCAGGAAGGTCCCGCCCACGGTGAGCCCCTAGGCGAAGGCCAGGGACACCGCCCGCTCCGACCCCAGGAAGAACACAGCCTTTCCGTACATTTTTGAGGCGGCAACGATGGCTGAAGGGCCGACAACCCCAGCCATGGCTTTGACGCACGCCTCAATCATCATGTTCGGGTGAGTGTAACTCTTCACCCCAAGCTTTTTTGTTATTTATCTAAATGGTGACGGGGCAGCAGAAGCAGCAGGATTAGCTGTGGCCGTGGCTGCCACACCCGCGTACGTCCTTGCTGGCCCCGTCACCGGCGATGATGTGGTCGCCATAGCCGGGTGTTTTTATAAAGGGCTACACTCGCCCCAAGTCACAGGCCTGAAAATTGTAATGGCCTTGGTCTTGTCTTTGTTTTTCCCCTGAGCAGAGGGAGCTGTAAAAAGTGAAGGCACACCTCTCCCCTTGTTGATTAAAATTGGGAGAGAGGCCTTCTCCCCTCTGCTCAATGGGCAATTAATAAGTAAAGAATATTATGAGGTTGTTGAGGCTGCCGCGGAACACGAATGGAGGCCGAACCGATCTGAGGAACACATGGCTTTTTATTACATTCTCTTGAGAGATGGCTGCCCCAGCTCTTCTCTCTGCTAAACCCGAAAACAGAATGAGGGCGACGCCCACACTTTTGTGTACACACTGAGGGCGACGCCCGCTCCTTTGTCATGCCTTAAAGGCAGCATGCTTCTTAAAGGCAAGGTGCCCGATTTATTGTCCACGGACGGAAAAGTGGATTGCGCCCGTTTAGGTGGCGGTCCGCCACACAGCTCCCCCCAGAATCCGCTTAGGAGGTATGGACGAGACGGTGCGGCGGTCTGATGGGCCAGCCGGAGCGGCTCTTGTAGGACGCCGGTGGACGTGGAACGGCCGGGCGTGGAGCAGCTGGGTGTACTGGCTTGAGGGCAGGTCGGCCGCGTGGTGGTGGACGAGCTACTGGGACCTGCTCACCGGGCTCCGAGTGTGCTGGCTTGAGTCGGTCAACCGACACTTTTTCAGTCCCGTCGCCCACTTGTAGGGCACAAAATTTGTCCCCAGCCTGTAGCACTTTGTAGGGCCCGTCGTATGGGGGTTGAAGGGGTCCACGGTGGGCGTCGTGCCGGATGAAAATGAACCGTGCCTGGTGCAGGCTTAGCGGGACATGTGAGGTGGATTCGCCGTGCCGGGCAATGGGCACCGGGGCGAACTGTAGCACCGGTGAGGCGAAGTTGTGGCGTTGCTGGTCGGCTGACCAGGGTGTCGTGGCGGTGGGCAGGAACTCGCCGGGTACGCGCAGCGGCTGGCCGTACACGAGCTCTGCTGCCGATGCGTGGAGGTCTTCTTTAACCGCGGAGCGCAGGCCGAGGAGGACCCACGTGAGTCGGTCGGTCCAGGCGCCGTCCTGGAGGCTGGCTCGAAGAGATGCCTTCAAGGATCTGTGGAACCGCTCACACAGTCCGTTGGCTTGGGGGTGGTACGCTGTGGTGCGGTGAATGGTCACCCCGAGATTGCGTGCGATGGCGGTCCAGAGTTCAGAGGTAAATTGCGGACCTCTGTCCGACGTCATGTCGGAGGGGACGCCGAACCGTGCGACCCAGGTGCTGACGAAGGCTCTGGCAATGTCGGCGGTGGTGGTAGAGGTCAGTAGAATTGCCTCGGGCCAGCGCGTGGTGCGGTCAACGATCGTCAGCAAGTGCGTGTGGCCTTGCGACGGCGGCAGGGGCCCGACGATGTCCACGTGGATGTGGTCGAATCTACGTGAAGGGACGGTGAACTCCTCAAGGGGTGCTTTCGTGTGTTGCTGCACCTTGGCCCGTTGGCAGGCTAGGCAGGAGTTGGCCCAAGTACGCACATCCTTGCGAAGGCCGCGCCAGACAAAGCGGTTGGTTACCAATTTGATGGATGCGTGGGCGCCGGGGTGGGAGAGGTTGTGGAGAATCTCGAATACCCGGTGGCGCCAGGACGCTGGGACGACGGGCCGAGGTTGAGATAGCGATATGTCGCACTTGACCGTGACTGCGGTTGGGCCGCAGGCGACGTCGGCCAGGCGTAGCCCTGGTAGGTTGGTAGGTGTGGAGAGCAGATCAGGGTCCGTGAGCTGGTCTGCTGCGAGTTGAGCGTAGTCGACTGCCAGGTGTGCGGCGTGGATGGCGGGGCGGGAGAGGCAGTCGGCTACCACGTTGTCTCGGCCGGAGACGTGTTGGATGTCCGTGGTGAACTCGGACACTGCCGCGAGCTGGCGCTGCTGCCTGGTGGACCAGGGGTCGGTTGTCTTTGCCATTGCGAATGTCAGGGGTTTGTGGTCGACAAACGCAGTGAAGGGGTGGCCCTCCAGCAAAAACCGAAAATGGCGGACCACCAAGTACAGTGCGAGGAGCTCGCGGTCGAAGGTGCTGTACTTGACCTCCGGGGGGCGTAGTTGGCGGCTGAAGAAGGCAAGTGGTTGCCAGGCGCCGTTGACCCACTGCTCGTACACGGCGCCGACCGCGTGGTTGGAGGCGTCTGTGGTGAGCGCTACTCTGGCATTGGGCCGTGGGTGCACGAGCAGGGTGGCGTCGGCGAGCGCGGTCTTGGTGGAGTTGAAGGCGGCTGATACGTCTGCCGTCCATTCAACCGCCATCTTGCCGCTCCTGCCCCGGAGGGCTTCATACAGGGGCCTCATGAGGGACGCCGCTTTGGGGATGAAGCGGTTGTAGAAATTCACCATCCCGAGGAACTCCTGGAGTCCTTTGATGGTGGTGGGGCGGGGAAATTGCTGGACGGCCTGCACCTTGGTGGGCAGGGGAATGGCCCCAGCATGGGTGATGTGGTGGCTGAGGAAGTCGATCTTGTCCAGGCCGAACTGACACTTGGCTGGGCTGAGGATGAGCCCGTGGTAGCTGAGGCGCCCGGACAGGATGCGAAGGTGTTCGAGGTGTTCCTGCTTGGAGGAACTGGCTACCAGGATGTCGTCCAGGTAGACGAACAGGAACTTCAGGTCCCAAAGGACCGAGTCCATGAGCCGTTGGAATGCCTGGGCCGCGTTTTTGAGGCCGAAGGGCATCCGCAGGAATTCGAAAAGCCCGAAGGGGGTGATTACGGCCGTCTTGGGGACGTCCGCGGGGTGGACGGGGACTTGGTGGTAGCCGCGCACCAGGTTGACTTTGGAAAAGACTGAGCGGCCGGCCAGGGGTGGTGGCGTCGTTGAGGCAGCGGTAATCCCCGCAGGGGCGCCAACCCC
This sequence comes from Somniosus microcephalus, assembly GCF_052327205.1. Taxonomy (NCBI): domain Eukaryota; kingdom Metazoa; phylum Chordata; class Chondrichthyes; order Squaliformes; family Somniosidae; genus Somniosus; species Somniosus microcephalus. Next base: position 57,696,115 of record NC_141009.1, on the reverse strand, counting down.
CGCTTGGTTTGGGGGCGATGTGGAGTGGGGAGGCCCAGGGACTGTTGGAGCGGCGGATGATGCCGAGCTGTTCCATAGTGGCAAACTCGGTCCGCGCGATCTCCAGTTTGGCCGGGTCCAGCCTGCGGGCGTGGGCGTACACTGGGGGGCCTGTGGTGGGGATGAAGTGTTCCACCCCGTGTTTGGCGACCTCCACGGAGAAGGTCGGGTTGGTGAGGGCCGGAATTCGGCCAGGAGTGCCGAGTAGTCATCCGTGGCCCAGGCGTGGCACTGTGATGCCATGTCGGCGGGTTGACGGGGGGCCATGGCGCCCAGGATGGGGGACATGGTGTTCATGTCCATGAGGCGGTTTCGAGGGATGTCTACCAGTAGGCCGTGGGCGCACAGGAAATCTGCGCCGATGAGAGGGGAGAGTACCTTGGCAGTGATGAACTCCCATCGGTAGCGGCGACCAGCGAGGTCGAGGGTGACTGTGCGGGTGCCGTACGTCCGGATGTCCGAGCCATTAGCGGCAGCCAGCGCCTGTCCTCGTTCGCCCTTTTGGATGTCGAGGGCGGAGGCCGGGATAATGCTGTGCTGAGCTCCAGTGTCGCACAGGAACCGGCGGCCAGTTTTGTCATCCATGACGTACAGCAGGGAGCCCGCGTGGCCCACGGCCATCGCGGGGGCTGGTACGGGAGCGGACTTGAAGGAGCAGGGGGGTGTGCACCGTTGTGCCCTGGCGCCGAACCGGGCGTGGTAGTAACAGTAGCCTGGGTTTGTGGGGTGTGAAGGCCCCGTGGGCCCCGTGGCTGGGCCTTGTGGCCGCATGGTGGCCGGTGAGGGGCGCGCCCAGGCTGTGGCTGCCAGGTCCGGAGCGACGTCGCGGCTGGAGTGAGCGGACAGCAGCTTGTCGGCCTCGTCGGCCAGGGCTTCTAGGTCCGTGAGGCCAGACGCCATGATCGCTGGGCGGATGCTGGGAGGTAGCTGGCGGATGAACAGCGTGCGGAAGAGGGACCCGGGTGGGCTCTCGTCGGTGAGTGAGAGCATGTGGGAGAGGAGGTCTGACGGTGAGGCGTCACCGAGGCCTGGAAGGTCGAGGAGGCGGCAGTTTCGCTGATATGTCGAGGTCGTAAATTTTTTAAGGAGTGCGGCCTTAAGATGTGCATACTTGCCCTCCTCTGGTGAGTTCTGCAGCGCTATCCAGACCTTCGTGACTGTGGAGCTACCGAGTGATGCGACGAGGTAGTCAAACTTCGTCCCATCTGTGGTGATGTGTCGCAGCCAGAATCAGGACTCAGCTTGGAGGAACCAGGCTTCGGGCTGGTTTTCCCAAAACTCCGGCAGTTTCACGGAAACTGCGTTCATGTCCGCCATTGCAGTGCTCGGAATACGTTCTGAGCGTCGGGGTCACCAATGTTGAGGCTGCCGCGGAACACGAATGGAGGCCGAACCGATCTGAGGAACACATGGCTTTTTATTACATTCTCTTGAGAGATGGCTGCCCCAGCTCTTCTCTCTGCTAAACCCGAAAACAGAATGAGGGCGATGCCCGCGCTTTTGTGTACACACTGAGGGTGATGCCCGCTCCTTTGTCATGCCTTAAAGGCAGCATGCTTCTTAAAGGCAAGGTGCCCGATTTATTGTCCACGGACGGAAAAGTGGATTGCGCCCGTTTAGGTGGCGGTCCGCCACACAGTGCCTCTTTAAAGAGAGAGGCAGATAGAGACAAAGAGAGAGAGTGAGAAAAGGGGTGGGAAGGAGGGAGGCCGCAGGGGCTGGGTCTCCACTCAAGATGGTGGGTGGGTGCTCGCAGGGGTGCACTCTCCAGTGTAAAATATAGTCTTTGATGGTGATGGTCTTGTGGGGGGGAGAAGATGTCTTCACCTGGGAAAAATAAGCTGGAGATGCCCAGGCTCAGTCCACCACCAGGTCTTAACAATGTTCAATTTGAAATAAATAAATTGAGGACTTCACCTAGGCAGCTCCAGCTGTCCCAAGTCAGGCAATGGGGAGGGGTGTTTATTAGTGGTGTGTGTGGTCTAGTTTTTACAAGAACCACACACTCCTCGATGTTCCGGCCTTCTTCTTCTTCTTCTTTCCTCCTCCCACCTAAAATACAAAGGCCTAGAAATTCGGTATAGCCGCGTTTGGGGCGCTAGTCCTGGCGATGCACAAAGTTTAGCGCCAGGCGCAATTTAGCGCCACCTAGCGCGATATTGGGTTGCAGCGCCCCTAAAGGTGATTGCGGCGCTAAATCAGGCGCTGCATGCTACTCTTAAGGCGCTAACCCGGCGGCGCAACCCAATTTCGCGGCGGCAGGGCGCAGCGAGGGTGCTGTCAATAATCACTTTCCCTGAGACACAGTGGCGCCGGCCAGCTCTTAAAGGGGCAGGTCAATTGGCATCACCAGACACACTCACTGCCTTGTGGGCCTTCAAAGCGGTGGGAGCCTACCTGTGGCGCACCAGCCTAGCAAGACATGGAAAGGGTGAGGCAGAGGGCGGAACGACTCACTGATGGGACATTGGATGCATTGGTTGGTGCAGTGGAATCAAGGCCAAGAAAGATGGTCGGAATGTGATTTATGTTTTGGACAGTCTCCCGGGTGTGAGAGGCAGTTATGTGTCAGTGTATAAGTTTTGCTTTCTGTTGCCATAGCTTTCTCATGTTTGAAAGAACCACATTTTGTTTAATGAAACACTTTCTTCATTTACAATGGCCATGCCTGCTATTTACATGCATCTTGCCCTTCACAGGCTTGGGGGTATCAGACCGGTTCCATTCCTGTTCTTGGAATCGCAGCAAGCATTCCGTGAGAGGGGCCTAGAAGCTACTTCTGATCAGCCTCTGACGCGCAGCCTGAGAAGAGCCGCTCGCATAGAAGTTCAGGCCAGCAGGCATCTTCTCAGCCGCCGACAGAGATGTCCTGCACCTTATCTGAGGCTGCAGATCTGGCTGAAGCAGCTGGCACAGCTCAGTCACCACCTCCTTTCTAAATCGCAGCCTTCTGACACACTGCTCCTCCTAGGAAAACTGCTGTCAGAAAACCCTGCCAGCGTAAGGTCTGCTGTGGCAACGTCTGCTGGCCCTCCTCCGTCTGGCCATGCCCGCCCCCCTCTCCCAGCGTCTCAGTGCCCTTTCCAGATGATTCAGCAGCAGGACGTTCCCCTCCAATGCAGCCCCCATAATAAGTGCCCACAGGGAGGTTCCCCGTTGTCAAGGCTCACCAACAGCAAGGTGATGGTCAGAAGGCTGAAGATTGTCTGCCTGCGCTGGCTCAGTGGTCAAATGGCTCTCAATGTACAGCTCAGCAACTCTTTGTAGCTCTCGAGGAAGTTGTGCTCCAAAAATGGCTGCCGCTTTTAAACCACACCAGTCCCCTTTAAATAACGCTCCTCCAGCCCGAGAGCAACTTGGTAAGGTCCAGGTAAGCTGTCACTATTAGCGCCAGGCGCTACGGAGGGGGGCGCCACTGAATTTCCGGTCCAGGGCACCCAAAAGGCGTTGCACACTCAAATGACGTCATAATCAGCCTGCACCCATGAGCGGGCGCTAAGATTTAGCACCGGCGCTAAATGCATGCTCAATATGGGGCGAGGTGCTAGGTGCCTTGCGCCCGCCCGGAAATTGGCTAGCGCCCCACTTCTCGGCCTCTTTAGGCGTTAATCGGTGGCGCTAACAACCGAATTTCTCCCCCAAAGTCTCTCGGAGAGTGCACCATAAACACCCACCTGTAGATGTTTCAAATGGCTCTCCCTCCTTCCAAACAGATGATGTTGGTTGTTTGAAGGATGTTCTTTTTCTTCCCTCTCTCCCTCTCCTGCAATGGAGGCCAGTTGGGGAGGTCGTGATTGAAAATGGCTCCCCTCTGATGTTGGTCCTGGTCTTTCTCCTCTCCTCTTTCTCTTGGCACCTCGGTAGCAGCAACAGCAGTAGTGATGATCGTAGTGGTGGTCTCTACTCTGCCCTCTGTCTCTCTGACTCCTCTCCTCTCCTCTCCTCTCCTTGCTGAGACAGATGCAGAACCAGCAATGGTGAGAATGAGGTTCTGCAGCATAATTGAACCTCACTTTAAGAACTGGGAAGAGCCTGTGGTAACAATGATTAGCGATTAGACTGCACCTGAAATTGCTTAGCACTTTGAGTCTAACGCCACTGTGCTCAGTCATTAGCGCTTGATTTAGCGCTCCCATCCTTTGAGCAATGACACCGAATTTTGCGTGTTGCGAGATTCATTAGCACCAGGCGCTAAATCTCAAACTTTTCCAAAGTTAGCGCCCACTCCTGGGCTATAATAAATTTCTCCCCCACGGATTTTAAATTTAATGCATTGACGGATAGGGAGCCAATGTATGTCAATGAGGACAGGGGTGACTAATAAATAGGACTTAATGCAGAACAGGAGGTGTGCAGTAGAGGTTTGGACAGGTTGGAGCTGGTGGAGGTTTGAGGATGCAAGGCCTTAAATGAGAGCTTTAGCATAGTCAATGCTGGTGGTGACAAAGGGTTTCAGTGATGAAGAAGCTGAGGTAGAGGCAGATGTGGGCAGTACTACAGAGGTGAAAGTGAGCAATCTCAGCGATGGATTGGATCTGAGGTTTAAATCTAAGCTGAGGGGCAAACAGACCACCAAGGCTGGGAATGGTCTGGTTCAGCCTAAGACACAGGGGCCTAGAAATTGGGTTTTGGCGCAGCGACGGCTTTAGCGCCGGAAGTTAGTGCCGGAGCTAAGTCGCGCTGGGCGGGCCAAAAATTCACTAGTTCTGCGCCCAAACGGCTGCCGGCGCTGCTGAAAGCTGTTTGCGCCTGAAAACTGGCGCTACGCGCTGAATTGCGGCGCTATTCCGGCGCTGCGGCGCCCGCTGCGGTGCGGCAGGTTCGGGAAGTGCAGGCCTCCTCCTTCCCTTAAGGAGGAGCTGCCTGCACCCGGCCGCGGCCCGCGAAAATCATTGTAAAAATGAGCCCGGCACCTCGGACAAGTGCCGGGCTTGCATCTGTCCCGGGGGGGGGGGGGGGGAGAAGTCCGGGGAGGGAGCTGCGGCCAGGCGGCCGGCGGGAAAGCGGCCGGCCGCCGCGGGGCCTTTAATGCGCCGGCGCAAAGTCCAGTAAGGCACCTCTGCCAGAACGTTGCTTGCGGCTGCCACGGGCGAGGCGGCCGCAAGTCAATTTCGGAGTTCGGGCGGGTTACCATGGCAACCGGGACGCTGCGCACACCGATGACGTCATCGGTGCCGGCGCAGCGCTAACGGCCTAACGCCGATTTAGGGACCCACTCAATTTCCAAACTGGCCATAACTCCGGCGCTAGGCCCTCTAGCGCCTCAAAAGCGGCGCTAAGCCTACCGAATTTCTAGGCCAGGGAGGTGGATGGGGTCAATGGTAAGAGAGTGGAGTTTGTGGCAGGGGCCAAAGATGATGTCTTCCTAATGTTGAGTTGGAGGAATTTATGACTCATCCCAAACTAGACGTCAGACTAGCAGTGTATCTGCATGGAGACAGTCGAGGGTTAAGGGAGGGTGGTGGAGATGTAGAGCGGGGTGGCATCAGCATCCATGTGAAAGCTGCCCCTGTGCCTGTGGGTGATGTTACTAAGGGTCAACATGTGATTGAGGTAGAGGAAGGGCCCAAGGATAGATCCTGGGGGTATTCCTGGGGGTAAATTCACTGGAGTTTAGAAGATTGAGAAGGGATCACATCGAAACCTATAAAATTCTGTCAGGACTAGACAGACTAGATGCAGGAAAGATGTTTCTGATGGCCGGGGAGTCCAGAACCAGGGGTCACAGTCTAAGGATAAGGGGTAAGCCATTTAGGACTGAAATGAGGAGGAATTTCTTCACCCAGAGAGTGGTGAACCTGTGGAATTCTCTGCCACAGAGGGCAGTGGAGGCCAGTTCATTAAATATATTCAAGAAGGAGTTGGATATATTTCTTAAGGCTAAAGGGATCAAGGGATATGGGGAGAAGGCAGGGACAGGGTACTGAATTTGGATGATCAGCCATGATCGCATTGAATGGCGGAGCAGGCTCGAGGGGCCGAATGGCCTACTCCTGCTCCTATCTTCTATGTTTCTATATTTCTATGACAGTGCAGCAAGGGAAGAGAAGCCATTGCTGGAGATTGACTGGCTATATTTGAATAGGTAGGAATAGAACCATGCAAGGGCAGGCCCACAGAGCTTGGTGATGGAGGAGAGGCGTTGGACGAGCATGACGTGGTCAACTGTATCGAACACTGCTAGAACATCAGGAAGGACGAGGAAGGATAAGCTCACAGGCTCTAGATCATCAAACACAAACATGACTGCAACAAAAAAAAACTGATTAGATTTTAAAAGTTTCTGGACACATCACTGAAAAACAGCTCCAAAACCAAAGAGGTGACTGACTCGAACTATAATGTTTTGTCAATATCCCCCTGACCCCCCATCGAAGGAATTGACTCCTGGTTGGGGTATGGTTCCAAGGTCAGTTGTCCTCCAGTACCTCCCCCATGTGACCATTCTTCCGATGTGAGTTTAGACCGTGAGTGCCAGCTGGCTGTTCAACTTTAGGGGACGCCCCAGCTGAACCTGATCTCTTCACCCGACAGCCGTGTAAGGTTCACTCCTAGCAGGATTCACTGGATAGTGATGAGGTTAGGAATCCCTCCCTCCGCCCGCCCGCTCTCCCAGGAACATTTGAGTGCAATAGTAGTGCCCCTAGCGCCAGCTCACCTGAGATCAGCTAAGTTAGCACAGAGCAGGGATCAAGCCTGGGGCCCGGTTGGTCTGTCTGGCTCAGCTTTCACTGGATAAACTTACTGAACAATAGGAGGAGCCACGTCGATACACTATTTACAGTTATGTGCAATGTAAATACCCATATTTAAATGATGAAATATAAGAACTGTAAAACGTGACATTGACGATAACAAGAATTGAGAATCGAGGACATACCACCTCGTATCTGAGACCATGGTGTACAGGAGCTTGGAGATACATATGATATGTATACACAATAAATATACCACATTCTTTCCTTAGCTCCCAGGATTGTACTGAACTAATATGAGGTTTGATTCTTGAGTTGAAGTCGGATAAATATCAGAATTATATATTTTTCTGAATGACACAAAAGAATCAGCCTGAACACTAACACGATGTAGCCAGTGTGAGTGCACATGTGTTTGTTGACACATCTCTTGGTAACAGAGTTGGGACAGCATCCCTGTGTTTTTAAATAATTTTTCCACTGAGAAATGGATGCTGGAGCAGTGGAGCACAGTTCCCTCGACGAGCTGCTCACTGCAGCAAACAGCAAATGTTGTAGCTCAGGCCCGTTTCTCGTAATTCTGCTGAATTGTTGCATTCATACTAAAGTCCCTGTCGGTTTCACTTACAGTTTGCTAACGAATGTTGATCTTTTGAACATACACACGCACATGCATACAGTCAGGGTGAGTCGGGGTCTATGGGTTTAATAGCCCAGGGTCAGTGTGAGTCGGGGTCTATGGGTTTAATAGCCCAGGGTCAGGGTGAGTCGGGGTCTCTCGGTTTAATAGCCCAGGGTCAGGGTGAGTCGGGGTCTATGGGTTTAATAGCCCAGGGTCAGTGTGAGTCGGGGTCTATGGGTTTAATAGCCCAGGGTCAGGGTGAGTCGGGGTCTATGGGTTTAATAGCCCAGGGTCAGGGTGAGTCGGGGTCTATCGGTTTAATAGCCCAGGGTCAGGGTGAGTCGGGGTCTATGGGTTTAATAGCCCAGGGTCAGGGTGAGTCGGGGTCTCTCGGTTTAATAGCCCAGAGTCAGGGTGAGTCGGGGTCTATGGGTTTAATAGCCCAGGGTCAGGGTGAGTCGGGGTCTCTCGGTTTAATAGCCCAGGGTCAGGGTGAGTCGGGGTCTCTCGGTTTAATAGCCCAGGGTCAGTGTGAGTCGGGGTCTATGGGTTTAATAGCCCAGGGTCAGGGTGAGTCGGGGTCTCTCGGTTTAATAGCCCAGGGTCAGGGTGAGTCGGGGTCTATCGGTTTAATAGCCCAGGGTCAGGGTGAGTCGGGGTCTATCGGTTTAATAGCCCAGGGTCAGGGTGAGTCGGGGTCTATCGGTTTAATAGCCCAGGGTCAGGGTGAGTCGGGGTCTCTCGGTTTAATAGCCCAGGGTCAGGGTGAGTCGGGGTCTATGGGTTTAATAGCCCAGGGTCAGGGTGAGTCGGGGTCTATGGGTTTAATAGCCCAGGGTCAGGGTGAGTCGGGGTCTATGGGTTTAATAGCCCAGGGTCAGGGTGAGTCGGGGTCAATCGGTTTAATAGCCCAGGGTCAGGGTGAGTCGGGGTCTATCAGTTTAATAGCCCAGGGTCAGGGTGAGTCGGGGTCTATGGGTTTAATAGCCCAGGGTCAGGGTGAGTCGGGGTCTCTCGGTTTAATAGCCCAGGGTCAGGGTGAGTCGGGGTCTCTCGGTTTAATAGCCCAGGGTCAGGGTGAGTCGGGGTCTATAGGTTTAATAGCCCAGGGTCAGGGTGAGTCGGGGTCTATGGGTTTAATAGCCCAGGGACAGGGTGAGTCGGGGTCTATAGGTTTAATAGCCCAGGGTCAGGGTGAGTCGGGGTCTATCGGTTTAATAGCCCAGGGTCAGGGTGAGTCGGGGTCTATCGGTTTAATAGCCCAGGGTCAGGGTGAGTCGGGGTCTATGGGTTTAATAGCCCAGGGTCAGGGTGAGTCGGGGTTTATGGGTTTAATAGCCCAGGGTCAGGGTGAGTCGGGGTCTCTCGGTTTAATAGCCCTGGGTCAGGGTGAGTCGGGGTCTCTCGGTTTAATAGCCCAGGGTCAGGGTGAGTCGGGGTCTATGGGTTTAATAGCCCAGGGTCAGGGTGAGTCGGGGTCAATCGGTTTAATAGCCCAGGGTCAGGGTGAGTCGGGGTCTATGGGTTTAATAGCCCACGGTCAGGGTGAGTCGGGGTCTCTCGGTTTAATAGCCCAGGGTCAGGGTGAGTCGGGGTCTATGGGTTTAATAGCCCAGGGTCAGGGTGAGTCGGGGTCTCTCGGTATAATAGCCCAGGGTCAGGGTGAGTCGGGGTCTATGGGTTTAATAGCCCAGGGTCAGGGTGAGTCGGGGTCTATCGGTTTAATAGCCCAGGGTCAGGGTGAGTCGGGGTTTTTCGGTTTAATAGCCCAGGGACAGGGTGAGTCGGGGTCTATGGGTTTAATAGCCCAGGGCCAGGGTGAGTCGGGGTCTATCGGTTTAATAGCCCAGGGTCAGGGTGAGTCGGGGTCTATCGGTTTAATAGCCCAGGGTCAGGGTGAGTCGGGGTCTATCGGTTTAATAGCCCAGGGTCAGGGTGAGTCGGGGTCTATCGGTTTAATAGCCCAGGGTCAGGGTGAGTCGGGGTCTATCGGTTTAATAGCCCAGGGTCAGGGTGAGTCGGGGTCTATCGGTTTAATAGCCCAGGGTCAGGGTGAGTCGGGGTCTATCGGTTTAATAGCCCAGGGTCAGGGTGAGTCGGGGTCTATCGGTTTAATAGCCCAGGGTCAGGGTGAGTCGGGGTCTATCGGTTTAATAGCCCAGGGTCAGGGTGAGTCGGGGTCTCTCGGTTTAATAGCCCAGGGTCAGGGTGAGTCGGGGTCTATCGGTTTAATAGCCCAGGGTCAGGGTGAGTCGGGGTCTATGGGTTTAATAGCCCAGGGTCAGGGTGAGTCGGGGTCTCTCGGTTTAATAGCCCAGGGTCAGGGTGAGTCGGGGTCTATCGGTTTAATAGCCCAGGGTCAGGGTGAGTCGGGGTCTATGGGTTTAATAGCCCAGGGTCAGGGTGAGTCGGGGTCTATCGGTTTAATAGCCCAGGGTCAGGGTGAGTCGGGGTCTCTCGGTTCAATAGCCCAGGGTCAGGGTGAGTCGGGGTCTATCGGTTTAATAGCCCAGGGTCAGGGTGAGTCGGGGTCTATCGGTTTAATAGCCCAGGGTCAGGGTGAGTCGGGGTCTATGGGTTTAATAGCCCAGGGTCAGGGTGAGTCGGGGTCTCTCGGTTTAATAGCCCAGGGTCAGGGTGAGTCGGGGTCTATGGGTTTAATAGCCCAGGGTCAGGGTGAGTCGGGGTCTCTCGGTTTAATAGCCCAGGGTCAGGGTGAGTCGGGGTCTCTCGGTTTAATAGCCCAGGGTCAGGGTGAGTCGGGGTCTATGGGTTTAATAGCCCAGGGTCAGGGTGAGTCGGGGTCTATGGGTTTAATAGCCCAGGGTCAGGGTGAGTCGGGGTCTATGGGTTTAATAGCCCAGGGTCAGGGTGAGTCGGGGTCTATCGGTTTAATAGCCCAGGGTCAGGGTGAGTCGGGGTCTATGGGTTTAATAGCCCAGGGTCAGGGTGAGTCGGGGTCTATCGGTTTAATAGCCCAGGGTCAGGGTGAGTCGGGGTCTATGGGTTTAATAGCCCAGGGTCAGGGTGAGTCGGGGTCTATCGGTTTAATAGCCCAGGGTCAGGGTGAGTCGGGGTCTATCGGTTTAATAGCCCAGGGTCAGGGTGAGTCGGGGTCTATCGGTTTAATAGCCCAGGGTCAGGGTGAGTCGGGGTCTATCGGTTTAATAGCCCAGGGTCAGGGTGAGTCGGGGTCTATCGGTTTAATAGCCCAGGGTCAGGGTGAGTCGGGGTCTATCGGTTTAATAGCCCAGGGTCAGGGTGAGTCGGGGTCTATCGGTTTAATAGCCCAGGGTCAGGGTGAGTCGGGGTCTCTCGGTTTAATAGCCCAGGGTCAGGGTGAGTCGGGGTCTATCGGTTTAATAGCCCAGGGTCAGGGTGAGTCGGGGTCTATGGGTTTAATAGCCCAGGGTCAGGGTGAGTCGGGGTCTCTCGGTTTAATAGCCCAGGGTCAGGGTGAGTCGGGGTCTATCGGTTTAATAGCCCAGGGTCAGGGTGAGTCGGGGTCTATGGGTTTAATAGCCCAGGGTCAGGGTGAGTCGGGGTCTATCGGTTTAATAGCCCAGGGTCAGGGTGAGTCGGGGTCTCTCGGTTCAATAGCCCAGGGTCAGGGTGAGTCGGGGTCTATCGGTTTAATAGCCCAGGGTCAGGGTGAGTCGGGGTCTATCGGTTTAATAGCCCAGGGTCAGGGTGAGTCGGGGTCTATGGGTTTAATAGCCCAGGGTCAGGGTGAGTCGGGGTCTCTCGGTTTAATAGCCCAGGGTCAGGGTGAGTCGGGGTCTATGGGTTTAATAGCCCAGGGTCAGGGTGAGTCGGGGTCTCTCGGTTTAATAGCCCAGGGTCAGGGTGAGTCGGGGTCTCTCGGTTTAATAGCCCAGGGTCAGGGTGAGTCGGGGTCTATGGGTTTAATAGCCCAGGGTCAGGGTGAGTCGGGGTCTATGGGTTTAATAGCCCAGGGTCAGGGTGAGTCGGGGTCTATGGGTTTAATAGCCCAGGGTCAGGGTGAGTCGGGGTCTATCGGTTTAATAGCCCAGGGTCAGGGTGAGTCGGGGTCTATGGGTTTAATAGCCCAGGGTCAGGGTGAGTCGGGGTCTATCGGTTTAATAGCCCAGGGTCAGGGTGAGTCGGGGTCTATGGGTTTAATAGCCCAGGGTCAGGGTGAGTCGGGGTCTATCGGTTTAATAGCCCAGGGTCAGGGTGAGTCGGGGTCTATCGGTTTAATAGCCCAGGGTCAGGGTGAGTCGGGGTCTATGGGTTTAATAGCCCAGGGTCAGGGTGAGTCGGGGTCTATGGGTGTAATAGCCCAGGGTCAGGGTGAGTCGGGGTCTCTCGGTTTAATAGCCTAGGGTCAGGGTGAGTCGGGGTCTATGGGTTTAATAGCCCAGGGTCAGGGTGAGTCGGGGTCTATCGGTTTAATAGCCCAGGGTCAGGGTGAGTCGGGGTCTATGGGTTTAATAGCCCAGGGTCAGGGTGAGTCGGGGTCTGTCAGTTGAATAGCCCAGGGTCAGGGTGAGTCGGGGTCTATCGGTTTAATAGCCCAGGGTCAGGGTGAGTCGGGGTCTATCGGTTTAATAGCCCAGGGTCAGGGTGAGTTGGGGTCTATGGGTTTAATAGCCCAGGGTCAGGGTGAGTCGGGGTCTATCAGTTTAATAGCCCAGGGTCAGGGTGAGTCGGGGTCTATGGGTTTAATAGCCCAGGGTCAGGGTGAGTCGGGGTCTATGGGTTTAATAGCCCAGGGTCAGGGTGAGTCGGGGTCTATGGGTTTAATAGCCCAGGGTCAGGGTGAGTCGGGGTCTATCGGTTTAATAGCCCAGGGTCAGGGTGAGTCGGGGTCTCTCGGTTTAATAGCCCAGGGTCAGGGTGAGTCGGGGTCTATCGGTTTAATAGCCCAGGGTCAGGGTGAGTCGGGGTCTATCAGTTTAATAGCCCAGGGTCAGGGTGAGTCGGGGTCTATCGGTTTAATAGCCCAGGGTCAGGGTGAGTCGGGGTCTCTCGGTTTAATAGCCCAGGGTCAGGGTGAGTCGGGGTCTATAGGTTTAATAGCCCAGGATCAGGGTGAGTCGGGGTCTATGGGTTTAATAGCCCAGGGTCAGGGTGAGTCGGGGTCTATCGGTTTAATAGCCCAGGGTCAGGGTGAGTCGGGGTCTATCGGTTTAATAGCCCAGGGTCAGGGTGAGTCGGGGACTATGGGTTTAATAGCCCAGGGTCAGGGTGAGTCGGGGTCTATGGGTTTAATAGACCAGGGTCAGGGTGAGTCGGGGTCTCTCGGTTTAATAGCCCAGGGTCAGGGTGAGTCGGGGTCTATCGGTTTAATAGCCCAGGGTCAGGGTGAGTCGGGGTCTCTCAGTTTAATAGCCCAGGGTCAGGGTGAGTCGGGGTCTATGGGTTTAATAGCCCAGGGTCAGGGTGAGTCGGGGTCTATGGGTTTAATAGCCCAGGGTCAGGGTGAGTCAGGGTCTATGGGATTAATAGCCCAGGGCGAGGGTGAGTCGGGGTCTATGGGTTTAATAGCCCAGGGTCAGGGTGATTCGGGGACTATGGGTTTAATAGCCCAGGGTCAGGGTGAGTCGGGGTCTATGGGTTTAATAGCCCAGGGTCAGGGTGAGTCGGGGTCTATCGGTTTAATAGCCCAGGGTCAGGGTGAGTCGGGGTCTATCGGTTTAATAGCCCAGGGTCAGGGTGAGTCGGGGTCTATGGGTTTAATAGCCCAGGGTCAGGGTGAGTCGGGGTCTATGGGTTTAATAGCCCAGGGTCAGGGTGAGTCGGGGTCTATAGGTTTAATAGCCCAGGGTCAGGGTGAGTCGGGGTCTATGGGTTTAATAGCCCAGGGTCAGGGTGAGTCAGGGTCTATAGGTTTAATAGCCCAGGGTCAGGGTGAGTCGGGGTCTATGGGATTAATAGCCCAGGGTCAGGGTGAGTCGGGGTCTCTCGGTTTAATAGCCCAGGGTCAAAGTGAGTCGTGGACTATGGGTTTAATAGCCCAGGGTCAGGGTGAGTCGGGGTCTATGGGTTTAATAGCCCAGGGACAGGGTGAGCCGGGGTCTATGGGTTTAATAGCCCAGGGTCAGGGTGAGTCGGGGTCTATAGGTTTAATAGCCCAGGGACAGGGTGAGTCGGGGTCTCTCGGTTTAATAGCCCAGGGTCAGGGTGAGTCGGGGTCTATAGGTTTAATAGCCCAGGGACAGGGTGAGTCGGGGTCTCTCGGTTTAATAGCCCAGGGTCAGGGTGAGTCGGGGTCTATCGGTTTAATAGCCCAGGGTCAGGGTGAGTCGGGATCTATCGGTTTAATAGCCCAGGGTCAGGGTGAGTCGGGGTCTATGGGTTTAATAGCCCAGGGTCAGGGTGAGTCGGGGTCTCTCGGTTTAATAGCCCAGGGTCAGGGTGAGTCGGGGTCTATTGGTTTAATAGCCCAGGTTCAGGGTGAGTCGGGGTCTATCGGTTTAATAGCCCAGGGTCAGGGTGAGTCGGGATCTATCGGTTTAATAGCCCAGGGTCAGGGTGAGTCGGGGTCTATGGGTTTAATAGCCCAGGGTCAGGGTGAGTCGGGGTCTATCAGTTTAATAGCCCAGGGTCAGGGTGAGTCGGGGTCTCTCGGTTTAATAGCAGATAGACAGGGTTTTGTGAATTTTGATGACAGATGTTGTAAAAATGTTTTTTACCCTGGATCTGATTTCCAATTAAAAAAATAAAAGTGTTGTTTGTCCAGTTAGAGAATCAGAGTATGTCAGCTCTGTTTTTTACACTGGATATTCACTTGGTTTCAGCGTCAATGACCATTCCTGTAAGTGGAACTAAGAACCTGTATATGTCTTAACGGTTCCAATATCTCCGTACGTGTAGTGCAATCCACGGGTTGAATGGAGAACCGTTGCCACTGTATTGCACCTTGCTGGAGTATGTCGGGTTCGGCCCTGAGACCTTTTCACTTTCAGTAGGCAGATTGAATCTACACGCTTACCAGACTGCAGCTCAAGCTTTAAACCAGCTTTCCTCTATCTAAAGACAATTAAAATTGATAGAATCCAGAAATTGTGCTGTTTGAGGCATGATTGGGCTCTTTTTCTGTCACAGTGGGCACCAAATTTCTTCACATAGTCTCAGAATTTTTGATTCCTTTTTCTTTCCCTCTGCATTACTGGCTTCCTTACCCCCGTACCCCGACCCGTGTTGCACAGTATTCCCCAGCTGAGAGGACACACAGGGCCACGTTCTCCTCACCATCTACAAATGCTACTAGTAGTTGCTCACCAGGAGGTATACAGCAGACCTAGGTACGCGCCTTTCTTCAAGGAGACCTTTCTCCGTATACTCGCTCACCACCTCGGGAGTTAAGATTGTAACTGTGAACAATCATTGTCTCATTCTGTAGTGCAATGCATTGGGACGTTATTGGACTTTACATTGTTTCCCACATTACAACAGTGACCACATTACAACAGTGACTACACTCTAAAAGTACATTAGCTGTAAAGTGCTTTTGTGAAGGAATAAAGACGGAGGAAGCCCTAGAGGAGTACAAAAAGTGCAGGGGGATACTTAAAAAAGAAATTAGGAGATCAAGGAGGGGCCATGAAATAACACTGGCAAGCAAAATAAAGGAAAATCCGAAGATGTTTTATAAGTATATTAAGGGTAAGAGGATAACTAGGGAAAAAATAGGGCCCATTAGGGACAAAAGTGGCAATCTGTGTGTGGAGCCGGAAGATGTAGGAGGGGTTCTGAATGAATTTTTTGCGTCTGTTTTCACTATGGAGAAGGACGATGTAGACATAGAAATAGGGCGGGGGGACTGTGATATGCTCGAACATATTAACATCGAGCGGGGGGAGGTATTGGCGGTTTTAGCTGGCCTAAAAATGGATAAATCCCCAGGCCCGGATGAAATGTATCCCAGGCTGCTGTGTGAGGCAAAGGAGGAGATTGCGGGGGCTCTAACACATATATTCAGGACCTCTCTGGCCACAGGGGATGTGCCAGAGGACTGGAGAACCGCTAATGTAGTACCATTATTCAAGAAGGGTAGTAGGGAAAAACCGGGGAACTACAGGCCAGTGAGCCTAACATCAGTGGTAGGAAAATTATTGGAAAAAATCCTGAGGGACAAAATGTGTCTCCACTTGGAGAGGCAAGGATTAATCAGGGATAGTCAACATGGCTTTGTCAAGGGAAGATCATGTCTGACTAATTTGATTGAAATTTTTGAGGGGGTGACTAGGTGTGTGGATGAGGGTAACGCAGTGGATGTGGTATACATGGATTTCAGTAAGGCCTTCGATAAAGTCCCGCACAGGAGACTGGTCAAGAAGGTAAGAGCCCATGGAATCCAGGGTGCCTTGGCACATTGGATACAAAACTGGCTTAGTGGCAGAAGGCAGAGGGTGATGGTCGAAGGTTGTTTTTGTGACTGGAAGCCTGTGGCCAGTGGGGTACCACAGGGATCGGTGCTGGGTCCCTTGCTGTTTGTGGTCTACATTAATGACTTGGATATGAATGTAAAGGGTATGATCAGTAAGTTCGCGGATGATACAAAAATTGGTAGGGTGGTAAATAGCGAGGAGGGTAGCCTCAGTCTGCAGGACGATATAGATGGGTTGGTCAGATGGGCGGAACAGTGGCAAATGGAATTTAACCCGGAAAAGTGCGAGGTGATGCACTTTGGGGGGACTAACAAGGCAAAGGAATACACAATGAATGGAAAGACCCTAGGCAAGACGGAGGGTCAGAGGGATCTGGGTGTGCAAGTACACAGATCCCTGAAGGCGGCGGAACAGGTGGATAAGGTGGTAAAAAAGGCATATGGGATACTTGCCTTCATTAGCCGAGGCATTGAATATAAGAGCAAGGAGGTTATGATGGAGCTGTATAAAACACTGGTTAGGCCACAGCTGGAATATTGTGTGCAGTTCTGGTCGCCACACTACAGGAAGGATGTGATCGCGTTAGAGAGGGTGCAGAGGAGGTTCACCAGGATGTTACCAGGGCTGGAGCGCTTCAGCTATGAAGAGAGACTGGGCAGGTTGGGTTTGTTTTCCTTGGAGCTGAGGAGGCTGAGGGGGGACATGATTGAGGTGTACAAAATTATGAGGGGCATAGATAGGATGGATGCTGAGGAGCTTTTTCCCTTAGTAGAGGGGTCGATAACTAGGGGGCATAGATTCAAGGTAAAGGGCGGGAGGTTTAGAGGGGATTTGAGAAAGAACTTTTTCACCCAGAGGGTGGTTGGAGTCTGGAACTCACTGCCTGAAAGGGTTGTGGAGGCAGAAACCCTCACAACATTTAAGAAGCATATGGATGTGCACTTGAAATGCCATAACATACAAGGCTACGGGCCAAATGCTGGAATATGGGATTAGATTAGACAGGGCTTGATGGCCGGCGCGGACACGATGGGCCGAAGGGCCTCTATCCGTGCTGTATTACTCTATGACTCTATGACTCTAATAAGCCACATAGCCTATTCAGAAAAATACAGCATTCTATGAAAGAATTCTGGCTTTATTAAAACATGACAAACTGGGTCTGGAAATCTAGAAACCGAACTATGAAAAAGCTGTGATAGCATTCTGGCTATTGAGATAAGATAAGTTGCTGACACTGAATCAATAACCTTATTGAAACAGAAGGTTAAAGGCTCCTGACAGTCTGAACCTTTGGGAACAAGACAATAGTACACCCTGTATAAGGTGTTCTAATTTACACCTCGTAAAGAAGCACATAAAAGTAACAAACATCTGCCTTCATAAAAATGATACCAAGTAAAGCGCACCTGCTGTTACACCATTTTTTATGATAAACTTAGAACACCTAGAGGAGAGACATGGTTCTGTAGTGCTACCAGCTGAGGTGACTGTAAGAACTGCAGGGGTCAGCAGAAAAATGACTAGAGATAATTAGCTTACATCAGCAGAAATCCTTAAAGGAAATACCACTGGAAAAGGGTATAAATATTGAACTCTCAAATGGGATAGTAGACTCGCTTAAAGGGGCAAAGCGATTCTCAGCTTCAGAGCCAGCTCTGTAAGTCTCCAACTCTTTGTACCCCAGGGATCAAAGGTACTGTATTTGATTTTGGTGGATATCCTGAGTAAAACTAAGAACTGTAAAACTCTAGCGAAGTTAAGATTTGAGAGTAAGGATCTCTGATAATAGAATTGTAAAGCTTTCTTTTTTTGGAACTGTTAATGTTGCGATTGACTCACCAACTGTAAATTATGTCAGTTCTTTAATAAATCTATATATTTTTAGAGTTGTCTCACATAATACTTTTGTATCAAACTCACGAACTCAATCTCTATACACTCTTTGGTGAGGAGATGCAGAATTCTGGGGGAGTTTTCCGGACCCTCATAATATCCGGAACGTTACAGTCTAGCTAAACTTATTAAAAGTGCTATCTGGAGGACGGTAACATTTTCAGGTTGTTCCTTTCCTTTAGGGAGAGATAGTCCGGACTTTTAGACCCAATTAAGCGTCTTTAGGATTCGGCTACCTCAAACTTTAGTTGAAAGTGAACGTATGAGGAATACGTCTGAGGAATACGCCTGATCCGGGGTAGCCCTAAAGGGGCTAGGACTAGTAATTATCCCTTCACCGGAGACATCCGGTGGGTCGTGAAAGACGCTATAGAAATGCAAATCTTTCTTTCTCCTTCTTTATTCTAGTGTGTCACTGAACAGGATACAGTGGAAATATAAACATTATGACAAAGAATTAACCTCAGGAGTCAGCAGCAGCAACATGTGTGCAGACAATGAACCACCCATCCCCAGCTCAGCAAATCTAGACATGTCCGCAGACTCAGCATGAATAGGCACATTCCCACACCAGTAACCATCGAGTGTTTGTTTTTAACACAATGCCCTCTTCACTCATTCTGACTTCTTTCAGAGCTGCCAAAAATACCGTTGCTACCTTATGCAAATTATCAGAGCATTAAGTGTTAATTCTGGAACAATGTTGGTCAACCTTTTTCCGAGAAAGGCCGTAACAAATCCCAGTGTGTGACATTACAACATCCGTCTAAGATACAGCCACAAGTGATCACTGATCAGCCTGTTGTCACAACACACTTCCTTGCTTGCTTGTAATTAGTGTGGTGGAAATCCTTCCGTAATACAATTCCTGTGTGCAGGCCTGCTCCATTCTACTGTTATTTTAATGAGAACCCCAGGTAAAGGCCAAGGCCCAGAGTGCAGGACATCACCAAGTTTGAAAAGAGTAAGAGAGAAGACAAGAGTAATGAATAGTGATTAGACAAAACATGAGCTTGGGTTTTAAAAGCCTGTAGATTGTAAGAGGAGGGAAACACTGAGGGACATAGTTTTGAAATCCTAGGATAAGTGAGTTAGGGTAAGAAATGCTACAATGAGCACAAAAGTAAAGAAGATATGCTAAATCTTTATAAAATCACTGGTTAGGCCCCAGCTGGAGTATTCTGTCCAATTCTGGGCACCACACTATAGGAAGGATGTCAGGGTGTTAGATAGGGTGCAGTGGAGATTTACTAGGATGGTACCAGGGAGGAGGCACGTCCATTCTGTGGAGGAGACTAGAGAAGCTGGGATTGTTCTCCTTAGAGCAGAGAAGGTTAAGGGGAGATTTAATAGATGTGTTCAAAATTATGAAGGATTCTGAAGGAGTAGATGGGGAGAAACTTTCCATCGGCAGGAGGTTGATAACCAGAGGACACAGATTTAAGATAATTGTCAAAGGGAATTGGATAAATACTTAAAAAGGAAACATTTGCAGAGCTATGGGGAAAGAGCAAAGGAGTGGGACTAATTGAATAGCTCGTTCATAGAACCAGCACAGGCATGATGGGCCTAATGGCCACCTTCTGTACGTAAGATTACATCGGATATACGGTACAGAAACAGGCCATTCGGCCCAACCAGTCCATGCCGATTCAGTCTTGATTTCAACATCAAGAGCATTTATTTGAGGCTTTGAAGGGACAAGAGTTCCCAAGTATGGGAGCAGTATTCAAATCTCAGATGGACTTTATTGAGGGCTGAGAGTTGTTAAGGAAAAAGAATTGTTTGGCACAAAAGAGGAAACTGCGCTTGACACAGAGAAATGGGTTCCCACATCTGATTCACTGTCAACACCAGATTTTTCACCTCCAAAACATAACCCACCTCCACTGCCCCCCGCCCCCCCACTTTCCCCTTTGCTGAATAAACCCTAATCCATGCCGTTATCAACTTCAAGATGGATTCCTCCAAGGTTTTCCTTACAGGTTTTCATCCTACATCAGCTTTAAATCATCCAGATCACCGTCCCCCGATCCTATCCACACTATGGCCCCCAACCCTCATCACCCATGTCTTTGCCGACTTCCACTAGCTCCCTGCCCAGAAAATTGGCTTTAAGATTCTTATCCTCACTTTCAAATTCCCACACAGCCTTTCCCTTCATACCCTTGTAATGTGCTCCAACTGTATGTTCCTTCATGCATCCTCCACACTTCTAACACTGGTTAACTCCTTCAGCTACTAGGCCCCATCCTCTGCCAATCCTTTCCTTAGCCCCTCTGCTTTGCCATCTCCTCCCTGTTTTCAAAAGCTTTCCAAAGACCCTTCTGTTTGACTGTGTTTCACTCCCTCCTAATATCTCTTTCCTTGCTCCCTCCTGTAAAGTGCTCTCAGACATCTCATTGTACATGAGAAGCACTATAGACCTCTACGTTGTTGATACAAAAATGAAGAGCTTTAAATTCCTGAATCCTCTGTTACAATGAACTGCAATTGTCACAATACCAGCTGATGTACTATCTGATAAACTTCTCACTGTAACACTTCCTGATAAACTATGATAAACTCCACACTCCTCACTGTAACACTTCCTGATATATTATGATAAACTCCACACTCCTCACTGTAACACACCCTGATAAACTCCATACTCTTCACTGTAACACCCCCTGATAAACTCCACACTCCTCACTGTAACACTCTCTGATATACTATGATGAACTCCACACTCCTCACTGTAACACCCCCTGATAAACTCCACACTCCTCACTGTAACACCCCCTGATAAACTCCACACTCCTCACTGTAACACCCTCTGATATACTATGATGAACTCCACACTCCTCACTGTAACACCCCCTGATAAACTCCACACTCCTCACTGTAACACCCCCGATAAACTCCACACTCCTCACTGTAACACCCACTGATAAACTATGATGAACTCCACACTCCTCACTGTAACACCCCCTGATAAACTCCACACTCCCCACTGTAACACCCCCTGATGAACTCCACACTCCCCACTGTAACACCCCCTGATAAACTCCACACTCCTCACTGTAACACCCCCTGATAAACTCCACACTCCTCACTGTAACACCCACTGATAAATTATGATGAACTCCACACTCCTCACTGTAACACCCCCTGATAAACTCCACACTCCTCACTGTAACACTCCCTGATAAACTCCACACTCCTCACTGTAACACTCCCTGATATACCCAAGCACTTCTGATATTCTTGCTAGAGTTAAAATGGAAGTAACTTTCGCATACCAAAATTCATTGAGCAGAGCAGGTGAAGTCTCCTGGCCGCAGCCCTTGGATCTAAGCTATTCAAATTATTGGTCATTCACAGGCCATTGGGTAATTTATCAGAGAAAGATTTGCCTTCAATTACCATTAGGTATCAAAAATAAATGGACTATTTGAAGTATTAGCATATATGGATTGACAGACCATGGAATAGACAACTTTTGTTTCTCTAATTGTGAACCATCGAGGAAAAGGCATGGAGGAAGAGAGTAACTCCCCATCTCTGAAGATGTTAGACCCGCATTCCTAGTTTTATTTGATGACGTCAAAGGACTGGCTTTAGTATTAAAGGATTCCCATAGTATGACTAACAGCATAAGGTGCTCATGTCTATAGTTCTGACTTTAGATCTGAACTCCATGGGTGTACTATAAATGTTTGCATATTCCACATACAAACCATCTCATGCAACAGCACCTCCACTTCAGCACCATTACATAAGGATTGGGTGCTGGGCTGCACTGTCACTTGTCCACAGGCTCATACCTGCATCTTGAGTGACTGTTCCCTTCATTTTTGCCCCCTGTCCCTTTAGACTTCACGAAGCCTGCTAAGGGGCATCTGATGCCCCTTGAGAATTTCCACAGGCTTTCAGAATCTTTGTCAGCTTATTGTGACTGTGACATAAATGAAGGTAGTGTTTTCTCTAGTCCTAGCTTAGCGACTGTCCCTTTAAATCCACTCACAATTCTGGCCTGGATCAGCCACAAGTGGTTGTAATTTGGTGTGGAGCCCAGTCTCACTGAGATTCCGCTTCATTTTATCAATGCAGTGAGGGGGCATCGCCATGGCTGGATCTTTCGCTCGCTCCCAAGACAAGGGGGCGTGCTTGAGGAACTTCAGGGCTGCCCTGGAAATCCTGCCCATTCCAAACTGATAAGGCCTCAGCGGAACCTATGCCAGCTGAGAGCTGATGGCTGATTCTTGTTGGGTAAGGATATCGAGGGATAGGAACTAAGGCGAGTAAATGGAGTTGGGGTACAGTTCAGCCATGATCTAATTGAATGGCGGAGCA
This sequence comes from Somniosus microcephalus, assembly GCF_052327205.1. Lineage (NCBI taxonomy): Eukaryota > Metazoa > Chordata > Chondrichthyes > Squaliformes > Somniosidae > Somniosus > Somniosus microcephalus. The sequence continues at coordinate 57,674,171 of NC_141009.1, read as the reverse complement.
GGCTCGATGGGCTGAATGGCCACCTCCTGTTCCTATGAGGCCTTTTCAAAAGTCCCAAACCCCTCAACCAGCCAATGGTAACATCAAAGGTAACTCCAAAAAATGCTTTGCGAGCTCCAATTTGAGCAAACATCAAGAAAACCTAGCTGGTTGTTGGGCCGTCTCCTCTGCCTTTACAGTGACACGGCATCGCTCGGACTTTCAAGAGTCGAGGGAGGAGTTGTGAAAATGCATAAGGGCTACAACACGGTAACAGGCCCAACCAGTCCCTGTTGGCGATGATCCTGCATGCGGGATAACCACTCCCAAACTGTGTGCTTTGTTCAGTCGTACAGCCAGTTATTTTTGAATGTGGTCGATAGTTATTCAAATCCAGGCAGCCCTGCTCGCTATCTTCAGGGATGTTTAGGAAACTATAGCTGTTGAAAAGTCTGATTTAATTTGGAATTTTCAAGAGAACCGTCTAAACCAGCATCAACTCCCGCGGTAGTAAGAACTACAAGAGTAAACGAAAGACTCCGATATAACAGTATTCTACAAGAAAAGCTCAGCGTTAGATTGCAACCTTTTATTGATTTGTTTTTTGAGTAATAGATAGGATCGCTATTGTAAATGTATACATTATAACACTGTTAGTTATTTGCTTGTTCACCTTTTCAAAAAATATATTCACTGAATGAATTAAACTTAAAATGAGATCTGAAGTTGTGATGCCCGATCACTTATCGAATACAGGCGAGAGATCCTAAGGGGAGAAATGATAGTTCCGATTGCTAAAAATAATTAACAGAAATGTTTTCCTGTTTACTTTCCAGGGGTATGCTACCGAAAATCAAAAGAAAGAAAGACTTGCACATATAGAGGGGCTTTCACGACATCCCAAAGCACTTTACAGCCAATGAAGTACTTTTTGAACTGTTGTAATGTAAGAAACAGGGCAGATATTGGGGCACAGCAGGGACCCACAAACAGTATTGTGATAATGACCAGATCATCTGTTTTTCAGTGATGTTGGTTGAGGGATATATATTGGCCAGGACATTGGGGAGAACACTGAAGAGTGTCAGCCTGGAGTTTGTGCTCAAGTCTCTGGAGTGAGCGCTTGAATCCACAACCTCCTGACTGAGAGGCGAGAGTGCTGCCACTGAACCACGGCTGGTTCACTCTCTATGGTGTAGGGAGTGCGGACTCACCTGTGAAAGCAGTCTGAAGTACACAGACTGAAAAAAAAGTCTGGACTAAGAAGTGTAAAAAGGACTATAAGTAGCGAGACTCTTTAGATTGCCCAATCTCTTAAATTTCACTTGCAAGCTCTTTATCGCCCCCATCATGAGAACATTGCCTGCACATGTGCAAATCTGCACCTGGAGCACTGCATAACTAAATATCAGGATGACCTCGGACAATCGGTGCAAAGAGAATACTTCCATACGTGCCAGTACAAAACACATTTCTAATTATTCAGGTGTAAACTGCAGGCATAACGGAAAATGTAGGAAAATCTATTCTGGAAAACAGAACACTTTTTCCACTTCTGTAAGTGTCTGGTGACAGAGACGTGTTTAGTTACGAAGTTGTTCAATGAATTTTCATCAGGAAAGAAAGCACCAAAGGCCACGCTCTGATCTGACCCCCCTGCCCCAGCTCAGTCTGAGCCTTGTTCAGTTTTTGACTTCAGTGAAAGGTGGCAGCCCAGTTCATCAGAAGGAGGGCTGGTCCTTGCATACGCACCAGGCAAAGATGGACTGTGGACAATCAGAAAGGTTAAGCTATACAACACTGCAAGACCACGGAAAGATTTTCAGCGCTTAAAAGATAAAGAGCAAAACAATTTATTTTCCTTGTTTAAATTTATTTTCCTGTCACGGAATTTTCTGAAACTGGAGAAGCTTCTGCTCAGGTCGTAAAGTGGTTACTAAGCAACAGTGGCTGAGCTCCAATAAACTTGTCACCTGAAGATGGGGCCCCAAGCTTGAAAGGGCTGGTTTGTACTGCTGATATAATGGCATACACACACACCACCACAATGTTTAATTTCCTTAGTCAAGCAAGTTTCTGAAACCAGAATGGCCTTTTCCCCAGGTAGTGTTTACGTGTTCTCACCAAGCAACAGGTTTCTCACGGTAACGTCTCATTGCTGCAGTTAGACACACACCAGTGTGCTGTGTATTGTGGGCCGAGCAGGAGGGAGCGACCTTTAACGAACAGAAGGACTTGCATTTCTATAGCACCTTTCACGACCTTAGGATGTCCCAAAGCGCTTTACAGCCAATGAAGTACTTTTCAAGTATAGTCACTGTTGTAACATAAGGAAATGCGGCAGCAATTTGCACACATCAAGGTCCCACAAACAGCAATGTGATAATGACCAGATAATCTGTTTTTAGGTGTTGGTTGAGGGATAAATGTTGGCGAGGGCACCAGGGTATACCCCCCTGCTTATGTTGGAAACAGTGCCATGGGATCTTTTCACTTGAGAGGCCAGACGCGACCTCGGATTTATCGCCTCATCCGAAAGACGGCACCTCCGACAGTGCAGCACTCCCTCAGTACGGTACTGGAGTGTCAACCTGGATTATGTGCACAATATGCTCGGAGACAAATTATCTTTATTTTTATCTGAAGGCAGGCATCCCCTTGCCCTTCTCCTTTTCTTGGTTCTCCTTGTGGCACACCTGAGCGTCTCCCAAATGTATGACATTTGTCCAACAGGCAAATGCAGCCAACGCAATACCAGCTGGGCAGTGCCCGCGCCCCTTGCCATGTGAGGCACCTGAGATCACCATCGTAGCGAGGCACAGCAGTGGGCATCTTTCGGGCAGGCTTCCGCACAACACGGAAACCCAGGCAGTTTATTCTGTCATGCCAGATGTCACAGAATCACAGAAACCCCACAGTGCAGATAGAGGCCATTTCGGCCCATTGAGCCTGCACCGACACATATCCCACCCGATCCCCGTAACCCCTACACCAACACATATCCCACCCTATCCCCATAACCCCATAACCCCACGTATTTAATCCCCCTAACACTAAGGGTCAATTTTTTTATCATAGCCAATCAACCTAACCCGCACATCTTTGGACTGTGGGAGGAAACCGGAGCACCCGGAGAAAACCCACGCAAACACGGGGAGAATGTGCAAACTCCACACAGACAGTCGCCCGAGGCCGGATTCGAACCCGGGTTCCTGGCGCTGTGAGGCAACAGTGCTAACCACCATGCCACCGTGCTCCCCACACGAGCCCCATGAGCAAAGTGTCAGCCTCGAGTGTGAGAGATCTATCCATCTTGTGATCTCCTTGACTGGTTTTGATTTTCTGAGAGGGTTGGAGAGGAATTTTCCTGTGTATTATTTCCACCTAATGGGCCCTGGGTTTTTTCTCTGGTTTTGTGCCTCTTCCTGGCTGTGGGGCAGAGTTGCAGCGGGGGGTGGGGGTGCGGTGCAGGGCAGTGTTTAGTCATGATGCTCTGCCCATCATGGTGTGGGGCATGCTTGATGGATCAGTTGGTCTTTTCCTGCCTGTTAATTTTGAATGTTCGGAGTGGGGGAGCGATATGACAAAATACAATTTTGTCCATTGTTTTTTGTTCTGTCTCCTCAACTGCCAGTGCTGGAAATCTGAAACAAAAACAGAGACTCTCAGCAGGTCAGGCAGCTTCTGTGGAGACAGCACGAGACAGTTGACATTTCAGGTATACAACCCTTCTCCAGAACTGAAAAATATCGCAGATAAACAACATTTGAGAAGGAACGGAATAAAAGAAAGGAGGAGAAACACACCAAGTGACCGCAGACACAGGAGATGACATAGAATGAGCTGTAAACTGCTAAGGTGGGGATCAGGAAATTGTTACAGGGAAGAAGTGACATGTGCAGCAGATAAAAGGAGGCATACTGATAGGAATACAGGAAATAAAAGATATATACAAGACACATCAGGTCCCGATTTTAACTCCAGGTGGATTCCTCGCTCAGGCCGGAGTTAAAATTACAGTCGGGTCTCAATGATGTCATCGGGCCACAACATGCATATGGAAGGAAGGACCCTGTTGGGTTCGGGCACATGTCCTTGCTTCCTGCTCAGGAGAGCAGGTTAAAATTGCAGATGTTGCGATCATGGTGGCTTTCGGACAGGCAAGAGCCAGGGCGATTTTAACTGCCTACCCGCCAGGTTTCTGCTGAGCGAGTAGGGTTAAAATTGCCCCCAACTAAAGTGGAATGGGGAGCATGAAAAACTGGCAAAGTGGAGCAGGCTCCAGTGTCTCGGGTCTGGTGGGGAAAAAAAGTGGTTGACAATAAGGGTGCAGACGGCCCTGCCAGTGCAATGCTCTGATGCGGTCCCCATCCCTATTATCAACCTGCTTGCCTCCCCATCCCCCGACATGCTGCTACACACCAATCCCACATTTCCAGTATCTACTGCTGGAGAGAAAATGGAAACTACAGTTAAGATCAGAAGTTGTTAAAGACACCATTAAGGCCAGAAGGCCTTAAATTTGATGAGGTGCTGTTCCTCGAGCTTGCATTGAGTTCCATTGGAGCAGTGTAGAACCCAAAGACAGAGAGGTCAGCGTGAGAGTGGGGTGGAAAGCCCTGCAGCGGGTAGTCAAAACTGCCCAACGCATTACCGGCACCCGGCTACCGAACATAGAGAATATCTACCAGAAATGCTGTTTACGGAGGTCACTGACCATCATCAAAGACCCTACCCACCCCAGCCAAAGTTTGTTCGCCCCCCTGCCATCTGGGAGACGCTACAGATGCATTCGCACCCGAACGACCAGATTTAGGAACAGTTTCTTTCCCAGGGCTGTCATCCTACTGAACTCTACAAATAAACTCTAAAGCCTGCACATCTGCCAATGCACTTTATTATGTTTATGTTTATGTATTACAAGCCAAATGAATGTTGAATGTTAAATGTCTTAACCAAAATGTACACTCTCGGGAGCCGCAAGCCTACATTTCGTTGTAAAGTACTTGTGCACTAACAATGACAATAAAGTTGATTATGATTATGATTGATTATGAGAACTCAAGTGGCAAGAAACTGGGAGTTTGGGGACGAGTTTGCAGACAGAATGGAGGTGTTCGGCAAAGCGATCACCTAACCTGCGTATGGTCTCCCCAGTGTAGAGGAGACTGTGCCGTGAGCAGCGAATACAGTATACTAAATTAGAAGAACAATATGTAAAGTGCTGTCTCATCTGGAATGAATGTTTAGGAGTCTGGACAGTGGTGTGGGAGGTGGTGAATGAGCAGGAGTTGCCTCTCCTGCACTTGTATGGGAAGGTGCCAGAGGAAGGAGAGCAGGTGGTGGAGGTGATGGAAGAGTGAACCAGAGCCTCACGGAGGGAATAGTCCCTTCAGAATTCTGAGAGGGATGGGGAGGGGAAGATATGTTTGGTGGTGGGATCACATTGAAGATGGAAGAAATGGCTGAAGGTGATCTGCTGAATGCAGAAGCTTGTGGGGTGGAAGGTGAGGATAAGGGGGACCCTATCACAGTTCTGAGAGAGAGGAGAAGGGGAGAGGGCAGAAGCATTGGAAGTGGGATAGACGATCAAGGATCCTATTCACCATTGTAGAGTGGAATCCTCAGCGGAGAACACTCTGGTGTGGAAGGTGGTATCATCAGAGTAGATGTGACAGAGCTGGAGCAATTGGGAGAAGGAAATGGAGTCCTTACAGGAAATAGGGTGGAAAGAAGTATAATCCAGTAAGTTGTTTGAGTCAGTTGGCTTGTAATAAATATCAGTGGACAGCTTATCTCCAGATATAGAGATAGAGAAGTCCAGGTAGGGAAGGCAAGAGTCAGATATGGACAACCTAAAAGGTAAGGGGAGGGAAGAATGTTGAAGCAAAATTAATGAAGTTCTCTTGATCAGATGAGAGCAGGAAGTAGCAGCAATGTAATGGGAAAGAGATCAGGGAGGGAACCTGAATAGGACTGGAAAGAATGTTCAACATATCCTACAAAAGACAAATGTAGCTAGGACCCATATGGGTTCCAATAGCAACATCCTTTATCTGGAGGAAGTGAGTAGAGTTGGAAAAGTTCCAAATGAGAACAAGTTCAGCCAGGGGAAGAGGGTAGTGGATGATAACTGGTTGGGCTCCCGTTCAAGGTCCACAGGCCATCCTGATGAGGGATGGGGTTGTAGAGGGTCTATACATTCATAGTGAACAGCTAGAGGCAGAAAACTAGAATTTGTTAAAGTGGTAGAGGGCATCATAATAGTCGTGGATATAGGTGGGTAGGGACTGGACAAGGGTAAAACAACAGTTGAGATAAGAAGAAATAAGTTTGATGGGTCAGGAGGAGGCTGAAACAGGAGGCTGTCTACCAGGACAGTCCTGTTTGTGGATCTTGGTGAAGAGGTAGAATTAGTGTGTGGGGCTGGGAACTATGAGGTTGGAGACCATGGGAGAAAGATCTCCAGAGGAGTTGAGGTCATGATGGCTTGGTGTTCAGTAGTGGGACTGTGGTCCAGGGGAGGTAGGAAGGGCTGTCAGAGAATTGTCGTTCAGTCTCAGCAAGGTAGAGGTCCTTCCGCCATACAACAACAGCACCTCATTTGTCAGCAGTTTAATAACAATGTCAAGGTTGGACCTGAGAAAACAAAGTGCTGCAAGTTCAAAGGGAGATGTGGTGGGTGCTGACTCTCTGTCTGCCTTCAAGAGGGATCTCGGTTCTTCATTGGGTCAGAGATCGCATCATCTAGAAGGCAAGTGTCTTTACAGGTAATACTTCGTCCATATCATCTCCTGGACTGGTTTCGATTCCCTCAGGAGGTCGGAGATGAATTTTCCAGCGTATTTTTTTCCCTTACTGGCCCTGGGTTTTCTTCTGGTATTTTGCCTCTCCCAGGAGATGACATGGCTGTGGGGTGGGCAGGGCGGTGTGGGTGGGAAGTGTCTGACCATGATGCTCCAGCCACCATGGTGTGGGGCAGGCTTGATGGACCAGCTGATCTTTTCCTGCCTGTCAATTTTGTATGTTCGGAGAGTGAGTGAGGGGAGTGGAGAAACTTGTATGTCGATATGCTGACAATTTTCAATAAAAAAAAAGTCAAGAGAGGGTAGACCCCGCTAAATACCTTGTGGTGGCGAGCAGCCCCCAGGCCGCACAATTTTCCACTCCTTTCTGGCGAGTTCCTGCCCACTCTGGTGGGAAGTGAACCGGACACATGTTACTAGGAGACCCGGGAGTTAAGCTAGCCCAAGCCTCATTTCCAACTCACCTCGCCACCCACCTGCCCAAAACCCACCTAGAGTTAGCAACTTAGAATGTCATTCCTCTGTCCATTATTTTAACCCAGGCTTCAACCTATTTATTTTAAATGGGTTAGTGTCTCCACATATATAATGGATAAAGGAACATAATACAAATACAGTCAATGTTTATCCAACAATATTACCAGCAGTAATTTCAAGGTTATGATATTTGTTGCACTGAAGATATTCAGGATTGGTAGATTATAAGACATTTCTCATGAACACATGCTTACCTGCTCCTACCACCTCTACTGTTTATTTACACATCATTTTCCTTCTTTTTGAAAATCATTAAAATTGGGGCTGTGCTCATGTGCGGTGTGGGCAGACCCACGTTGGGGAGGGAGGGGGCTGGCCTTGGGAATTTTGCCTGATAAGTTCCTCTCTTTCTTATGTATAGACTTCTTGCACGTGGAAAACATACGCAGCGAGGAAGACCTGCAGGCCAGTTGGAAAATTGGGTAAGCCAGCAGCTCCTAAAGGGCTGCTGCTGGCCGTTAAAGGGGAGTCCATGAGTGCCATCGCTGAATGGAGGTTGAGAATTCCTCGCCAAAATGACGGCGGGGCGGAAGACTCCAGCACTTAGCCCCAATCTCTTGGGGGTCGTGTTGCAGGAGTTGCCGTGAAGGAGATTGGCCATATTGGGAGCTGAGGGTATTCCATTGGTTAAAGCAGAGAGACACCAGAGACAGTCAATGCAATCTCCCAGGTCCATCATACCTGGAAGCAAATGTTTTCTGGTATCAGGAGAAGTGCCAAAGCAAATGTACTCACCTTTATATATGCACTTACTCTTCCTCCCTAGAAGGTGTAGCCCCAGTGTCAATGTTCCTGCCCTGCACCCTTAGGAGATGGAGTGCAGAGACCATTTGCCCCTCCTCACAACAGGTGATGGTAGGCACGCTTGCAGAGAGATTCAGTGACCATGTAGCAGTTCATGGTTCAGCTCACAAAGATTACTGCAGGCTGAAACACCATGCTAGCTTATTTGCAGAGTTCTGGCACCAGGGAGAAGCTGATTGGAGCAGGAGGTACTGTTTGGGATGCACAGGTAGCTGCTGCCATGTTCTCAAATGTGTTCTGCTTCCATAACAAGGATTCCCCAGAGAGAGGACCAGGACAGGCAAAGGACCTGCCATTCTAAAGCAGCTTATGCAATATGACCAAAAAAACCTCTGGAAAGAATTGGCGAGAGTGAGCTTGGAGACACAATGCTACCAGCAAGCACATTTTGTCATTAATTATTATCCTGGCCACACTTCCTTTCTTAATCCTCCCTAGTGAGGCTACGCTCGTCAATCCGCTACATAACGCTCAAAATGTTTTACCCTCTTCTATTGGGGGGGCATTGTAAATCTTCCCTTCCTCTTCCTATAATGTTCTTCCCAAGAAGGGGCAAGAGGAAATCATCTCACTCTAAGTCTATGAGGGTGAAATTGGTCTCCGCCAGTAGCGCAAAACTGTAGTGAAGCAGCAGCTGGTTTTACACCACAGCCTATTTTATTTCCCTTGGACTCATGAGCCCGTTTCACACAACTGCTCGTTTCTATATAGACCACGAGTTTCAAATGCCATTTTTTTCAAATGACATTTTTATTACGTCACACGATATGAAAATAATCTTCACAATTCTCAGCCCACTGCTATAACATGACCATATTGGTTAAGCCGACACTAGCTTAAAATGAATTTATAAATATCTATAATTCTTGGCTGCCATGTTGATATTTATGATGCATGTTGTTTCCAAGTATTAGGAAGGCACTTACATCTCTCTAGTTCAGATATCCTCCACGCCACAGGATTTTCTAATCAATCATTTTTAATACAATCATATCAAAGCTACAGACAGCTGATATTTACATAATGTATAAATGTTTTTACATTTAATGTTGAAAAACATTTCCCCCAGCACAGATAAAGAGTGTGAATTCAGGAACGGCATCAGGACCCAACGAATATTTAGTATCATTGGGCCATAATTTGCTGTCAAAATAGCGGTGAGGCTAATTTATGTGCAAATGGTACAGCAACTTCAGGTGAGGGGCAGATGTGCGTTTAAACTCAAATATCCAAAAGTTGCTGTCCGAGTTGCATCGCTCCTCCATTAGCTTTGCGAAAATGGCATCTCGCTGTCTGCCTCACCATTGAAATGCATTGAATGGCTTGAAGTTGCTGTATTTGCACGGTAGATGCAAACTAACCTTGCCACAAAAGTTAAGTCCTGTCCATTCCAGTCTAAGTACCCTTTTAACGTGATAAGTGTTAATTACTGCCAAACAACCTCTCTAGCACTGAAAATTAACTATTACAAGTGTGGAGTCTCATTCCTTCTGGTTTTAATTGTTGTTGGAGATTTTAAAATTGTAACATTTTAAATAATTTTTTGAACTTTTCCTTCCTGTCTCTTTTTCTCTTTCTCTTAATCAATCTTGCTTTCCCTCTCTTTCTATACCTGATTTGACATTGAATTCACCTGCTCTAATTTACACTTCCTTCTCAGTCCTTGCGCTGTTAATTTCTCAATCCTTCAGTCTGAGAGATTCACAGTTGCTTGCCCTGTTCACTCGGGTCCCAGATGCCCGGTTTCCCTCGCTGTGCCGTTATCAGCTCGCACTTTCAGCAACTTGCCACCCAAAAAATTAAAAAACCTAAACGTGCAAGGGCAAGTCTAACCAACGGCAGACGGCGTTAGATGTCCTGCCACAGCAAAATTATGGCCCATTATCTTGTAAAATGTAGGGGCCCCAAACTGAACCTTTGCATGGTAAACTGTGTGAAGTATATTTATAACCCACCAAGTGAATTTTCACCTGGCACATTGATAACTATTACTGATTGTCCAATAACCTTTAGGTTTTTTTTGGGGGGGGGGGGGTCCCATCATTCTGTCTCGAGAAGCGATTCTGAATAAAGTGCTTCATAGACCTTTGATGAGGTAGATGGGGAAGACTATGATGCCAACCATCATAACAAATCCGCCCATCATCAGGAGACTGAGACAGCAGCAGTTACTGGAGAAAATCCAATACCTGGAGATCCGGGGCGTGTGGTGGACACCCACCAGATGTGAAGGGTTGGAGAGTTCAGGGTTGGGATGGGGCAAGAGTTGCAATGTCACCACGATCGCAGTATTGTCGTATTCATCCATCTTCAGCCAGCAGAGCCGAGACCCCTCCAACCAAACCTGCTGCGCGGTTTGCAGCCCTGGGGGGAAGGTGGACATCATCTCCAGGTCGGGGTTGAGCTTGGGGACTCCTCCTGGTGGGATGGAGACGGCAGTCCGGCAGAGCGGGCAGGGGAAAGTCTCGCTCTGCTTCATGAAGATGCAGATTCGCGCCAGACACTCCATGCAGAAGGTGTGACCACAGGACAGCAGCAATGGTGTCTTGGAGGCATTGTCATAGACCAGGTAACAGACCGGACATTCGGAAATAGTCCTCTGCAGCTCAGCCTCCTCTCTCTCAACAGCCATGTGCTCAGGATTCACCAGGACCCACCAGCTCCATTCTGTAGCCCTCAGCCGGGGAGAGTTGCAAGCTCCAAAGAAGTTGGAAGGACATTAAGTGAAATCCAGGCTGTCCACGCCACGGAGTTCTGAGCTGAAAGTCCCAATGTCTCTTTTATTGTCTGTGCGAGTGTTGCCCTTATTTTCAGAGACTGGCGTGTCTCTCTCTGTAATAATCTGCTTCCTATGGGAGGTCTGTTTGGCCGCCCGCTTTGTGCTTGACAGATATCCCCAGGTGTGAGAGTCTCTCGCCCTTTCTCCAGAACCCCTCTCTCTCTCTCTCTCTGTCCTCTCTGCGAATGTGTGTATGTGTGTTTGCTGGCCGTTTCTAAGGTGCCTTGGACTCTTTGTCCGCCTGGTTACCGCCTTCATTCACCAGCCGCTCAGACCCAACCTGCAGCGTCGAGCTCCTTCCTTAGCAACTGGCCTTTTGGTGCAAGGGCCAGGACTTGACTCGCCCCTGGCAGCTGCTAGATCGGAGCCCGGTGAGAAGGGGCAGAGGCAGGACTGCGGCTCTACATTGAAATAATCCAGGCAGCCTGGACTGAGAGGAGAAGGGGTTGGAACGGAATGGGAGAGGCAAAGGGGTGGGAGAGCCTGGGGCGAAGAATGATATACTTTGTGACTGTGACAAAGGTAAACTATCCCATCTCCTCCTTCTTGACTTGTCTGCAGCCTTTGACACGGTTGAACACTCCATCCTTCTCCAACGCCTCTCCACCGTCGTCCAGCTGGGTGGGACTGCACTCGCCTGGTTCCATTCTTATCTATCTAATCGTAGCCAACTGGCTTCCCGCTCCCGCATCGTTACCTCTGGGGTCCCCCAAGGATCTATCCTTGGCCCCCTCCTATTTCTCAACTGCATGCTACCCCTTGGCGACATCATCCGAAAACACAGTGTCTGTTTCCACATGTACGCCGACGACTCCCAGCTCTACCTCACCACCACCTCTCTCGACCCCTCCACGGTGTCTAAGTTGTCAGACTGCTTCTCCGACATACAGTTCTGGATGAGCAAAAATGTTCTCCAATTAAATATTGGGAAAACCGAAGCCATTGTCTTTGGTCCGCACCACAAACTCCGTTCCCTAGCCACTGACTCCATCCCTTTCCCTAACATCTGTCTGAGGCTGAACCACACTGTTCGCAACCTTGGTGTCATATTTGACCCTGAAATGAGCTTCCGACCACATATCCGCAGCATAACAAAGACCACCTACTTCCACCTCCGTAACATTGCCCGTCTCCACCCTTGCCTCAGCTCATCCGCTGCTGAAACCCACATCCATGCCTTTGTTACCTCTAGATTTGACTATTCCAATGCACTCCTGGCTGGCCTCCCACATTCCACCCTACATAAACTTGAGGTCATCCAAAACTTGGTTGCCCATGTCCTAACTCGCACCAAGCCCCGTTCGCCCATCACCCCTGTGCTCGCTGACCTACATTGGCTCCCGGTTCAGCAGCGCCTCGATTTCAAAATTCTCATCCTAGTTTTCAAATCCCTCCATAGCCTTGCCCCTTCCTATCTCTGTAATCTCCTTCATCCCCACAACTCCCCGAGATATCTGTGCTCCTCTAATTCTGCCCTCTTGAGGATCCCTGGTTATAATCGCTCAACCTTTGGCGGCCATGCCTTCTGTTGCCTGGGCCCGAAGCTCTGGAATTCCCTGCCTAAACCTGTCCGCCTCGCTACCTCTCTTTCCTCCTTTAAGACGCTCCTTAAAACCTACCTCTTTGACCAAGCTTTTGGTCACCTGCCCTAATTTTTCCTTATGTGGATCGGTGTCAAATTTTTTGTCTTAAAATACTCCTGTGCAGCGCCTTGGGACGTTTTACTACATTAAAGGCGCTATATAAATACAAGTTGTTGATGTTGTTAATTAACACCTCCGAACTCAAGACACCTACCTGCAGTATGGGAGGGATTCAAAACTCCATCACAAATATCCAATGCATGCATGTCCAAACTTCACTTAAAGAAAGAACTTGCATTTATATAGCTCCTTTCTCAACCCCAGGTCTCTATGCATGTAACATAAGAAATAAAACAAGCCCAAATTCATTTTAAAGGGTGTCCATCACGGAGAACTGGCTACAAGCTAGTCATGGCTGGGAGATAAATATTCCAGGTTATAAGGTCTTGAGAAAAGACAGAGGCATTGGAAAAGGAGGGGCGTGGGGTAGCAATATTGACACCAGACACCATTACAGCATGAGAAAGAGGGAATATCAGTCAGAGTGGGCAGGCAGTAGAAACGCTATGGGTAGAATTGAGGAATAGAAAAAGATGTGAGACTTTGGTGGGTGTTATTTATAGACCTCCAGATAGCAGTGATAAAGTAGCCGGAGACATAAACGTGGAGATCAGAGATGCTTGTTGCAAAAACAGCGTAGTTATAATGGGAGACTTTAATTTTCACATAGACTGGGAGAAGCAGAACAGCTCGAGTCCCAAAAGCAGCGATTTTCTTGAGAGTCTTCAAGACAGTTTTCTGGAACAATGGGCTGTAATTTCCGATCGGAGGCTTCCTGCGTGTGGAGGCCTCCAATCTGGAAAAAATCTACGCACTTACCTGAGGGCTCCAGAGGTCCGGACACTTCCGCTCCTGGGCCTCTCCACAGTCGAAATGTGCAGGGCCCACGTATCCCAGAGGCGCAGGTGGTTTGCAAGCGTCCTTGGGATCACGTGGGCCATGGGGAGCCAATATCACAGAAACCCCACAGTGCAGATAGAGGCCATTTCAGCCCATCGAGCCTGCACCGACACATATCCCACCCGATCCCCGTAACCCCTACACCAACACATATCCCACCCTATCCCTGTAACCCTACGTATTTAATCCCCCTAACACTAAGGGTCAATTTATCATAGCCAATCAACCTAACCCACACATCTTTGGACTGTGGGAGGAAACCAGAGCACCCGGAGAAAACCCACGCAGAGAATGTGCAAACTCCACACAGACAGTCGCCCGAGGCTGGATTCAAACCCGGGTCTCTGGTGCTGTGAGGCAACAGTGCTAACCACTATGCCATCGTGCTGGGAATCTCCCTTCATACACTTGACAGATAGACCTGTCAAATATATGAATGGAGATCACCCCCAAAACACAATAAAACATTAAATACATTTTTAAAAAATCACTTTTTAAAAATGAGTTCAAATTACAATAAATTAAATATTTTAAACAAAAATTTAATTTTTTGAAAAAAATAATTAAAGTTTTTTACAGGGTTTAAAATAAACTTACCATTTTTAGAAGTATTTTTAAATTATAAATGAGTGAAAATTAAAAAAAAACTTTTTTCAATTAGATTGAGTGATGAGTAATGAGCCTGAATTAGTCAATAATCTAACGGTAAGGGAAGACCTAGCTAACAGTGACCATAATGGATTTGATATTAGGTTTGGGAGGGAGAAGGATGAGTCACGAAGTAAGGCTTTAAATTTAGGTAAGGCTGACTTTGGAGGGATGAGGCAGGAATTGACCACAATAGACTGGGTAGAAGTATTAACGGATCAAACTATGGATAAACAGTGGACGGTGTACAAGATCTACACATTCCATAATGGGCAGGAGCTTTACTTGTGTAATTCAACAACCTTGGTCAACAAGGGCAGTAAGAGATAGTACATAACTAAAAGAAACCAAAGCAAAGAACAGCAGAGATCCTGCGGACTGGGAGAGATATAAAGAACAATGAAGGGATACAAAGAAAGTGGGAAGAGCTGCAAATAGGGAATACGAAAGAAAGCTTGTGCGGGATATCAAAGACAATACGAAAGATTTTTACAAATATATTAAGAGGGTGGTTAAGAGTAATGCGGGCCCCTTAATGACTGGCGCAGGTGATACTGTCGTTGGAGATCAAGAAATGGCAGACTTACTAACCAGCTACTTTGTATCCGAGGATGAGCATAAATACCAGAGATGCCAGGAAAAATTTTAATAAATCACGGGGAGGAACGAACTAGATTCAGTACAAGTAAAAAAAAGGTAATGGGGAAACTCATGCGATTAGAGATAGACAAATCTCCAGGACCTGATGGTTTCCATCCCAGGGTGTTAAAAGAAGTAGGTGAGGAAATTGTTGATGCATTAGTCATGATCTTCCAAAACACTCTCGATTCAGAAATGAAGGTGTCCTTCAGCTTGGAAACGTCACTCCATTATTTAAGATGGGCAGGAGAGACAAACTAGGAAATTATAAGCCTATTAGTCTAAGGTCAGTTTTGGGAAAGTTACTAGAATCTGTTGTTAGGGGCAGAGTGACTGAGCATTTGGACAAATATGAGCTGATCAGAGAGAGCCAGCATGGATTTGTTAAGGATAAGTCATGTTTAACAAACCTGGTTGATTTTTTTGAGGAGGTAACAAACGTGGTAGATAAGGGAGTGTCTATGGATGTTATTTATATGGACGATTTGATAAGGTTCCACAAATGAGAGCGCATGGAATTGGAGGCAACCTATTGGTTTGGGCAGGGTATTGGTTAGAAGGTAGAGACAGAGAGTAGGAATATTGGGTATGAATGTGACTAGTGGTAGCCCCCAGGAATCTGTACTGGGTCCTCAGCTTTTCACTGTATTTACAAATGACTTGGATGAAGGAATAGACAGCCATATATCTAAGTTTATTGACAACACCAAGTTAGTTGGCACAGTAAATTATGTAAATGGCAGCAGAAAGTTGCAAAGGGACATTGATAGATTAAGTGAGTGGACAAAACTATGGTCGTGGAAATCTGGAACTCTCTCCCCCAAAAAGCTGTTGAGCCTAGGTCAACTGAAAATGTCAAAACTGAGATTGCTAGATTTTTGTTAGGCAAGGATATTAAGGGTCATGGAACCAAGCTGGGTAAATGGAGTTAAGATACAGATCGTCCATGATCTAATTGAATGGCAGAACAAGATTGAGGAGCTGAATGGCCTCTTCTTCTTAAGCAGTCCCTCGGAACTGGGGATGACTTGCTTCCACACTAAAAATGAGTTCTCAGTTGACTGATGAGTCCAATGCAGGACCTACAGTCTCTGTCACAGGTGGGGCAGATGGTGGTTGAAGGGGCAGGTGGGTGGGGTGCTTGGGTTGATGTGCACTCCTTCCATTGTTTGCGCTTGGCTTCCGTTTGCTCCTGGCGAAAAGACTCGAGGTGTTCGGTGCCTTCCCGGATGCTTCTCCTCCACTTTGTGTGGTCTTGGGTCAGGGATTCCCAGGTGTTGGTGGGGATGTTGCACTTTTTCCAAGGAGGCTTTGAGGGTGTCCTTCAAGCGTTTCCTCTTCCCACCTGGGGCTCTCTTGCCGTGCCGGAACTCCGAGTAGAGCGCTTGTTTTGGGCGTCACATATCGGGCATGCGGACGATGTGGCCCGTCCATCGGAGCTGATCAAGCGTGGTCAAAGCTTCGATGCTGGGGATGTTGGCCTGAGCGAGAACACTGACGTTGATGCGCCTATCCTGCCAATGGATTTGCAGGATCTTGCGGAGGCAGCATTGGTGGTACCTCTCCAGTGCTTTGAGGTGCCTGCTGTACATGGTCCATGTCTCTGAAGCATACAGGAGGGTGGGTATCACTACTGCTCTGTAGACCATGAGCTTGGTGCTGGGTTTGAGGTCCTGGTCTTCAAACACTCTCTTCCTCAGGCGACCAAAGGCTGCACTGGCACACTGAAGGCAATGTTGGACTTTGTCATCGACGTCTGCCCTTGTTGACAGTAAGCTCCCGAGGTATGGAAAGTGGTCCATGTTGTCCAAGGCCTCGTCATGGATTTTGATCATCGTGGAGCAGTACTGTGTGGCGGGGGCAGGTTGGTAGAGGACCTTTGTCTTACGGATGTTTAGTGTAAGGCCCATGCTCTTGTACGCTTCAGTGAAGGTGTTGACGATGTTTTGGAGTTCGGCCTCAGAGTGTGCGCAGATGCAAGCGTCATCCGCATACTGTAATTTGATGACAGAGGATGTGATGACCTTGGATCTGGACTGGAGGTGACAGAGGTTGAACAGTTTCCCGTTTGTTCGGTAGATTAGCTCCACTCCAGCGGGGAGCTTACTGAGGGTGAGATGGAGCATTGCAGCCAGGAAGATTGAGAAAAACGTTGGTGCGATGACACAGCCTTGCTTGACCCCAGTCCGTAAGTGAATTGGGTCTGTGGTCGATCCATTGGTCAGGAGCACGGCTTGCATGTCGTCGTGAAGCAGGTGGAGGGAGGATGGTAACAAACTTTTGAGGGCAGCCGAATTTGAGGAGAACACTCCATAATCCCTCACGGTTGACGGTGTCGAAGGCCTTTGTGAGGTCAAAGAAGGCCATGTACAGTTGTTGGTGCTGTTCCCTGCATTTCTCTTGTAGTTGACGTGCGGTGAAGATCATGTCCATTGTGCCCCTTAGTGGGCGGAATCTGCATTGTGACTCTGGGAGGAGCTCTTCAGCCACTGGGAGAAGGCGATTGAGGAGGATTATTGTGATGACTTTCCCTGTGGCAGACAGCAATTCTCTGTAATTACCACAATCGGACTTGTCACCTTTCTTGAAGATGGTCACGATTACGGCGTCTCTGAGATCCCCTGGCAAGCTCTCCTCCTTCCAAATAAGAGAAATGAGTTCATGTATTCGCGCCAATAGTGCTTCTCTGCCATGTTTTAGCGCCTTGGTGGGGATTCCATCTGCTCCTGAGGCCTTGTTGTTCTTCAGTTGTCGGATGGCCTTTTCAACCTCATGCCGGGCTGGGGTTGTGCTGAGCTGGTGGCGGGTAGCATGCTACGGGATGGAGTTGAGGACACTCACGTCAAAGACAGAGTCTCGGTTAAGGAGATCTTCGACGTGCTCCTTCCAGCGGGCACTGACTGCCTCTCTGTCCTTGGTGAGTACCTCTCCATTCTTGGCCCGCAGTGGGGTAGGACCTTGGGTGCTTGGGCCGTAGGTGGTGTTGACTGCGCTAAAGAATTCACGCACATTGTGGTTGTCAGCTAGCTGCTGGATCTCCTGCGCTTTCTCCACCCACCATCTGTTCTTTAGGTCCCGAGTTTTTTGTTGGACCTCGGCCTTCAGGCATCTGTAGAGCTGCTTTCTTGCTCTCGAGTTCTGTTGCTGTTTCCAGATCAGAAATGCCTTGTGCTTGTGGCTTATTAGCTCCTGGATCTCCTGGTCATTCTCGTCGAACCAGTCTTGGTGTTTCCTGGTCAAGTGACCGAGCGTCTCTTCACAGGTGCTGATTATGGAGGCCTTGAGTGCAGACCAGGCGCTGTGGACACTCTGTGTCTCTGCATCACTGGGAGTCATCAGGTTGGTTGTGAGGCACAGGCTGAATAGGGCTTTCTTAGCAGGGTCTTTGAGTTCTCCAGCGTTGATTTTCCTGCGGCATTGCTTCTGTTGCCGCCGTTGTTTTGGGGCTACATTGATGGAGATGACAGAGCGGATTAGGCGGTGGTCTGTCCAGCAGTCGTCAGCTCCTGTCATGGCACGGGTGATGCGGACGTCCTTGTGGTCCCTCGCTCGGACGATGATGTAGTCCAGCAGATGCCAGTGCTTGTAGCGAGGGTGTTGTCATGAAGCCTTATACTGTCTCTCTGACGGAACAAGGTGTTGGTTATGCCAAGGCCATGTTCTAAGCATTTCATCAGGAGGAGGGTACCGTTGGAGTTGGCTTTCTCTCTGCCGATCACACCTCCCCACAGGTCTGTGTCCTTTCCAACCCTGGCGTTGAAGTCGCCAAGGAGGATCAGCTTGCCGCCCGTTGGGACTCGGGACAGGGATTGTTCGAGGCTGGAGTAGAATTCCTCTTTGGTCTCGTCTGTGGCTTCCAGTGTTGGGGCGTACGCACTGATGACCGTAGCACACTGGTTCCGGGCCAGGGTAAGCCATAGCGTCATGAGGCGTTCGTTTATTCCACAGGGGGAGTCTCTGAGACGTTCAACTGGCTCATTTTTTATGGTGAAACCTACCCCATGGAGGCGGCGTTCTTCAGGTTTGCCTTTCCAGAAGAAGGTGTAGCCACCGCCTTGCTCCTTGAGCTGGCCTCCCCCTGCCCGCCGGGTCTCGCTTAGGGCGGCGATGTCTATGTTGAAACGTCTGAGCTCCTGGGCAACGATAGCAGTACGGCGTTCCGGTCTGTCACTGTTGGGGTTGTCCATGAGGGTCCTGATGTTCCAGTACCTGAACTTCATTTTAAAGGGTGGAAGATGCCTGTGCGTGAATTCTTTTAACGTGGGGTGGCCATTGCACACCAGCTACCACACGGGCTTGACAGAGCAAGGTCTTGGTCCAATGGCAAGGGGGTCCAAGATGATTGGAGACCAGGCTCTGCTACAGCGGCCTAGCAGACACACACAAACATACTCCTACTGTCCTCCTCCCTCCTTCCCGCAGGTCCTCTCTGCCTGGGTTTCATAGGCTGCAGTGTGGTCCTCCCGACCCCGCTGCTGGTCCACGCAATGCCACTCCTGGGCCTCGACCTCGCTGCTGGCCTCGTCCTCGCTCCTGGGTCCCGTCCTCGCTCCTGGGCCTCGACCTCGCTCCTGGGTCCTGTCCTTGCTCCTGGGCCCCGTCCTCGCTCCTGGGTCCCGTCCTCGCTCCTGGGCCTCGACCTTGCTCCTGGGCCTCGTCCTCGCTCCTGGGCCTCGTCCTCGCTCCTGGGTCCCGTCCTCGCTCCTGGGCCTCGTCCTCGCTCCTGGGTCCCGTCCTCGCTCCTGGGCCTCGACCTCGCTCCTGGGCCTCGACCTCGCTCCTGGGTCCCGTCCTCGCTCCTGGGCCTCGTCCTCGCTCCTGGGCCTCGACCTTGCTCCTGGGTCCTGTCCTCGCTCCTGGGTCCCGTCCTCGCTCCTGGGCCTCGTCCTCGCTCCTGGGCCTCGTCCTCGCTCCTGGGTCCCGTCCTCGCTCCTGGGTCCCGTCCTCGCTCCTGGGCCTCGACCTTGCTCCTGGGTCCCGACCTCGCTCCTGGGCCTCGACCTCGCTCTTGGCCCTATCCTCAAAACTGAGATTGCTAGATTTTTGTTAGGCAAGGATATTAAGGGTCATGGAACCAAGGTGGGTAAATGGAGTTAAGATACAGATCAGCCATGATCTCATTGAATGGCAGAACAAGCTCAAGGAGCTGAATGGCCTACTCCTGTTCCTATGTCCCAAAGCACTTTACAGCCAAGGAAATACTTTAGACGTGTAGTCACAGTTGTAATGTAGGGAAACGCGGCAGCCAAGATGCGCACAGCAGGATCCCATAAACAGCCATGAGGTAAAAGCCCAGATAATCTGTTTAGTGATGGGGGGGGTTGACATGACTATGGGATGCCACCAGGCCCCCAGTGGGTTCCCGATCTCACGATCCAACTGCAAGTTTCAAGGTTATTACAAAGATATCAAGTGAAATCCAGGTCTTTCGGATGAAACATTAAATCGAGATCATGTCTGCCCTCTCAGGTGGACGTAAAAGATACCATTGTAGGAATGGCTAGATTCCTAACTAAAGGATTGAGGTCGAGTCAGTCTATCAAACAAACGATGTTTAATACTATTAACACGAAAACACAGGAGAACTACAGTACAGTAGTACTCCACGAGGACTGGCTAGGGCGGCTCCCCAGCCTGACATCATGACGTCATCACATTTTCCCGCCGCTGGAGGATCACGTGATCAACGCAATGACGTCATCGCGTTTGGTCTCATTCTTAAAGGGACCGCGCTATGTACATGCAATGATATGAACAAAGATACAGATTCATTCTGTAGCTAATAATTTGTTAAAGATAATTATGTACATTAGATCAGAGTCCCCTGGTGGCTCCGCCACACCATGGTACTATTCGAAGAAGAGCAGGGGAGTTCTCCCCAGTATTCTGGGGCCAATATGTATCCCACAACCAACGTCACTAAAACGGATTATCTGGTCATTATCTCACTGCTGTTTGTGGGATCTTGCTGCGTGTACATTAGCTACCGTGTTTCCTACATTACACTTCAAAAGTACTTCCTTGGCTCTAAAGCTCTTTAGGACGTCCTGAGGTCATGACAGGCGCTATATAAATGCAAGTCTTTCTTTCACAGGTTCTGAGCTGAAAGTCCCAATTTCTCCTTTAATGGCGTGTATTTTCCGATCGCAGGCAGAGGCCGGCGATCTGGAAAAATCTACGCCCTTACCTGAGGGCTCCCGGGGCGCACACACCTCCACTCCTGGGCCTCTCCAAACTCCAAGTGTGCGGGGCCCAGGTATCCCAGAGGTGCAGGTAGTTCGCAGCGTCCCTGGGATCACGTGGGCCATGGGGAGCCCATCAAAGAATGAATCGCCCTTCATATACTTGACAGGAAGACCTGTTAAATATATGAATGGAGATCACCCCCAAAAACATAGTAAAACTTTAAATACATTTTTTAAAAATCATATTTTTAAAATGATTTGAAATTACAATAAATTAAATATTTTAAACAAAAATTTTATTTTTTGAAAAAAATAATTAAAGTTTTTTTATGGGGCTAAAAATAAACTTACCTTTTTTTTAAAGTATTTTTAAATGATAAATCAGTGAAAACTTTTTTAAAAAGTTTTTTTCAACTCTTATCCTGCTAAAAGTAGGCCTTATGCCTGCTTTTATCAGGCCTAAGAATTGTAAGGGTTTTCTGCGGGCGGAGGTTCTGCAGAAAGCGGAACTGTCCGCCCGCAGAGGCCCTTCCCCAGGGCAGGCAGAGGATTTGTCAAGAGCTTTCTTGACAGATCGGAAATGCCGGTTTTCAGCGCATGTCCCTACGGATGGGTACACAGCGCATACACGCCCGTAGGGATCGGAATATCCGGGCCATTGTCTGTGAGCGTTGCCCTTTCAGAGACAGGCGTTTCTCTCTGTAATAATCTGCCTCTTCCACCAGCTGCCCAGTCCCAAAACTGGACAATCGATCGAACCCCTGTGGTGTGAAATGAAGGCGACCCGTGTGGGAGGACCGTGCGGAATTCCTGAAGCAGGCACGATGCCCACTGACCGGGACCACACAGGACCCCCACAAACAATGCAGTCTCTCTTTTAACTCTTCTGCACTGCCTATCTACAGGGGGCCCTTACATGCACGGAGCAAATCGTTTCCTGAACGAACCTTCCTCCTCACAAATGGGACTTTAAGGTTTGCATTCTCCTCTTCACACCGCAGGAGGGTCAGGGTGGAATTTCCACCCGCCACCCCGACCCCACCATGACCCCGATCCATTTTCCCAGGTCGGAGGTCCTTATGTCATTGCATCATAGAGTGCAGGCTCCTGGTGCATCCCCCCGCCTGCAACCAACAGGAGTCCGCCACTGAAAGGGGGGAAATTCTGCTGATGCTGCAGCTTGGCACTGGAGAGGAAAATAGAGGATAACTGTGGAAGAATAGCAAGGGACTTTCCAGCTGTGTTAGGAGTCAGAAAGAAAGACTTGCATTTCTATAGCGCCTTTCACGACCACCGGACGTCCCAAAGCGCTTTACAGCCAAAGTACTTTTTGACGTGTAGTCACTGTTATAATGTAGGAAACGCAGCAGCACACTCCCACAAACAGCAATGTGATAATGACCAGATAATCTGTTTTTTAGTGATATTGATTGAGGAATGCATATTAGCCAGGACACCAGGGATAACTCCCCTGCTCTTCTTCAAAATAGCACCATGGGATCTTTTACATCCACCTGAGAGAGCAAACGGGGCCTCGGCTTAATGTCTCATCTGGAAGACAGCACTTCTGACAGTGCAGCACTCCCTCAGTGTCAGCCTAGATTTATTGTGCTCAAGTCTCTGGGTTGGGATTTGAATCCACAACCTTCTGATGCAGAGGCAAGGGTGTGCTACCAACTGAGCCACTGGCTGACACTGAGGACATTAAGGACATATAAGGCCATTCAAAGATATTTCAGGGCAGAATCGGGTGGATCGATAAGGATATAGTCCTGACTAGATTAAGGGATCAGATCGGGCTGCTGGCCCTGATGGC
This sequence comes from Somniosus microcephalus, assembly GCF_052327205.1. Taxonomy (NCBI): domain Eukaryota; kingdom Metazoa; phylum Chordata; class Chondrichthyes; order Squaliformes; family Somniosidae; genus Somniosus; species Somniosus microcephalus. The sequence continues at coordinate 57,651,435 of NC_141009.1, read as the reverse complement.
ATTCACCCAAGGGTGCTCAAAGAAACGGGGGCTGTGCTCTGTGAGCCCCTCGCTCATATATTGAACAGCTCGCTGGGGTCAGGGGTTGACCCGTGGACTGGAGACAGCCCCATGTGGTGACATTATTTAAACCGGGAACTTACAGGCTCATTAGCTTAACTTCAATTACAGGCAAGTTACTAGAAAGGATCATTAGAGAGACACTGAATGACGATTTAGTCTAGGTCGTTAGAGAAACTCAACATGGCTTCTGGAAGAAAAGGTCCTGCTTCACCAACCTGGTTGGATTTTCCGAGGAAGTCTGCTGGTTGGTGGATGTAGGTAGCAACTTTGTGTATCTTGATTTTCCAAAAGCCGTTAACAAGGTGCCACACAATAAACTACTAAGCAAGGTTGAGTCATCTAGGATTGGCAGGCAGATTTGGGGCCAGATAAGTAACTGGCGACAGAAGGTTGTTCTTGGAGATAGAAGGTTGTTAGTAATGACAGTGGCTCCGCGTGGGGACAGGTTACTAGTGGAGTACTATAGGGATCGGTGTGGGAACATAGAAACATAGAAGATAGGAGCAGGAGTAGGCCATTCGGCCCCTCGAGCCTGCTCCGCCATTCAATGCGATCATGGCTGATCATCCAAATTCAGTACCCTGTCCCTGCTTTCTCCCCATACCCCTTGATCCCTTTAGCCTTAAGAAATATATCCAACTCTTTCTTGAATATATTTAATGAATTGGCCTCTACTGCCTTCTGTGGTAGAGAATTCCACAGGTTCACCACTCTCTGGGTGAATAAATGCCTCCTCATTTCTGTCCTAAATGGCTTACCCCTTATCCTTAGACTGTGGCCCCCGGTTCTGGACTCCCCGCCATCGGGAACATCCTTCCTGCATCTAGTCTGTCCAGTCCTGTCAGAATTTTATAAGTTTCAATGAGGTCCCCTCTCATTCTTCTAAACTCCAGCGAGTATAAGCCCAATCGACCCAATCTCTCCTCATACGTCATTCCTGCCATCCCAGGTATCAGCCTTTGCTCTTCCCCATCTTTATCAATAATCTGAATTAAAGAAAGATTTGCATTTATATAGCGCCTTTCATGACCACCGGATGCTTTACAGCCAATGAAGTACTTTTGAAGTGTAATGCAGGAAGCAATTATCAATAATCTGGATGAAGGCGTTGGGCGAACAGCCTGCAAGTTCAGTCATGATACAAAGAGATGTGTGGGTGCAAAGACCTTTAAATGAGGAAAATTGATTACAGGCACATCTAGACGCGATGGGAGAATGGGCCCGTGTACAACAGATGCCTTTTAATATCAATAACTGTGGTAATATGCATGTGGGTAGGGCCAACGCCAAGCATGTGTGCTCTATACGGGGTTACATAGTCAAGGCTTTGGAGTGGGAAGAGGACCTGGGTGTTATAGTGGATTGACCTTTAAAGGTCCATGACCAGTGTCATGATGATTAAATACAAGACAAGAAATACTGTCTCTGTATTAGATCTTGGCTTGGCCCCATCTAGGGCATTGTCTGGTGGGCGATACAGAGGCACTGGAAAAGGTACAGAGGAAGACCACTAGATGGGCACCTGGTTTAAAGGCCCTCAGTCACCACACTGGGCTTCGAGAGCTGGGGCTTTTGATTCTCAGTGGGAGGAGGGCCGGGGAGAGTGGAAGTCACGGCATTTGGAAGTTGTTCCTTGACATTACGCGACGGGCTTGATGGAGCACTGGCCGGCGCAGCCCAGGACAGTTGGTCACAGCCGTGGGTCCACAGCTGGGAACATGGTGAGCAACGCGTGGAAGTCGAGCGCTTTTCTGAGAGGGAAGGAAGAGGAGAATATTGCAGCAGGAAACAGCAGTGGGGAACAGCGAGGAACCCACAGCTGCACAGTTGACACAAATCAGCATCGAGATGAGATCATTTGAATTAGAATAGAACTGTAGCTGCACCCTGGATATTAATAACATTTGTTTATAATCTTTGTGGTTTGCACATTTTAATATTTATCTACGCAGATCTGGAAACTTTTTTGCCAACTCATTCGGGGGAGGAAGAAGCAGATATACTGTAACTCTTTCCATTTTCACCAATTTTTAACTCTGCACCTCCGCACCCCTGACAGAGTCTCAGCTCTGAGTCAGAAGGTTGTGGGTTCAAGTCCCACCCCAGAGACTTGAGCACGAAAATCCAGGCTGACACTCCAGTGCGGTACTGAGGGAGCGCTGGACTGTCAGAGGTGCCATCTTTCAGCTGAGACGTTAAACCGAGGCCCCGTCTGCTCTCTCAGGTGGACGTAAAAGATCCCATGGCACTATTTCGAAGAAGAGCAGGGGAGTTCTCCCCGGTGCCCTGGCCAATATTTATCCCTCACTCAACATCACTAAAAAAAAACAGATTATCTGGTCATTATCACATTGCTGTTTGTGGGAGCTTGCTGTGTGCAAATTGACTGCCGTGTTTCCCACATTACAACAGGGACTACACTTCAAACAGTACATCATTGGCTGTAAAGCGCTTTGGGACGTTCTGAGGTTGTGAAAGGCGCTACAGAAATGCAAGTCTTTCAAGGCTTTCTTTTTCTTTGCTGGATAGGGTACCGTGGGCATCAGCACCCTTGTCATTATTTCTGTGCGAGCCTCAACACTGAGTGTCAGCGGGCTATTTAACACACATGAAAGCATGCACACGTGTGCACGCACAAGGAACATACATGTGTGCACACCCACGGATGCACACATGCATACACAGTGGCACGCACACACATACATGCGCACACATGCCATATGCATGCGTACATGCAGGCAGAGACACACACTCAAGCGCGTACACACAAGCATTGCACCACCAATCTGTTCATATTGGACAGGGTGCAGGTAGGATATTCAGCTGTGTAGGGCTTCACTGCACCATGACTGAATAAACCAGTTCAGCGACCTCATATCCTACTTGTGTGTTACAGAAAGAAATAACTTGCTTTCATACAGAGCCTTTCATGTCCTTAGATTTCCCAAAGTGTTTCACAGCCAATAAATTTGTTTTTGAAATGTAATCATTATTATGTAGGCGAATACAGCAGCCAAGTTATGCACAGTAAGGTCCCCCAAACACCAATGGAGACAGTGACCAGGTCATCTGTTGTTGGTGGTGTTGACTGAAGGATAATTGGGTCTGGGCCTGGGCCGATGGCCTGGGCCGTCAGACCGTGGAGCCAGCGACGGTGAGGTGGAGGCCGCGGCGACCGGAGGATGTGTACGGCGAGTCGGGCGGAGGAGCGCAGCGCATCGGGACGCAGCAGCAGACTCGACGACTCGCAGTCCGACTGGGAGGAGGGGAGCCGGGAATGGTGGCCAGAGGGTGAGCGGGAGAAGCAGGCCACCGCACATGGAGCCGAGCCGGCAACAGTGAGGAGGATGGAGCGGCTGAGGGACATCGTGCTCCCACTGCCACTGGATGCCAAAGAATTGACTTTCTGAACACGGCGCTGTAAAAATAGCTGACGTGTCTCGGTGAGCTCCCATAGCTTTATTGTGGGAGTGATTGGGGAGTAAGCATTCCATTGTACTAGTTACATATGGCAAATAAAGAATCTTGAATCTTGAATCTTGAATTGTTGGCCAGGACACCGGGAGAACTCTCCTGCTCTTCTTCCAATAGAGCAATGAGATCCCTTATGTCCACCTGAACAGGCAGACGGGGCCTCGGTTTAATGTCTCATCCGAAAGACGGCACCTCCGACAGTGCAGCACTCCCTCAGCACTGCACAGGAGTGTCAGCCCAGGTTATGTGCTCAAGTCTCTGGAGTGGGACTTGGACCCAGAACCTTGTGAGCCGCAGCCTTGTCATTAAACCCGCTGACAAGGGTGGTGCTGTTGTTGTTTGGCGTACTGACCTCTACCTAGCGGAAGCTGAACGCCAACTCTCCGACACCTCCTCCTACCTCCACCTGGACCATGACCCCACTACCGAACATCAAACCACCGTTTCCAAGACTGTCACTGACCTCATCTCCTCTGGAGATCTTCCCCCCGCTGCCACCAACCTCATAGTTCCCCAACCCCGCACAGCCCGCTTCTACCTCCTTCCCAAGATCCACAAACAGGACTGCCCTGGTAGACCCATCGTTTCAGCCTGTTCTTGCCCTACGGAACTTATCTCTTCCTATCTTGACTCTATCTTTTCTCCCCTTGTCCAGTCTCTTCCCACCTACATCCGCGACTCTTCGGACGCCCTCCGCCACTTTAACAGTTTCCAGTTTCCTGGCCCCAACCGCTTCCTTTTCACCATGGACGTACAATCCCTCTACACCTCCATCCCCCACCCGGATGGCCTGAGGGCACTCCGCTTCTTCCTTGAACAGAGGCCCGACCAGTCCCCATCCACCACGACCCTCCTCCGCCTGGCTGAACTTGTTCTCACATTGAACAACTTCTCCTTTAACTCCACTCATTTCCTCCAAATCAAAGGCGTTGCCATGGGTACCCGCATGGGTCCTAGCTATGCCTGCCTTTTCGTGGGCTATGTGGAACAATCTTTGTTCCAGTCCTACTCGGGTCCCCTCCCTCACCTCTTTTTCCGATACATTGATGACTGTAACGGTGCCATTTCCTGCTCTCGCCCCGAACTTGACAATTTCATTCACTTTGCCTCCAATTTCCACCCTTCCCTCACCTTCACATGGTCCATCTCTGACTCTTCCCTTCCCTTCCTCGACTTCTCCGTCTCCATCTCTGGGGATAGGTTATCGACCAATATTTACTACAAGCCCACTGACTCCCACAGCTACCTGGACTACACTTCCTCCCACCCCGCTTCCTGTAAGGACTCTATTCCATTCTCCCAGTTTCTCCGCCTCCGCCGTATCTGCTCCGACGATGCCACCTTCCACACCAGTGCTTCAGACATGTCTTCCTTTTTCCGCAACCGAGGATTCCCCTCTACCGTGGTGGACACTGCCCTCGACCGTGTCAGTTCTATCTCCCGCACCTCTGCCCTCACCCCTGCCCCTCCCTCCCGGAACCACGATAGGGTTCCCCTTGTCCTCACCTTTCACCCCACCAGCCTCCACATTCAACGGATCATCCTCCGGCATTTCCGCTACCTCCAAAGTGATCCCACCACCAAACGTATCTTCCCCTCCCCTCCCCTTTCAGCATTCCGCAGGGACCGCTCTCTCCGAGACACCCTAGTCCACTCCTCTATCACCCCAAACAGCCCTTCCCCTTCGCCTGGCACCTTCCCGTGCAAGCGGAGGAGGTGTAACACCTGCCCCTATACCTCCCCCCTCCCCACTGTCCAGGGCCCCAAACACCCCTTCCAGGTGAAACAGCGATTTACTTGTACTTCTCGCAATCTAGTATACTGTATTCGCTGCTCACGATGCGGTCTCCTCTACATTGGGGAGACCAAACGCAGATTGGGTGACCGCTTTGCGGAACACCTCCGTTCAGCCCGTAAGGGTGACCCCGAGCTTCCGGTCGCCTGTCATTTCAATTCACCGCTCCATTCCCACTCGGACCTCACCGTCCTTGGCCTCTTGTACTGTTCCACGGAAGCTCAACGTAAACTCGAGGAACAGCACCTCATCTTCCGATTAGGCACTCTGCAGCCTTCCGGTCTCAATATCGAGTTCAACAATTTCAGATCATAACCTCGGCCCCTATTTCATTTTTACTTATATTTTTCCACTCCTTTCCTCCCCCCCCCCTTTCCTTTTGTTTCTCTCTCACACCTGGCAGCTATCTTTTGCCCTGCCAGTACACTTTACACCTCATCACAGCCTATTACCATCTCGTCTAGCTTCTAATCTCTTTTACTTCTTTTGGTTCTTTTATTCTTTTGTCCGATCGCAGCCCTGCCTTCGATCTAGTTCCTTTTCTCTCCAGTTTTGAAGAAGGGTCAAACCCGAAACGTCAACTCAAATTTCTCTCCACGGATGTTGCCTGACCTGCTGAGTTTTTCCAGCATTTTCTGTTGTTATTTCGGATTTCCAACATCTGCAGTATTTTGCTATCGTACCATGTATAGGCGTGTCATTGTCAGATGAATACTGGAAATGTTTTTTCTATTGCGAAACCTAGGTGAAGGACCAAGGTCCATGGCGCAAGTCAAATAAAGAGCAGGGTTAAGTCAGAAAATACTGATTTGCTGGCATCAATCTTGGGTTTTAAAGCCCTATAGATTGCAGAAGAAAACAAAACTGAGGGAGTTAAGGAATTCCACAGTTTTGAAATCCTGGCAAAGAATGGGTTAGAGTAAGAGACTGCACAAAGAGTCCTGATTTAAACATGGTGAGAATGCAGGAAGGACGATTAATGATTAGGATGGGCCATTTGGCGCTTAGAAGGAACAAGATAAGGAGCAATTGCCATAGTACTGCTGATAAACTAAAGGAAAGAAAGGTTGCAGTGACCAGAGATAGAGAGATTGGGAGCTGGGGGAGAGAGAACTGCCTATCAGACATGTTACTTGTCCAGGACACATTGGACAAGGGCCGCTCCGAGGTGCCTGGGAACTCCTGCAGAGGCGGTGAGGGGCTGTTTCCAGCAGCCTCAGCCAAGCTCGAGCAGTTTGGAACAACGCCTAAGGATAGGAGATGTGTTCCCTTCTCTGTGAATCTGCCCGATTCTAAACTTCTTCGAGGTCTAAGTGAGCCCGACAACATTTTACAACGCACGCCCCCGGATTCACAAGTTAGGAAAGAAAAATACCCTTGAAAATAAAAGCAGTTAATGGAGGAAAATGGAATGTTTGTGGCAATGTTCCGTGAGAGGAGGAAGCCAAATTCTCTCTGGGAATTTCGCACGCTCTGTGACACGTGTAGAACCGAGCGCAACCAACACGTGGAGTTCTCCCTCCGAGGCCACACTCTGTAGTGTAAATGATTCAATCTTCTGGGAAACAACAGCACCATAGACCAAGAGAAATATGGACCTACGAATGTGCTTCTGGGTTAGGCCTCCAGATTCAGTAAAACAAAATCTCTGTACGATGTAGATCAGCCCTGATCTCATTGAATGGCGGAGCAGGCTCGAAGGGGGCCGAATGGCCTCCTCCTGCTCCTATTTGTTATGTTCTTCCTTATGTTCCTTCCAGAGATTTTCGCCCGTGGTGTTTCAGAACTTCAGGGTCCAGCTTTGCTCAGAGGTGAATGAGTTAGAACTCCAGGAGGGGGGTCATTTTAACCCAACTCGCTGGGCGGGAAACCCACAGGATCGGGTGGAACGCCAGTTTTATACCCCGCCCAATATTACTCTGCAACGGAGGGTAAAATCGAGCAGGGTATAAAACCAGCATTGCCCCCGATCCCATTAGTTTCCCAACAGGCGGATTAGGTTACAATTGCTCCTCCCCCCAGCCTAGTGACAGAATTTGCCCGGGGAGGGCCAGAGCTTAAAATTCCTCTCTCATTTAACTAAAGCTCCTCAGGTTTCAACTGAATAGCACATTAGGAAATGTATGGGAACAAAGAGTCTTTCAATGCCTATGTGTGTGAGCGTGTGTTGGACACGCCTGTGGGAGTGCTGGTCCATTGCCTGATACTTCTGAGGGGAGTGTGCAACTCTCTACAAGGGCAGGCAGACACCTCTTTCCCGACATGGGACAGGCAGCCTCAGAGCGATCCAGCGTTAGCTTCCCACAGTGCGGAACAATTCCCAGCGGAACAGCATCAGGAAGGGAAGTCCGGCCTGGTGGAGAAGAGGAGAGCTGCCGAGCGGTCAGTGGCAACAGTAGAACGTGAGTATCTCTTAAGATGCTTCGCCTTTACTTAGACTTTTAACAGTGCATGAGCTCTCCTGCAAAAATATTTTTCCTCTAAATATATTTGATGTATTTTGGGTAAGGCCAGTTTTCAGTGCAACACAGCAAACACTGCAATTTTCAGGGAATTGCTAGTAGATTACATGGTTGATGTACCCCATCAAAATGTCCCTAATATAGACATCTCAAACAAGTCGGGCTGTCAATGCTCCAGGATGCTCCTGGAGTCTTAAGGAATTAAAATGTAATCTCCAGGTCGCTCCTGCAAGCAACCCAGGAATATGGTATTGAGACAGAGGATCAGCTATAATCATATTGAATGGCGGAACAGGCTCGAAGGGCCGAATGGCCTACTCCTGCTCCTATTTTTCTATGTTTCTAACCCGGGAGAAAACGATCCTAGGGGCATTAAAAAAAAAGGCCTAGAAATTCAGTTTGGGCCCGCCAGCTCGCTTGCGCCCAGAAGTTACCGCTGCGCGCGGAGCCACTTGCGCCCGCCGGAAATTCAGTTTCAGCGCCCCAAGTCGAAGCCGGCCGCTATTCAAGGGTGTGGCCGCCCCCGCTTGGGGCGCTGAAACTGAATTTCGGCGCGCTAGGTGCCGCAGCGCCACCCGCTGCGGAGCGGCAGGCTGCGGTACTGCAGGCCTTCCTCCCTCTCTTAAGGGGGAGGTGCCTGCAACAGCGAGATCGCCGCTCGCTAGTGCCGGCAAATGAGCCCGGCACCACGGAGAAGTGCCGGGCTCCCGGAAAACAGCCGGCAATGCCGCGGGGGGGGGGGGTGGAGGAGGCCGGGGAAGGAGGTGCGGGCAGGCGGCTGCCGAAAAAGCGGCCGGCCGCACCTCCGCCTTAACTCACCCCACTAAGGCTGCAGGACGGCCCCGTTTTCAGATCGTTGTTTGCGGCCGCTGCGGAAGAGGCGGCCACAACTAAATATGGCGGTCGGGCCGGTAGCGGGGCGGTAGCGGGGCACTGCGCACACCGATGACGTCATCGGTGGCGGCGCAGCGCTACTGGCTAACGCCGCCATTACCGCAGCGCTGAATATCGGCGCAATCTCAGCAAGTGGCGCAAAAGCCCTCTTTGGGCGAAAACTGGGCGCAATGCCTACTGAATTTCTAGCCCAAAGTGTTTTGCTCATTCTCTTTCGAACACTTTTATTAATTAGTTATAAAAATATTGGCGATGGGGGAAAAAAGGCTGTTTGACCGAGTGGGGCGGTTGGAGGTCGGAGGTGATGTGATGAAGCCTCCAGGGATATGTCCAGTCGGAGTTGGGTACTCTACAAACAAGCCATCAGAAATAGGTGTTGAGTGGAGCTGCCTGGTACCCCCCATACAGGGAGCAATCAACAACAACAGCAAGCGTTGATCTAGTGCCTTTAACGTAGTAATAGGTGCCAAGGCACTTATCACGGAGAAAGTGGGCTGGGGAAAGGAAATTGATTGCGGGCCTTCCTTTAGCTGGAAGTGGCAACGGTGCTGAACGCGGGGAAAGCTTCGAAGGAGTGAGATTTTCTTTAATTTGGCAAGATATAAATCCATTGTCTTGTCGAGAGCCGCCCAATATTCACGGCCTGTTCTTTCAGATAGGCGCTCAGTTGGTAGCACTCTGAGTCAGAAGGCCGTGGGTTCAAGTCCCACTCCAGAGACTTGAGCACAAAACTTGAGGGAGTGCTGCACTGTCAGAGGTGCCCTCTTTCCTGTAAGACGTTAAACCCAAGCCCCGTCTGCCCTCTCAGGTAGATGTAAAAGATCACATGGCAATTTTCGAAGAAGAACAGGTGAGTTCTACATAAGAACATAAGAAATAGGAGCAGGAGTAGGCCATTCGGCCCCTCGAGTCTGCTCTGCCATGCAATAAGATCATGGCTGATCTGATCTTGGCCTCAACTCCACTTCCCTGCCCACTCCCCATAGCCCTTGACTCCCTTGTAGCTCAAATATCTGTCTATCTCCACCTTGAATATATTCACTGACTCCGCCTCCACAGCTCTCTGGGGTAGAGAATTCCAAAGATTCACGACCCTCTGAGAGAAGAAATTCCTCCTCATCTCTGTCTTAAATGGGCAACTCCTTATTCCGAAACTATGCCCCCTAGTTCTAGATTCCCGCACGAGGGGATACATCCTCTCAGCATCCACCCTGTCAACCCCCCTCAGAATCTTATATGTTTCAATAAGATCACCTCTCATTCTTCTAAACTCCAATGAGTATAGGCCCAACCTTTCCTCATAAGACAACCCCTTCATCCCAGGAATCAACCTCGTGAACCTTCTCTGAACTGCCTCCAATGCAAGTATATCCCTCCTTAAATAAGGAGACCAAAACTGTGTGCAGTACTCCAGGTGTGGTCTCACCAACGCCCTGTACAGTTGTAGCAAGACTTCCCTACTTTTATACTCCATCCCCCTTTGCAATAAAGGCCAACATTCCATTTGCCTTCCTAATTACTTGCTGTACCTGCATGCTAACTTTTTGTGTTTCATGTACAAGGACACCCAGATCCTTCTGTACTGCAGCATTATGTAGCCTCTCTCCATTTAAATAATATTTTGTTTTTCTATTCTTCCTACCAAAGTGGGTAACCTCACAGTTTCCCACATTATACTCCACCTGCCAAATTCTTGCCCACTCACTTAACCTGTCTATATCCCTTTGCAGACTCTGTGTCCTCCTCACAACTTGCTTTCCCACCTATCTTTGTATCATCAGCAATATTGGCTACAGTACACTCGGTCCCTTCATCCAAGTCATTAATATAGATTGTAAATAGTTTAGGCCCCAGCACCGATCCCTGTGGCACCCCAGTAGTTACAGTTCGCCAACCTGAAAATGACCCATTTATCCCGACTCTCTGTTTTCTGTTAGTTAGCCAATCCTCTATCCATGCTAATATATTACTCCCAATACCATGAGCTCTTATCTTGTGCAGTAACCTTTTATGTGGCACCTTATCGAATGCCTTTTGGAAATCCAAATACACTACATCTGTTGGTTCCCCTTTATCCACCCTGCTCGTTACATCCTCAAAGAACTCTAATAAATTTGTCAAACACCATTTCCCTTTCATAAAACCATGTTGACTCTGCTTGATTGTATTATGATTTTCTAAATGTCCTGCTACTACTTCCTTAATAATGTATTGCAGCATTTTCCCAAAGACAGATGTTAGGCTAACTGGCCTATAGTTTCCTGCTTTCTGCCTCCCTCCTTTCTTGAATAAGGGTGTTACAGTTGCGGTTTTCCAAACCGCTGGGACCTTTCCAGAGTCTAGGGAATTTTGGAAGATTACAACCAATGTATCCACTATCTCTGCAGCCACTTCCTTTAAGACCCTAGGATGTAGGCCATCAGCTCCAGGGGACTTGTCAGCCTTTAGTCCCATTAGTTTGCTTAGTACTTTTTCTCTAGTGATAGAGATTGTTTTAAGTTCCTCCCTCCCTTTTGCCCCTTGATTATCTATTCTTATTGGGATGCTTTTAGTGTCTTCTACCGTGAAGACAGATACAAAATATTTGTTCAAAGTCTCTGCCATTTCCTTGTTTCCCATTATTAATTCCCCAGTCTCATCCTCTAAGGGACCAACGTTTACTTTAGCTACTCTCTTTCTTTTTATATACTTGTAGAAGCTCTTACTGTCCATTTTTATATTTCTTGCTAGTTTACTCTCATAATCTATTTTCTCCCTCTTTATTATTTTTTTAGGCATCCTTTGCAAGTTTCTAAAAATTTCCCAATCTTCTGGCCTACCACTAAACTTCACAACATTGTATGCCTTTTCTTTCAATTTGATACCCTCCTTAACTTCATTGGTAAGCCACGGATGGTTCATCCTTCTCATAGAGTCTTTCTTTCTCACTGGAATATATCTTTGTTGAGAGTTATGAAATATCTCCTTAAAAGTCTGCCCACTGCTTATCTACCGTCTTACCTTTTAATCTATTTTCCCAGTCCACTTTAGCCAACTCTGTCTTCATACTCTTGTAATTGTCTTTATTTAAGTTTAAGACATTAGTTTCAGACCCTGGTATCCTGGCCAATATTTATCCCTCAACCAACATCACTGAAACAGATTATCTGGTCATTATCTCATTGCTATTTGTGGGAGCTTGCTGTGCGCAAATTGGCTGCTACGTTTCAACAGTGACTACACTTCAAAAACTGCTTCATTGGCTGTGAAATGACTTGGGAAATTCTGAGGTTATGAAAGGCGCTACAGAAATGCAAGTTTTTCTTTCTTTCTCTCTCTTAACGTCATGCACGCAGCCTAATATCCTCAGGATGATGCCCCCAATGGGATGGCCCAGATATAGTACGGCACCATCAAGGAGCTCATGCAGACTATACTGCTCTATAGATGCAGGATCTACTTAGTTATCTAATTTTAACAACATACTGCCAAATATAAAATAACAATCTTGCCATCATGCTTGCTTTTGTTGGGTTGTTAATAGAATGGAATTAATCCCGTTTACAGCCACAGTTATCATGACATAGAGTGAAATGGTGATATCCTCCCCACTCTCCGACGGTGTCTCACTGCTGCTTAAAGGTGTGCCACAATGACCCAGGATAAGGTTCCCTTTGGCTTTTCCTCTCTTCCTGAGAAGGTGGCATGTACATTATCCGTGCCCACAACCCCCTCATATAGGGAGGTCCGACTATGTCACTGTGAGACGTACCTGAGCATCACTCTGCCTCTCTCCTCACACACACACAAGGCTCCTACCAACATAAGAACATAAGAAGTAGGAGCAGGAGTAGGCCATACGGCCCCTCGGGCCTGCTCCACCATTCAATAGGATCATGGCTGATCCGAACCTAGACTCACGTGCACTTCCCTGCCCGCTCCCCGTAACCCCTAATTCCCTTATCAGCTAGGAAACTGTCTATCTCCGTTTTATTTAATGTCGCAGCTTCCACAGCTCTCTGAGGTAGCAAATTCCATAGATTTACTACCCTCTGAGTGAAGAAGTTTCTCCTCATCTCAGTTTTGAAAGGGCAGCCCCTTATTCTAAGATTATGCCCCCTAGTTCTAGTCTCACCCATCAGTGGAAACATCCTCCCCGCATCCACCCGATCAAGCCCCCTCACAATCTTATATGTTTCGATAAGATCGCCTCTCATTCTTCTGAACTCCAATGAGTAGAGTCCCAACCTACTCAACCTTTCCTCATACGTCAACCCCCTCATCTCCGGAGTCAACCGAGTGAACCTTCTCTGAACCGCCTCAAGAGCAAGTAAATCTTTTCTTAGCCAGCCAGTGTTTCACCCTGTGCTTGTGTAAAGCTCGGTTCCACTTGGACTTAGAGCACAACGATTATTATAATATATATATATTAGGAAATGCAACATGGCATGAAAGCAGAAGGAGGGTGAATGCACAGATTATCATTTTCCACTTGGCAGTAAACCGGTGTTAAAATTATTGCCCTCCTTGGCAGTAAGGAGCTACAGGATGGAGGCTAGTCCGAGGCAGCACCTCCTCCTGACCTGCACCTGGTTCTCCTGGGCAGCTCATCATCCAAGATCTTATCATTCTCCAGAAATACTCCAGTATTATCCCTGGAATACAGAAACCGGTTTACCGATAGATCCTTAAACACCCAGGACGAGCTTACAATGTGGGTCAATGGGAGCAGATCACTTTATTACCCGTCTGCAGCCTGTATATCAGGCAAATCCAGCCTGTGTTATATTAACTCTGTAATGTGCAGCTGCTGGCTGTTGTCTGGAGGAAGGGGGTTGGCAGTCAGCTGTAGGTCTGAGGAGTGCTGAATTCGCTGTTTGATTAATGCTTGCGCCTTTGTGTGGGGGAGGTGAGAGGGGCCCAGGGCACTGGCTGCAATTCTTTCACAGCTCGGGTGTTTGCTTGGGCAATGGAGAGTATGGCATTTACTGCATTGAAGCACTTTCCACCTGGCCAGTGCCACGAGTATCAGAAGGAGCCTGCTTTTGTGTGTTTGGAGGTGGCGGATTGCCCCAGGAGATTGTGTACAACGGCCACGTCTGTCATTTCAAAGTTAAAAAGAAAAAACTTGCATTTACTCAGAACGTCTCACCATTCTTTACAGCCAATGAAGTGCAGTCACTGTTGTAACGTAGCAGCCAATGTGATACTGAACAGATTATCTGTTGGTTGAGGGCTATATAGTGATCAGAACACCAGGGAGAACTCCCCTGTTCTTTTGAATAGTGCCATGGGCTCTTTTACATCCACCTGAGAGGGCAGACAGGGCCTCAGTTTAACATTTCATCCAAAAGACAGCACAGCACTCCCTCAGTACTAGCACGGGCGTGTCAGCCTAGATTATGTGCTCAAGTCTCAGGAGTGGGACTTGAGCCCACAACCTGCTGATTCAGAGGTGAGGGTGCTACCCACTTTTTTTTTTATAAATATACTTTATTGAACATTAAGAACATTTACAACATCTTGATCATTTCATTGTATGATATAAATCAATTCCGCTGCTCTGCACAGCCATTCCGCCACCACATTTTAACATCAAAACCTGAAGTTTAATTTGTCTCCTATATTAATCGATTGTACTTTAAAAATTGGTTGTAAAATACTATCCTTAAATTCCTTTCTGAATAAAACATCCACAGAGCCTTAAAATGATCTTTTAGCTTATATTTAAAATACTCTTTTAGATTGATTCTCCTCCCCTTAAAAAACAGAGCATTCCTTCTTTGCACAATCACGAATCTAGCCAAACTGAACATTAAATTAATTGCCGCTCCGCTAGACTCGGGCAGACTCTCCTGCAATCCCCATCTCAAAATTGAGTCCCACGGGATTCCCATTCTCGCTCTTCGATCCCCACCCAGCAAAAAAGCTTCACACAACTGTCGAAAATAGTACTTAAAGTCATTTAACTGCAGACATAACACCAGTAAATGGGACAGAGTCTCATCTCATGTCCCACACACTGGGCAAGTTGCCGCCTCCACTCGCCCAATCTTGCACAAGACCGTCATGGTAAAAATCCGGTTATGAGCCAATTTGAAATCCAGTTCAATCCACTTTGGACATTTAAAATTCGCCCACACTCCCTTCCAAATCCTGTTGAAGTCCAGCTGTGGGTATATACTCTGCCAAAACTCCTGACCAGAGGTGTCTTGAATCTCCATTCTCTAAATACTTCATAGAAATCTTGAGTATTACAGTTGTTAAATTGGACCAACTCTCCCCCTTTCTCCAGTACAAAGCTTGGAAAAGCAGGACGCATTTTACTTCCTTTGGAGATTTCCGCATTTATTTCTTCCATCCAATCCTGTGGCATTGCCCTCACAATCTTCTCATACATAATTCCTATTGCTTTTTCCTCTACCTCCTGATCCTCCTCCCACACCATGTCCCTCACTATCGCTTCCGGCAACCAACCTGGAATCACCTTGTATCTTGCATCTTTCACAGATACAATCCCAGCTTTTATAAAAGCTTGATTAAATAAAACCTCTCCTTCGATGTTGACCCACCTGTTCAAAAATAAGGGCTGTTCTAAAAATTCCTCAGCCCCCTTGGGCATAAACTGCACACTTTTTAAAAATTGGGCCCAAGTCTCTACAACCCCCTTATAAAACCTAGGGAGAAGTTTAATCGATTTCAAAAACATATTATTGTATTCCATATACAATATCCCCTGCCCTCCTATCCCACTTCGTTTAAAAAAATGCTCCAAACAACTCTTCCAAAAACTTGTATTTGACTTCTGAAGAAATCTGTTCACCCATTTGATTCTAAAGGATTTTATCTTCAAATCAATATCTGGGAAATTGAGTCCTCTCTGATTTCTCCGTCCAATGATGGTATTGTAAACCACCAAGGCTGGTTTCCCTTCCCATAAAAACCTCACACAAGCCTCTCGGATGGACTTTTCCGCCCACTCAGGAATATCCTCCACCGTCAATAAGTACCGTAGTTTAGATAGCAGGAGGGCAGACACCACTGTCGCTCTTCCTTGCACTTTCAACCACCTTCTTTCCCATCTTCCCAAAATCTTTTTAATTTTCATAACCTTCGGTTCCCAATTTAATCGATCCACTTCATCCCTGTCTTTCTTGCACCCCATATGCACCCCCAGAACTTCCAAAACCTCCACTACCTTAAAGGGACATTCCCCCAACCATTTCCCCCTACCCCTCCCTGCAACCAGGCATTGGGACTTACTATAATTCACTCTGGCTCCTGAAGCTCTACAATATTCCTCCACTACATCCATAGCTTTCCTCACTGTCTCCCCATTTCTCAATATTAAGGTTGTGTCATCTGCATATTGGTGTATCACCGACACCAGCCCAGAACTGGGGACCACAATCCCAACTACACCTTGTTTCTTTCGCATCATGTAACCTAATGGTTCTGCTACCAATGTGTACAACAATGGGGACAGGGGACAACCCTGCCTCACTGATATCTGTGTCAGAAAATACTTGGATAAAAAACCATTACATTTAACACAGCTAAATATGTTTGAATAAAAAATCCTTATCCACTGAATGAAATTTTCCTTGAAACCAAATGCTTCCAAAACCTTCAATAAAAACTCATGAGAGACCCTATCAAAGGCTTTCTTTTGATCTATCTTTAATACATAAGCCTCCCTCCCACTCTCTTCCATGAGCTCTATCGCATCTCGGATTGCGATGTCCCGGCCTATGACTCCATAGGACTGAGAGGGCCAAACTATCTCCGGTACACCTCCTTCAAACGATTTGCCATAACCCTCGCCAAGATCTTATAATCCACATTTAATAATGTGATGGGCCTCCAATTCTTCAGATCCCGTCTATCCCCTTTATTTTTATATAAGCTAAGCTTATGATCCCTCTCCTCATAGATGGGGCCAGGCTTCCCTCAATTTTAATTTCCTTAAAAACTTCTAAGAGTAATGGACTTAAAATCTCGCAAAATTCTTTATAAAATTCTGCACTTAGTCCATCGGACCCTGGGCTTTTCCCCCCCTTCATTCCACTTATTGCTACTTTTATTTCCGCTAATCCTACTTCTTTGTCACACATGCTTCTCTCATCCTCCTTTAAACCCTCTTCAATAAAAGCAGTAACCTTCTCCATCGCCAAATTGGAAATGTCTTCTTTAGTATATAACTCTTGATAAAAGCTGCTAGCCGCCTCTAAAATCTCCCCACTTTCATGAATGATCTTCTCCCCAACCTTCAACTCTTCAATTAACGATAATCTCTGTCGCAGCTTTTCTTGCTCTAGAAAATATCTAGTGCATCTTTCGCCCTCCAATGCATCTCTAGCCTTTGCACGGAGAATGGCCCCCTTGCATTTTTCAGCTTGCAATAATTCCCACTCTTCCTTTAGCACCCGGAACTTAGTCTCCGCTCCCTTATCCCCTCCGTCAACTGCTTTACAGACATCCATAAACCTTTTATTTATATTCTCTTCTCGATGCCGGTTAGCTGCTGCCCTCTTTTTCCCATAACGTACCGAAAAAACTTTTACCTCATATTTGAAATTATCCCACCAAACTCTTCTTTCTTTCAAGAACAAAAGTTCCTTCCGAGCATCCTTTATTATATTTATAATCCTTTCTTTATAAGCAATTTCTTTCAGGTATTGATTGTTTAAAATCCACACCCCTGAACCGATCTTAACTCTGCTGTTCCTAATTCTAAGAACCAAAGCCGAATGATCACTAAAAAATACTTTTTTATAATAAATCTCCATCACCTCAGAACTTAACCCTTCCCGCATTAACACAAAATCTATTCGGCTCTGTTTTAAAACATCACCCACCCAACCTGATCTGGAGAACTCCCTTTTTATGGGTTCCGGTCCCTCCATAAGTCTCTCAAATTTAAATTTGCCATCATTTTTACAATCATCCCTCTGGAGTTATCATCCTTAAAGGTCATCTGGGCTGAAATGTCCATCCGAGATAAAAATACATTAAAATCCCCCACTATACAAGGATTTTCCACCTCTGCCGTTTCAGTGAATAACCCCCGAAAAAACTCGCGACGCTTGCAATGGTCGTTCGGTGCATAGATATTAAAGAGATCGCAATTAAATCCTTCCATTTTTACCCTTTGCCGTAAAAATCTCCCCTCAGCGTCCTTGTCCATCAAGGCAACGTTCTCTTTTATGGACGGACTCACCAAAACAGCCACCCGTCTACGGTTATTGTTTGCACAACTTGCAAACACCTCTCCCTTCCAAACCTTCTGAACTCTTTCTAGGATATCCTCATCCCAAAAGGTTTCTTGCAGACACAACAAGTCCGTGCCTTTAAAACCCTGCAACAACTGCTGCAATTTCTTCTCACCCCTCAGTCCGTTCACATTAATCGAGACCAATGTAATCATGGCTCAAAAGAAGGGAAGTATGCCTGATAATCTCCCCATCATTTAATCTCTGGCCCTTCCCTCCTCTCATGCTCCTTCTCAACTTTTCGGGTAGCTGTTGCTTTTTCCTGCAGCCTCTGACTCTTTTCCCCCCCCTGTTTAAACTCTCCCTGCTGTTTCAGCCTCTTCCTTGCATTAAGTTTGGGCCCAGGAGCTGCCCTTCCTCCCTCCTTCTGCCCCTCACTAACCTTTCCCTTTCCACATGATGCCACCCCACCCCCGACTTCCATGTCTCTGTCCCCCTCTAATTCCTCACACTCAAGCTCTTCTGCAACCCCCTGTGCCTGCTCCCCGTCCGATACATAATCCTGCTCCCCGTCAGATATTTCATCTCCCACAGAGAGTCTTCCTGCTATCGCAGTTTCTCCCACTGTGCCGCCCCCTTCGACCACATCTCCACCTCTGACCCTTGCACCCTGTTCCCTCTCTCCATGGGACAATGGCGCACCTAAATTGTTCCCTTCTGACGTCTCTATCTCGCCGCTCCCATCCTGCTGTCCCTTTAAGGCTCCTGCCTCTTGCTCCCTCTCCCCGTCCTGCCCCCTCCCGCTCACCAAGATATCCGACTCCCCGCCTCTCCCCGGAGCACCCACATCCACCACACACCCCGCTCCCGCCTCCTCTCCCCCCACAACCACCAGACACCCCAGGGAGAGCCGAACCGCACTAAGGCTCGAGTCTGCACTCGACCCTCGCTGCCCGCTGCTGTCTTTGTTCCCCTCCACAGCACTCGGCGTGTTTTCCGCCATCTCCATCCCGTCCTCCGCCATCCTCTGCCTCTTCCTGTGCTCCTTTCTCCTTCATTTTACCGGCTGTTCCACTCTCATCTCCTTCTCCTTCTCCCATCTCCTCATCACTTATATCGCTCCCTTCTGCCACACACTCACAGCGGGTGGGGCCTTTGTGACACACCCCACAGCTCTCCGCCTTGCAGCTCCGAGCGATATGTCCCGACTCACCGCAATTGTAACAATACAAATCTGGACAGTTTCTTACGAGATGGTCATGTCCCAGACAATAGTAGCACACCTTTACTTGGTTATCATGCAGCACACAAAAGTACTGCACTCCTTCCAGTGTCTCGAACTTCATACTGTACGGCAAAGACCTCAACCCCTCTGGGAACCGCACCTTTACATACCGGGTTCCGTCTGCTACCCGTGTTCCCGGATAGTACCTCCTCTTTATTTCAGAACAGATTTTAATGTCCCACGACTCCAACTTTTTGCTCAGCACTTCATCCTCAATGTACACTGGCAAGTTCAAAAATGAAACCACCACCTCCTCTGAATATAGCAGAGTCACCTCCAAGAATTTCTCACCAACTTTCAGACTGAGTAGCAGTTTTTCCACCTCCTCACGGCCACTGACCGTCACCTCAAATCCCACATTCGGCTTTGGTCGGCAGGCAAAGCAGCTTCCCTCGCCACAGTCCTCATGAACCGCCTGGATTATATCCCAGGCTCGAATCTTCTTATCTTCACACTGCACCGCCACCGTACTTTCTTTACCAAACCTCCTGAGGTCCCGGCCCAAATCTTTGGGCCTTTTTTTTCCCCTTCCCACCACAGTTTCTTCCCTAATTAAATTCCTCTTGGGAATATTGTCCTCTGAGGGGCCCAGCACTCCGGACCCCTCAGCAGCCATCTGGCTGTTTTTTGTGGGCCAAAAAGACCCTAAAACCTGAAAACAACACCCCAAAACCCACCACCAACTTTTTACAAAACTCCCTCCAACACCCAGCTGCAATCAGGCAACCAGTAACACCTGGCTCACTCCTAGCCCCTCCCACCTAGAGAGTGCTGCCCACTGAGCCACAGCTGACATAGAAACATAGAAGATAGGAGCAGGAGTAGGCTATTCGGCCCCTCGAGCCTGTTCCGCCATTTAATGAGATCATGGCTGATCATCCAAAATCAGTACCCTGTCCCTGCTTTCTCCCCATATCCCTTGATCCCCTTAGCCTTAAGAAATATATCTAACTCCTTCTTGAATATATTTAATAAGTTGGCCTCAACTGCCTTCTGTGGTAGAGAATTCCACAGGTTCACCACTCTCTGGGTGAAGAAATTCCTCCTCATCCCAGTCCTCAATGGCTTACCCCTTATCCTTAGACTGTGACCCCTGGTTCTGGACTCCCCCGCCGTCAGGAACATCCTTCCTGCATCCAGTCTGTCTAGTCCTGATGGAATTTTATAAGTTTCAATGAGATCACCTCCCATTCTTCTAAACATCTATACTCAGGTTCCAATTTGCCTCTGTGCCCTGAGTGACAGAGGCAGAGAGCCCCACTGATGTCAACTTCAGCCCCTGTGGCTTGCTGATCATAAATGTTTAAAACAATTTTTTAATATCAATACAGTCCCTACCGCTTATAGCAAATGTGTTGGTGCTACTGTGATTGGCCCGATTTAAAGAGGTCACGCTATTACTATGGAACAAGACTAAATCACTATTGAATAAACCAAAGAAGATTGTACACAGAACCAGATTTATTTAAAAGTTATTACAATTATTAGTTCCACATTAAAAATGATCGAGATTTCCGCCACAGAAGTCGGACACGAACCCGTTGGTTATTGCAGTCCTTGCTGAGCGGTGGAAGCTCTATCCTGGCACCAGTTAGAGGTGATTAAGGTGATCAAGGGAATTGTCCCTTAACAGGGTGTGAGCTACTCACTGAACACCGGTTTCTGCCCGAAACACATGGAGCGTTTAACAAGCTGTAAGTGGCAACTTTGTAATTGACAATAATGGTAATGGAAATAGTTCGTACTTTTTGGTCGATTTAAATAATTGTCCCAGTTAAAATTGAGCGGTTTAAGCAGTGGGGACTGTACGGTCCGCTTTATTGCTAAAAATAACAGAGACTTCAAGCTATTTGATAAGTGCTCTATTGAGGGGCTAGGTGGCGCAGTGAGTTAGACACTGCCATTTCACCTCTGGGATCTTGGCTCAAATGCAGCCCAGAATGAAGGGGTGCTGGTCTACTCTCTCTGTGAGAGGCCTATGTGAAACGATTTTGGTCATTTTGAATCTAATGCTGGCTGGATGTGGCTCCATAATACAACACAAATCGAAATGAAGTTCGCAGTCACACATAAAGAGGCCACACAGTGAATGATGGGAAGGATGGCAATGTCACACTGGTGCAGAAGGGAATTCTGACTGTGGGACAGAGTAAGAGAGAGCTTTACTTAAGAAAACAAAATACGTAGCAGGACGTTTTATAAGAAATTATGATAATTGATAAGTTTAGGTGTTTATTTACTCATTTCTTTCTGTTGTGTCAGGGTGCTGGGCAAAGTCATTGCTTCTATGCTCCATTCTGGAGCTCATGGATGTCAGTCACAGCTAACAATCCTCCAGCACATCGAGTAAACAGCTTCTGAAATCCCAGGAAATTTATCCTTTTTTCTAAGATAATCTGGGGGGAAACTGTTGTGAGGTTCTTCTGATCTCCCGCCGTAACTTTGGCTGAAGATTGGAGGAAACTCTGTCAGACCACGGCCATTTTTAACCGCTTCCGCCCATTCCCCGCCAGAGAATCCCGCGGAAACTCCAGGAGTATTTTTAAAACTGAGGTGATGTTTTCTCCACATTTACACCTCTTCTAGACCCATCTTTACTTGCCCCATTACCATCTCCTTTTGCTTTGTACAATCATCTCTTTTGTCATTTAATCTCTCCTGCCTTCCAGCCGATCACAGACCTTCCTTTTTGTTCTTTCCTCTTCTCCTCCCTTCCCCTGTCTCTGTACTTGCTTAAAATCTGTTACATCTCCAACTTTTTCCACAAAAGGTCATCGGCCTGAAACGTTAACTCTGTTTCTCTCTCCACAGATGTTGCTCAGTATTCCCAACATTTTCTGTTTTTATTTTACATTATATATTATTAAATAAAGCACTGGGGTTCATTTCTAGAGGGATAGAATTGAAAAGCAGAGAAGTTACATTAAACTTGTCTTGAACCTTGGTTAGACCACACTTGGAGTACTGCGCACAGTTCTGGCCTCCATAATATAAAAAGGATATAGAGGCACTGGAGAAGGTGCAAAAAAGATTTACAAGGATGATACCAGAACTGAGAGGGTATTACTATCAGGAAAGACTGAACAGGCTGGGGCTCTTTTCTCTAGACAAGAGAAGGCCCCCGAGTGGTGAGGTGATTGAGGTCTTTAAGATAATAAAAGGGTTTGACAGGGTAGACGTAGAGAAAATGTTTCCACTTGTGGGGGGAGTCCAAAACTAGAAGTCAGAAATATAAGATAGTCACTAATAAATCAAATAGGGAATTCAGGAGAAGCTTTTTTACCCAGGGAGTGGTTAAAATGTGGAACTTGCTACCACAGGGAGTAGTTGAGGCCACTAGCATAGATGCGTTTAAGGGGAAGCTAGATAAACACACAAGGGAGATAGGAATAAAAGGATATATTGATGGGGTTAGAGGAAGAGGGATGGGAGGAGGCTCGTGTGGAGCATAAACATGGGCATAGACCAGTTGGGCAAAATGGCCTGTTTCTGTGCTGTAAATTCTACGTACAGTGATAAACATAGTGAGAGAGGAATTTTAAGGGGTTTAGCATCTTTGAAAGTAAATAAATCACCAGGCCCGAAGGAAATGTATCCCAGGCTGTTAAGAGAAGCAAGGGAGGAAATAGCGAAAGCTCTGACCATCATTTTCCAATCCTCTCTGGGTACAGGTGTGGTGCCGGAGGGCTGGAGGACTGATAACATTGTACCTTTGTTTAAGGGATAGACTGAGTAACTACAGGCCAGTCAGACTAACTTCAATGGTGGGAAAATTGTTGAAAAAAATTCTGAGAAACAGTATTAATCGTTATTTAGAAAGGCATGGATTAATCAAGGACAATCAGCATGGTTTTGTTAAGGGAAGGTCGTGTCTGACTAACTTGATTGAATTTTTTGAGGAGGTAACAAGGAGGGTTGATGAGGGTAGTGCATTTGATGCAGTCTACATGGATTTTAGCAAGGCTTTTGACAAGATCCCACATGACAGACTAGTCAGAAAAGTAAAAGCCCATGGGATCCAAGGGAAAGTGCCAAGTTGGATCCAAAATTGGTTCAGCGGCAGGAAGCAATGGGTAATGGTCGACGGATGTTTTTGTGACCGGAAGGCTGTTTCCAGTGGGGTTCTGCAGGGCTCAGTACTAGGTCCCTTGCTTTTTGTGGTATACATTAATGATTTAGACATCAATATAGGGGCCATAATTAAGAAGTTTGCAGATAATACAAAAATTGGCTGTGGTTGATAGTGAGGATGATAACTGTAGACTGCAGGAAGATATTAATTATCAATGGACTGGTCAGGTGGGCAGAAAAGTGGCAAATGGAATTCAATCCGGAGAAGTGTGATGTTGTGGCAAAACCACCAATAACTGTCTTTAACCCAATGCTACAGCATCTGTGTTTGTTGGCTGAGTGTAAATAAGCTTTCTGCAAAAGCCCTGAAACAACGTGATGACGTCATCACGTTGGTCACGTGATGCCCCGAACAGCGGGAAATGTGATGATGTCATGACGTCAGAGAGTGGGAGGTTCTAAGCCCAGACCTCGTGTAACAAGCTGCTGAAAAGACCTGTTTGCTGTTGCTCCTGCATGTTTTTGTTTTGTTCACTTGTTTGATTAAATTCAGTTGAATTATTGAACTGACTTGACTTCAGTGCTTCAGCTAGGGATAGCTCGATTCCTACATTGGTGACCCTGAAGCTTCGCGGACGATTTTCGCGGAGGAAAGTTCGAGAACAAGATGGATGTGAACGCAGCGAGTTTGAAGCTCCCTCAATTTTGGGAACGACAGGCAGCCTCCTGGTTCGTGCAAGCGGAGGCTCAGTTCCAACTTCGGAACATCATGCTGGATCAGACCCGTTACTTTTACGTGGTCTCCGCACTGGACAGCTCGACGGCTTCCCGAGTCATCAGCCTGCTGGAGAACCCGCCCGTGGATGACAAGTATGAAACACTTAAGGCACACCTTATGCAAATATTCGGTCTCACGAAAGCGGAGAACGCACGACGTTTGCTGGCACTCCCCGGGTTAGGCGACGCTAAGCCTTCTGAGTTGATGAGCCAAATGCTCACACTCCTCGGGTCTGAGCCACAGCGTTTTCTGTTTCGGGAACTGTTCCTGAGCCAGCTCCCTGAGCAGGTACAAGCAGCCCTCGCCAGGTCGGAGGCTACGGACGGCGTAGCGCTCGCGGCCGAAGCCGACACCATTCACACGGTGATGCAACAGTACTGTGCCACTTCGAAGCATCCCGCCTCAAGGAACCCCGCCTCAGCGCCTCCACAGACCGGCCTCTGTTATTACCACGCCCGGTTCAGACTGAAAGCCAGATACTGCCGACCCCCATGTAGTTTCGTGCCACCGGCTCAGAGAAAGCAGCAAAACCGTGCGCGAGAACGGAAGAACGACACCGAGGTCGGGTTCACGTCCACAATGACGGTTGGTGATTCCGGGAAATTGTTGTATATCACCGACTCCATTTCGGGCCGGCGGTTCTTGTGCGACACGGGCGCCCAGTGCAGCATCCTCCCCGCTTCGCCCCTCGACGTCGGGTCCAGGAGGCGTGGTACTCCACTACAGGCCGCCAATGGCAGCGCTATCTGTACGTTTGGGATGCGGCGAAATTGGTTGTGTCTCGGCGGGCAACTCTTCCACTGGGAGTTTATAACCGCCAAAATACCACTAGCAATCCTCGGCGCTGACTTTTTCTGTGCTAATAACCTACTGGTCGACGTACGTAATCGCCACCTGATTCACGCCGCCTCATGGGCCCCCATCCTCTGTTTTCGGGGCTCAGGCGCGGCCCCCGCGCTCGCCTGCGCCGAGTCGACACCCGACGACTTCACCCGCCTGCTCAAGGAATTTCCGGAGCTCACTCGACCCACCTTCTCGGCGACGACTGCCAAACATGGTTTTGAGCACCACATCGCGACGACCACCCCCCCCCGGTTTATGCCCGCGCTCGATGTTTGGAGGCCAGTAAACTCGAGGCCGCGAAGGTGGAGTTCGCTACCATGGAGCAGTTGTGCATCGTTCGCCGGTCCGATAGTCCCTGGTCGTCTCCGCTGCATATCGTGCCAAAGCCAGGCGGTGGGTGGCGGCCCTGCGGCGATTATCGGCGCCTCAATGAGGTCACGACTCCGGACCGGTACCCAATACCGTACATCCAGGATTTTTCCGCTCATTTAGCAGGCAATTCGGTTTTTTCCAAGATCGACCTCGTCCGGGGGTACCACCAGGTGCCCGTCCACCCCCAAGACGTCCAGAAGACGGCGGTCATTACCCCGTTTGGACTTTTTGAATTCTTACGAATGCCTTTCGGTCTCATAAATGCGGCGCAGGCGTTCCAACGCCTGATGGATTCGGTGCTATGGGACCTCAAATTCCTTTTCATGTACCTTGATGACATCCTCGTCGCCAGCGCTTCAAAGGAGGAGCATCTACGACACCTGCGCATCCTTTTCCGCCGCCTCCAGGTGTAATGTATATACCTTTAAGGGGGGAACTATCTTTTACAGCTCATGTATACTGCAGTACCGGCAGTGACCACACCTGTCTATAGCACTGAGTAGTAATCTGTACAGATCAGTTCCACTGTGAGCCACGTTGAGTAAACACCTGTTGTACCGTTCTCCTGCAGTCTGTGTCTTATTACACACGGACACAACATTGGCGACAAGGCAAGTTCGAACCTACCTGCAACTCTGCAACACCTCCCGGGGATTCGTTCCTGGAGATCAGTGGATTGGAGGTCAAGGCCAGAGATTCGGGCGTCGACCGCGGGCAACCGCCCAGTCATCCAGCAGAGACTCGCGAATTGCGGGGGAGGCTGTCGAGAGCCAGGCTTGGCTTTCCAGTCGAGGTGGTCCAGCGAAACGGGCTGGCAACAGGTAAGGCGCAGACCCTTCCCGGACAGCGGCGGGCTAGAGCCCGACCGAGCGGCACAGCAAAGGGCCGAGCAGCGTCGACGGGGGAGAGAGAGAGAGGGCAGAGCGCACAGGGCGCAGCCAGTGTTCAGGGGCCGAGCAGCGTCGAAGAGAGGGAGAGACGCACGCGCAGAAACCCGCGAGGCACCGCCATTGCCACGAGGACCGCCGAGAGCGGCGTTGGCAGCAGCGCAGGAGAAGCGCGCGAAACCTACAGGGCGCCGCCATTGCCACGAGAACCGCCGGGAGCGGCGTTGGCAGCAGCGGGGGAGGAAGGAAAGCACGGGAGACGCCATTTTAAACCACACCCAAAATGCCGAAGAGTGGCAGTATCACCGCATTTGAAATTGAAGTCAAAGATTGGACTACATATGTCGAACGAATAGAGGTATACTGCAAGGCAAATGAGGTGTCAGATGACAAGAAAGCGTCAGTATTGTTAAATTTAATGGGTGCAAAGACGTATGGTTTATTACAAAATCTAGTAACCCCAACGAAGCCAATGGAAAAGAGTTTTGAAGACATAGTAACGATACTACAGGAACATTTAAACCCCACACCGCTGCTGATAGCAGAAAGATTCAAGTTTCACAAACGGAACCAGCATAAGGATGAAAGCAATGCTGATTATTTAACAGAACTGCGCAAACTATCGAAACACTGCCAATTTGGAGCGGGACTGGCAGATACCTTAAGGGACAAGTTTGTGTGCGGGCTTCAAAGTGAAGGAACCCAGAAATGGCTTTTATCTGAAAAGGACCTTACGCTGGAAAAGGCTTTCAGCATTGCGGTATCATATGAAGCAGCAGCACGGGGCGCTGCAGAGATACAACAGAGACCGCAAGAATATGGCACAAACGAAATGTCATATAGAACAGAGAAGTGCTATCGCTGCGGCAGAACAACACACGACCAGAATGATTGCTGGTTCAAAGACAAAGTGTGCAGACAGTGTGGAAAAGTAGGACACATAGCACGAGTCTGCAGGTCGGGAAAGAAAACCAGCAATAAGAAACCTACCAAAGGAAAGTACAAGAAGGTACATAAGATGACGGAGAATAGTTCAGACGAATAAAAGAGTGATAACGACTCCGAAAGCAGGGAACTGAGTTGTCTGAAACTACATAATGTGATCACAACAGAGGATCACTGAACCATTTGGGTCACTCTCAAGATAGCAGGAGTCCAGGTAAAGATGGAATTGGACACAGGATCAGCCCTAACAGTCATAAACTGACGGGACTACGAGCGGCTATTCTCACACATACCCTTGAGAGACACAAAAATTATTTTGAAGACGTACACGGGGCAAAAAGTCTACCCCAAAGGAAAAATAAGGGTGACTGTTATATATAACGGTAAGGAAACACCAAAACTAGACCTGTATGTATTGCAAGATGGAAGACCACCATTACTGGGACGTGAATGGATCCGGAAAATACAACTGGATTGGCATTCCATACAGGCACTGACTGTGGCCGACAAAAAGGATGACGACGTCACACCTGGGTGACTGTCAAAGATCCTAACTGACGCGAAAGAAGTGTTCCAGCAAGGACTCGGAACACTAAAAGGCATGACAGCGATGTTTAAAATTGAAGAAAACGCAAGCCCAAAATTTTTTAAGGCCAGACCTTATGCGATCCGCCCAGCCGTCGAAGCAGAGCTGGAGAGTCTGGAACATTCAGATGTACCGTCCAAGGTAGACTGGAGTGAGTGGGCTACACCCATCGTCCCTGTGATGAAAAAGTCGTTGAGCAGCACGCCTGGGGAACCAAGGAAGGTTCGCATCTGTGGGGACTTTAAGGTAACAGTGAACCCGGTCCTTCACACCGTACAATATCCACTTCCGCGGATTGAAGATATTTTCGCCTCGCTATCTGGAGGGAAACGCTTCACTAAGATTGATCTGGCCCAGGCGTATCTGCAAATGGAGGTAGAAGAAGCATCAAAAAAATACCTCACAATCAACACCCATAAAGGTCTCTACCAATACAACCGGCTGGTATTCGGGGTAGAATCAGCTCCGGCTATTTGGCAGAGGGCAATGGAACAAGTCCTGCAAGGGATCCCAGGGACCCAGTGTTATTTGGACGACATCCTGGTCACGGTCAAAAATGACAGTGATCACCTTGCCAACCTGGAGCAGGTGCTCACTAGATTGCTTGAATATGGGCTCCGAGCTAACCGCCCCAAATGCGAGTTTTTTAGAAAACAGATCTCATATTGTGGCCACGTTATCGATAAAGAGGGGTTACATAAGTCCCCAGAGAAGATTGAGGCAGTAGTCAAGGCTCCAGCACTGGAAAATGTGTCACAACTGAGGTCGTTCCTCGGGCTGGTAAACTACTACCATAAGTTCTTGCCAAATTTGTCTACAATACTACACCCACTGAACACCCTACTGCAAACTGGGGTGCCATGGAAGTGGAGTGACGAATGTAGGCGAGCTTTCCAGAAGAGCAAAACACTAATCACATCGAAAGAGGTATTGGCCCATTACAACCCAGCATTACCAATTCGGTTGGCATGTGATGCGTCACCCTACGGCATTGGAGCGGTGTTGTCGCACAAATTCTCGGACGGCTCAGAGAGGCCAATAGCCTTTGCGTCACAATCACTAACCTCAGCCGAGCATAACTATGCCCAGATTGACAGGGAGGCCCTCAGCCTAGTGTGGGGAGTGAAAAAGTTCAATCACTATCTGCACGGGCAGAAATTCACCTTGCTGACTGATCACCAGCCTCGTCTCCATTTTTAATCCGAAGAAGGGCGTTCCGGTGATGACTGCACAACGACTACAAAGATAGTCACTTTTTCTAGGGGCGCACCACTATGAGATTGAATATAAGGGCACGAAACAGCATGGAAATGCTGATGGGCTATCACGCCTGCCACTGCCTACTGCGGAGGAAGCACCAGCAGTGGATCCTGTCGAAATATTCCATTCGACTATAGTTGAATACCTACCGGTAACTAATGCTTGTATCGAAAAGGAAACCCAAAATGACCCGACACTGTCTCGGGTATATGATTTGACAGTGAAGGGATGGCCAGCACATGGCGACTCACTGTTGCCAGCACTCTCGACAAGGAGAGAACAGCTGTCAGTGTGCCAGGGGACCTTGATGTGTGGATCCCGAGTGGTAATTCCACCCAAGTTAAGGGATAGAGTGCTCAATGAGCTTCATGAGGGTCATCTGGGAGGGGTAAAAATGAAAAGCCTAGCCAGGGCTTATGTGTGGTGGCTGGGAATCGATAAACAAATCGAGGACCTGACCAAGAGCTGCTCAGGATGCCAGAAAGTCCAAAATGCACCACCACAGGCCCCTCTACACCCATGGGAGTGGCCCTCATCTCCATGGCAACGGGTGCATATTGATTTTGCTGGTCCATTCATGGACTCAATGTTTTTAATAGCCGTGGATGCGCACTCGAAATGGCCTGAGGTCATCAAAATGTCCTCCACCACCACGGAGAAAACTATTGCAGTCCTACGGACCATTTTTGCCAGGAATGGCTTGCCAGAACAGATTTGCTCCGACAACGGACCACAGTTTGTGTCCGAAGAGTTCCGGAGGTTCTTGAAAAAGAATGGGGTAAGGCATTACACATCCGCCCCGTATCATCCAGCCACAAATGGATTGGCTGAGAGGTTCGTACAAACCTTTAAGAAGGCAATAAAGGCTATGTACAATGACAACATTCCGCTGCAGCACAAGGTGGACAATTTCCTTTTCGCCTACCGGATTGCGACACATGCAGTCACCAACCAGGCCCCAGCCATGATGTTCTTTAACCGAAGGTTAAGATCTCACCTGGATTTGCTCAGACCAAACGTACGAAGAGATGTTGAGAGTAAGCAATTCCAGCACAACCATGAGAAGCCAACAAGGAGCTTCAATGTAGGACAACCAGTCTTGGCCCGCGACTACCGAACAGAAAAATGACAGCCAGGAACGATATGCACACGGCAGGGCCCACTAATGTACACGGTGGACGTTGGGGAGAGCATCGTGAGACGCCATGCTGACCAGATCCTAGAGTCACAGGGACAATTCAACCCCATGCCTCGCCCATACGTACCTGGTGATGAACCCGACGTACAGGTCGCATCTACCCCAGAAACAGTAGCATCGGAAGCTGATGAACCAACCGATGACAGGGGGCCAGAATCGCCTCCGCACCAAGAGCAAGACACTCGGGAAAGGCGCTATCCAGAAAGGATCAGGAAGCCTCCCCAAAGACTGAATATATAAATAGACTATTTTCAGCTAATGTTGCATGTTAAAAGTGTTAATTGTAATTAGTTTGATATTTAATTGTTAAATGAGTGTTATGGTACTGTTAATCTAAAAGGGGAGGAATTGTAATGTATATACCTTTAAGGGGGGAACTATCTTTTACAGCTCATGTATACTGCAGTCCCGGCAGTGACCACACCTGTATACAGCACTGAGTAGTAATCTGTACAGATCAGTTCCACTGTGAGCCACGTTGAGTAAACACCTGCTGTACCGTTCTCCTGCAGTCTGTTTCTTATTATACACGGACACAACACCAGGAGCATGGCCTTATAATTAATCCACACAAGTGTCAATTCGGACTGAGGCAGATTGATTTTCTGGGCCACCGCATCACGGCAGAAGGGGCACTGCCACTCCGGGCGAAAGTGGCGGCCATCGCTGCGTTTCCACGGCCACAATCCGTCAAAGCGCTCCAAGAATTCCTCGGCATGGTAAATTTTTACCATCGATTTGTCCCCCGGGCCACACAGCTCATGCGGCCGCTCAACGAGGCACTCCGAGGGAAGCCAGGGAAAGAACCTGTGTCTTGGACGCCGGAGATGGACTGCGCTTTTGGGGACACGAAGGAGGCCCTCGCCAACGTGACCATGTTGGCGCACCCGCTGCCTGGCGCCACCATCGCGCTCACGACGGATGCGTCGGACTACACCGTCGGCGTCGTGCAAGAGCAATGGATCGATGGGACATGGCAACCGCTGGCGTTTTTTAGTTGCCAGCTGCGTAGTAACGAACGTAGCTACAGCACGTTCGACCGGGAGCTGTTGGCGTTGTTCCTGGCCATCTGCCACTTTCGCTTTTTATTGGAAGGACGCCAATTCACCGCGTTTGTCGATCACAAGCCCCTGACATTTGCCATGGCCAAGACGACTGAGCCATGGTCAGCCCGGCAGCAACGACAACTCACCTTCATTTCTGAGTTTACCACCGACATCCGGCACGTGGCTGGGAAGGACAACGTGGTTGCCGACTGCCTCTCACGTGCGACCGTCCAGGCCGTCCAAATGGGGCTTGATTATTCGCTCATGGCAGCTGACCAAGCAACTGACCCGGAAACGCAAGCTTTCCGCTCTGATTCGCCCTGCCTGCAGCCAGCAGATGTGCCTTTCCCTTCGGCTGGCACCTCCTTGCTCTGCGACAGAAATTGTTAACGTCCAAATTCGTCTGGAGGGGAATGAGAAAAGATGTGCGCGACTGGGCCAAGACCTGCGTTGTGTGCCAGAGGGCGAAGGTACAGCGCCACGTCAAAGCTCCTGTCGCTGTTTTCGAGGTACCGGAGCGGCGATTCGATCACGTTCATGTCGACCTCGTGGGCCCACTACCGCCATCACAAGGGTTTATGCATCTGCTGACAATCGTCGACTGTACCACCAGGTGGCCGGAGGCCATTCCTTTAACATCCACCACCTCCCCGGATGTCGCCCGAGCTTTTCTTTTGTCCTGGGTTGCTCGTTTCGGCGTTCCATCAGACATTTCGTCGGACCGCGGGCCGCAGTTTTCGGCTGCTTTGTGGAACGCCGTGGCTTCAGGTTTGGGCACCACGCTCCATCGGACCATGGCTTACCATCCGCAGGCCAACGGGTTATGCGAACGCTTTCACCGGTCTTTGAAAGCGTCGCTGTGGGCCACCCTCCAAGGGACTACATGGGTGGATAAGCTGCCATGGGTGATGCTCGGGTTGCGCACAGCGCCTAAAGAGGACCTGCAGGCATCGGCCGCTGAACTAGTTTATGGCTAGCCGCTCAGGGTGCCCGGCGACTTTCTTCCATCACCGACGCGTCCGTGGTCAGCAGCTGAACAACTGGAGGCTCACCGGGCCACAGCACACTCTTTCCGGCCCATTCCGACTTCACAGCACGGACTGTTCCGCTGGAGTTTATGAGGGCTAAATTTGTTTTCGTCCGACAGGATGCCCACCGTAGTCCTCTCATGCCTCCATACGCAGGCCCTTTCCGAGTACTGCAGGCGGGCGCCAAGAGTTTTCTAGTGGACGTCGGAGGTAAACCCGACCACATTTCCGTGGACTGCCTCAAGGCTGCACACCTGGATCTCGAGCAGCCGGTCGAAGCAGTGCAGCCGCCACATCGTGGCCGACCGCCCGCGAGCGCCGCGCCTGGCCCGTTGGCCCCGCAACCCAGCTCATCTCCTGCACCATCCACTCCTCTCCGGGAATATCGGAGTCGCTCCGACAGGATTGTCCGACCTCCTCTGCGATTGACCTTTGCGATTAAAGACACTTCTGGGGGGGCGCCTGTGGCAAAACCACCAATGATCTTCTGTACAAATGCATAACTGTCTTTAACCCAATGCTACAGCATCTGTGTTTGTTGGCTGAGTGTAAATAAGCTTTCTGCAAAAGCCCTGAAACAACGTGATGACGTCATCACGTTGGTCACGTGATGCCCCGAACGGCAGGAAACGTGATGACGTCATGATGTCAGAGAGTGGGAGGTTCTAAGACCAGACCTCGTGTAACAAGCTGCTGAAAAGACCTGTTTGCTGTTGCTCCTGCATGTTTTTGTTTTGTTCACTTGTTTGATTAAATTCAATTGAATTATTGAACTGACTCGACTTCAGTGCTTCAGTTAGGGATAGATCGATTCCTACAATTTAATGCATTTGGGGAGGACTAACAAGGCAAGGGAATACACTATAAACGGTAGGACACTGAGAAGTGTAGAGGAACAGAGGGACCACAGATCCCTGAAGCTAGCAGGACAGATAGATAAGGTGGTTAAGAAGGCATACAGGATACTTTCCTTAATTAGCCGAGGCATAGAATATAAGAGCAGAGAGGGTATGCTTGAACTGTATAAAATACTCGTTAGGCCACAGTTAGAGTACTGTGTACAGTTCTGGTCACCACATGACAGGACCACATTACAGGAAAGATGTGATTGCACTAGAGAGGGTACAGAGGAGATTTACGAGGATGTTACCAGGACTGGAGAATTTTAGCTATGAGGAAAGACTGGACAGGTTGGGGTTGTTTCCTTTGGAACAGAGGAGGCTGAGGGGAGACTTGATTGAGGTGTATAAAATTATGAGGGGCCTAGATAGAGTGGATAGGAAGGGCCTATTTCTCTTAGCAGAGAGGTCAATAACCAGGGGGCATAGATTTAAAATAATTAGTAGAAGGATTAGAGGGGAGTTGAGGAGAACTTTTTTACTCAGAAGGCGGCGGGTGTCTGGAACTCACTGCCTGAAAGGGTGGTAGAGGCAGAAACCCTCATTGCATTTAAAAAGTACTTGGATATGTACTTGAAGAGCCGTAACCTACAGGGCTACAGACCAAGAGCTGGAAAGTGGGATTAGGCTGGAGAGCTCTTTCGGCCGGTATGGACATGATGGGCCGAATGGCCTCCTTCTGTGCCATAAATTTCTATGATTCTATGTGGTTTGTGTGTAGAATACAATGTGGGTGAAGAGAACCAAGATCCAAGAGATTTTGAAGCAAAGAAAATTAATAGAGTAAATAAGGAGAAATTGTTTCCAGTGGCTGAAGGGTCGATAACCAGAGGACACAGATTTAAGGTGATTGCCAAAAGAACTAGAGGCAACATGAGGAAAAACCTTTTTAC
This sequence comes from Somniosus microcephalus, assembly GCF_052327205.1. NCBI lineage: Eukaryota > Metazoa > Chordata > Chondrichthyes > Squaliformes > Somniosidae > Somniosus > Somniosus microcephalus. The sequence continues at coordinate 57,617,465 of NC_141009.1, read as the reverse complement.
ACAACGAGTGGCTAGGATTTAGAATGCACTGCCTGATAGGGCGGTGGAAACAGATTCAATAGAAGCCTTCAAAAGGGAATTAGATAAATACTTGAAGGAGAAACATTTGCAGGGATACGGGGAAAGAGCGGGAGAGTGGGACTAACTGGATTGCTCTTCGAAAGAGCTGGCGCAGACTTGACGGGCCGAATGGCCTCCTTCTGTGCTATAATATTCTCTGGTTCTATGATTCTACAAATGAAAGTTGTAGTGTCCGAGTATAAATAATACACGGACTGCAGGAGAACAATAATAACAGGTATTTACTGAACAGAGGGTACTCTTTTATTTGGACCCAAAAAAAAAAAAAAAAACAAAAAAAAAAAAAAACAATTCGACTGTAAATAAACAAAAGTTCAACTAAAGCTTAACAAATCAAATTAAAATTTGGTTTTCCGTGTTGATGATGCACTCCAGTCCCCGCGGCGCCCACCGGTCACGGAAATACTCAAGCGCACCGGCGGACACCGCGTGCTCCATCTCCAGGGCCACCCGGGCGCGAACATGGCCGCGGAAGAGATGCAGGCAATCCGGCTGGACGACCCCCTCGACCGCCCGCTGCCTGGACCAATTGATGGCTCTTTTAGCCAGGCCCAGGAGCAGGCCCACAAGGAGGTCCTCCAACCTGTCCGCTCCCCTCCGCACCGGGTGACCGTAGATCAAGAGCGTGGGACTGAAGTGCAACCAAAAATCGAGGAGCAGCCCCTTCAAGTAGTGAAAGAGGGGCTGCAACCTCTCACAATCCATATAAACGTGAAACACGGACTCCTCCAGGCCGCAAAAAATGCAGGCGGCCTGGGAGTCCGTGAACCTACTTAAAACCTTATTGCACGGGACCGCTCCATGCAACACCCTCCAGGCCAAGTCCCCGATGGAACAAGGGAGGACTCCCGCATAGAGAGCCCTCCATTGGGGACCTCCGCTACCGCCGGTCGGCAAAACGCCACGCCAAGGCGTGTCCGGACGGTAGACGAAGATGGCAAAGTGGAGAGTGTGCAGGAGCAGCCCGTACAGGAAACCCCTCCGCGCGGAATGAAAAGGCACGGAGGGTATTTCCTCGAGACGGCTCAAGTTGTGAGGCGCCGGTTCCCGAGGGGAGTTTCGGGGCCGGGCGCCGATGAGGAATTCCGTCCGAACGGGGGTAAGCTCGGACGGGATCGCCCCACGTGCTTGAGCCGCCTCGATACACCTAGTGGAGTCGGGGCCCAGTGCCGCTTTTACCGATTCGATGGTTTCGACCGCGAGCTGGACGTTGGCCCAGGACAGGCGCCGCGCCAGCTCCTCCGGCGCCATCCAGCCCGCTCCTCCGCCATCGAGCAGGTCCCCGACTCTGGTCACCTTGCCAGCCACAGCCCTACCCTCCGCCAGCCGCCCGAACCCGTGTTCGTGGAGGTGCGGATTCCTGAGCAGCGGCTCCCGAAGGAGAGCCGCCGCTCCTGACGGGGGAGAGCTCCGCCTGGAAGCGACGTAGTTCCAAACCCATAGTAGTTCCTGGTAGAAGACAGGCAGCTCCCGCAGGCCGGCACGCCTGCTGCCCACTTTCGCAAACAGGAGCTGCGTGTCGTAATTGAGGCCATGCAGCTGGCGGAAGAAAAACGTCGCCAGCGCACACCATCTCGGAGGATTCTCGACGTACAGGTATCTCTGCAGCGTCTGAAGACGGAAAGTCGCAGCCTGGGTGCGAAGGCACACCAGCGCCTGACCGCCCTCCCTAAGCGGGAGACACAGAACCGCGGCAGAGACCCAGTGCTTCCTTTTGTCCCAGAAGAAGTCGATGAGCTTCTTCTGAATCTTGGCGACAAACGCAGGGGGAGGGATCAAAGTGACCAACCGGTACCACAACATGGCGGCCACCAGCTGGTTTATGACCAGCGCTCGACCCCTGTAGGACAACACTCGGAGCAGTCCTGTCCAGCGTCCTAGGCGAGCGGTGACTTTGGCCTCCAGCTCTTGCCAGTTCGCCGGCCAAGCGTCCTCGGCAGGGCAAAGGTAGACTCCCAAATAGAGGAGGTGCGTGGTGCTCCAGGCGAAAGGCCTGAACTCCTCCGGCAGGGAGTCCACCCGCCACTGACCCACCAGGAGTCCGGAACATTTCTCCCAGTTGATCTTGGCGGAGGATGCGTCCGAGTAAATCTGCTGGCATTCCTGCATCCTCCGCAAGTCAGCGGGATCCGTGACCGTGAGGAGCACGTCATCGGCGTAAGCCGAGAGGACCACCTCCACGCCCGGCCCTTGCAGAGCCAGTCCCGTCAACCTCTTCCGCAAGAGGCGCAGGAATGGCTCCACGCAAATGGCGTATAACTGACCGGACATGGGGCATCCCTGACGCACCCCCCTCCCGAAGCGAAGGGGCGCCGTCAAGGACCCGTTAACTTTAATCAGACACTCCGCGGCGGCGTACAGAAGTCGGATCCGGGCGACGAAATGCGTCCCAAACCCGAATGCGCGCAGAGTCCCGAAGAGATACTCGTGATCCACCCTGTCGAACGCCTTCTCCTGATCCAGGGAAAGGAAGGCGACCGACAGACCAGCCCTCTGGGAGTGGTGGACCAGGTCCCGGACCAGATGGATGTTATCGTGGATGGTCCGGCCCGGGACCGTGTAGGACTGGTCGGGGTGGATCATGTGGGCCAGCACGGTGCCAAGGCGAGCAGACATGGCCCTGGCAAAGATTTTATAGTCCGTGCTGAGGAGGGAGACCGGGCGCCAGTTCTTAAGGAGGCGGAGATCGCCCTTCTTAGGCAGCAGGACAATGACCGCCCTGCGCCAAGAGGGGCATCTCCCCGGTCGCCAAACTTTCCCCCAGGACCCGCGCGTAGTCGCCCCCCAAGACGTCCCAGAACGCCCTGTGGAACTCCACGGTCAGCCCGTCCAGCCCCGGGGACTTTCCCCTAGAGAGCTGGCGGAGGGCGCCGGTCAGCTCCGCCAGACTTAGCGGAGCGTCCAATTTTTCGGCGCCCTCCGGGCCAACCCTCGTCAGGTCCTCCCACAAAACTCTGCGCGCATCCTCGCTGGACGGATCCGGAGAGAACAGAGCCCCGTAATAGGCGCGGGTCTCCGCGCTGATTCCCTCCGGATCCGAGACCAGAGATCCGTCGTCGGCCAGCAGCCCCAAGAGCTGCTTACGGACCCCCCGTCTTTTTTCCAGCGAGTAGAAGAAGGGGGAGCCGCGGTCCAGGTCCCGCAGGAGCTGGATCCGCGACCTCACGTACGCGCCTCGGGACCCGACGAGCTGCAGGTCCTTCAGCGCGCCCTTCTTCTCTTCGTACACCTTCCGCAGGGCCGGGTCCTCGACGACCTGACCGAGACGGGACTCCAGGTCGAGCACCTCCTTCTCCAACCGCCCGACCCGGGCCTCCCGCCTCTTGGTCGACCCCTTCGCGTACTCCTGACAGAAGAGACGGATGTGAGCCTTGCCCACATCCCACCATAGCCTCAAGGAGGGGAAGCCCCCCTGCTTCCTTCTCCAGTCGGCCCAGAATCGACGAAACGAATCCCGGAACCGTGCGTCCTCCAGCAGCAGGTTGTTAAAATGCCAGTACACGGACCCCCCCCGCGCGCGCAGCGGAGCGAGCTCCGCCCACACCAGCTGGTGGTCCGTGCACGGCACCGGCCGCATGGAAGCTGCCGGAACGCAGGAGACGAACGCCCGGGAAATGTAGAGGCGGTCGATTCTGGACCTTCCTCCCCCAGACCTCACGCTAGTGAAGGCGCTGGAGTCGGGGTGGAGATTTCGCCAGACGTCCACCAAGTCGAAGGACCCAACCAGGTCCCTCAACTTCTCCATCGCCGCCGGGCTTCGCGGGGGACCCGAACGGTCCCTCGCCTCGAGGGTGCAGTTAAAATCCCCCCCGAGGATGACGCACTCGCCCACGTCGATGGAGCCCAAGAGAGCGGACACTTCTTCGAAGAAGCGCACTTGCTGCGCACTGGTCTGAGGGGCGTACACGTTCACTAGATGGAGCGGCACGCCCCCCAGGCGAACAGTGACATGGAGCAAGCGGCCTGGCACGTGCTCCTTGACCCCCAAGATCTCCGGCTGAAAATGCGGGGCCAGCAAGATAGCCACCCCGCTGGAATTGTTGGAGAGGTGACTCATGCTGACCCCTCCTTGCCACTCCAGGAGCCACGTGGCTTCGTCTCCCGGAACGGTGTGGGTTTCTTGCAGGAAGCACACCGCATACTTCCCGTCCCGAAGGACCGAGAAGTTATTGAATCTGCGGCGCGCCTCCCTGCTGCCGTTGATGTTGAGGCTGGCTATGGTTATCTTCATGTCAGAAGCATAGTGCAACCTCTACCTACACCTAACGGGGCGAGGAAGCGCAGCCGCTGGTCCGCCGCCACTTCCTCAGCAGCCCAGTGAGAAACGTTGTGAGCCGACGCAGCTCGAGCGGGTTCACACCCTCGTCCGCGCCCAAGATCTTAACGGCGGCGCGGACGGAATCGATGAGCAGCGCCAGCTCCGACCACCTGTCGAGGGCCAGCCGGACCTTATTGCGCTGACCCAGGCACGTGGCCATAAAATCCCGGAGTTCCCTTACGGAAATGAGGGGAGACTCGGCAAGGGGCACGAGGTCATCCATCGCCACGTCGGCGCTGGAGTCCGAATCGTCCTCCGTGCCCATCACCGAGTCCCCATCCTCCTCCAGGGGGTCGTCACCAGCGGCCGACCCGTCCGCCGCGCAGTGCGAAGCGAACAACTCGGCCGCGCCAGCCAGCCCCGCCTCCGCCCGGATCCCACCCCCAGGATCGGCGGCAGAGGATTTCTCCCTGGGCTCCTCTAGGGGTGCCGGGCCAGAAGACGGCGGCGGTTCAGAGCTCCCCTCCGCCTCAGACGCCGGAACGACCGGAGAAACCGGGGAGAGAACAATTTCCAGCTCCTCCAGTACGTCCGGCACCAGAGACGCAGCCAGGGGGCCATCCTCCTCCCCGCCACCAACCTCCGACCCAGCGGACGGGGGGTTTTGAATTAAAAGCTCTACCAGGACGAGCATCCCCTGGGAGACGTCCGGGTCGCATTGGGCGAGCTCATTATCCTCGAGCTCGCCCGACCCAGCCCCCAGGCTGCCCGACCCGGCGAGGGGTAACGACACCGATAAAAGGTCAACTTCAATTACTGCCGCGGGTTGTTCCGCAACCCCCCCCACGGGCAGGGTCTCATCCCCATCCCCGGGAGGCACGTGCTGGACAGACACATCTGCCTCAGCCTCCCGAGGGACAGGCGACCCCTGCCGATCGCTGGTGATGACGACAGCGCTGGGGGGGCGGGGGGGCGCAGTACCCGCGGCGGGCGACGACTCCCCCTGCTCGGAGGGACCTTCCTCCTCCCGGTCCTCCTCCTCATCCAGGGGGTCGCGCCTTCTTTTTAGCACGGAGGGAGCGAGGGAGACCTCCATGTCTGCAAAGGCCTCCTCCTCGACTCCCTCCGGCGGAGCAGGTTTGTCGGGTTCCTCGGGCCCGAGCCCGGCCGCAGGTATTGGCATTACCGCTGCGGCGGTTGCGGCCACAGGCTCGGGCACGGGGCCCCTCCCGCTCACATCTGCCCTGATCAACTCCGCGAGGAGCGCGGGTGTAAGGGGCTCAAGGGGCAAGGGCTCACCATCCACGGGGGGGCCTGCCCCAAGGTGCTTCTTTTTTCCCCGCGCCTTCTTTCCGGCCGGACACGCTCCCTCCCCCCCGCCGGAGGCCTTGGTGGCATCGGCCCCCGACGTCAACCGCGCATCAGACGTACTTGACGCGCGGGCAGATCCGGGGGGAAGGGCGGCGGCGGCGGCGCCAGCCTCGGCCGCACGAGATGATCCGGCGGCCTTGGAGGCAGGGCAGTTCCTCCTGATGTGCCTCACCTCCCTGCAGGCATGGCACCTCACACCGTCCGACGTCCAAAAGGCGCGGTAGGCGGTCCCCTCGTGGAGGACGACGAACGCCCCTTCAGTGTCCTCCTCCCGCGCCAGCTGGATAAACAGCTGGCGCCGGAAGGAGAAGACGTGGCGAAGGCTGGCCTCCCGGAAGCCGAGCGGGATGGGCGTGATCCCCGACCTCACCTCCCCAAGTTGTCGCAAATGGGGAAGGAGGAGCTCACCAGGAACATAGGGTGGGACGTTGGAAATAATGACCCTCTGCGCGGTGGCCTCGAGAGGATCCACCGGCAGGAAGGTCCCGCCCACGGTGAGCCCCTTGGCGACAGCCAGGGACACCGCCCGCTCCGACCCCAGGAAGAACACAGCCTTCCCATACATTTTCGAGGCCGCGACGATGGCTGAGGGGCCGACAACCCCAGCCATGGCCTTGACGCAGGCCTCGATGGTCATAGTGGGGTGAGTGTAGCTCTTCACCCCAAGCTTTTTCGTTATTAATCGAAAAGGTGACGGGGCAGCAGGAACAGCGGGAGCAGCTGTGGCTGTGGCTACCACTCTCGCATAGGTCCCGGCTGGCCCCGCCACCGGCGAAGATGCAGTCGCCATTCTGGGGTGCTTTTTTTAAGGGCTACACTCACCCCAAGTCACAGGCCTGAAGGTGTTAATGGCCTCGGTGTATATATATATATATTTTTTTTTTTTGTCCTCTATTGAGCAGAGGGAGTTGATTAAAATGAGGACACACCTCTCTCCTTATTGATTTAAATTGGGAGAGGAGCCCTCGCCCCCTCTGCTCAATTGGCAATTAATAAAATAGATGAAACTAAGGTGCCTTAGAAAGACAGGCAGAGAGAGACAAAGAGAGAGAGGTGGGGGGGTGGGAAGGAGGGAGGCCGCAAAGGGCAGTGTTGCCACTCAGGATGGTGGGTGGGTGTAGGCAGGGTTGCACTCTCCGATGGAAAAAGTCTTTGGTGATGGTGGTCTTCTGGCAGGGGGAGAAGACGTCTTCACCTGGAAAAGCTGGAGAAGCCCAGGCTTAGTCCTGCAACAGGTCTTAACGATGTAATTAAATTAAATTAAGGACTTCACCTTGGGCAGCTCCAAGCTCTCCCAGGGCAGGCAATAGAAGGGATGCTAATTAGTGGTGTGTGTGGCCTAGCTTTTAACAAGAGCACACACACACACACACTACACCCCTTGATGATCCGGCCTTGCTTCTTCTTTTCTCCCCCCACCTAAAATACAAAGTCTTGGGAGAGTGCCCCAAATAACACCCACCTGTAGATGTTCCGGATGAAGTTTTCTTCCCTCCTTTCAAGCAGTTGGTTTCTCTCCCCTCTCTCCCTCTCCTGAAGTGGAGGCCAAATTGGGGAGGCAGTGATAGAAAGGCCTCTCCCCTGGTTGATGTTGATGTAGGCCTCCTTTCTCCTTCTCCTCCTCTGTCCTCTCTCTCCAGGCACCTCAGTTGATGTAATGATGGTGGAGTTGGTGGTGGTGGTCCAACGTTCTCCTCCTCTTCCTGGTCAGGGGACCACCACTTTAATCCACTCTCCAAAGTCTGGCTGCTCCCTCTGCTCGTGCTTGCAGCTGAACAGAGGGTAACTTAAGACTGACGTACAGAAGCCTGCTATGGCTTTATATACAGGGATGGTCACTGCCGGTACTGCAGTATAGAATCAGTTCTTCTCTTAAAGGTACATACACAACAATTCCTCCCCTTTTAGATAAACAGTACATACATTCATTTAACAACTAAATAATAACTAATTACAATTACAATTTTCTCTGTACTATATACATCAACTGAAATAATCATTTATAAGTTCAGTCTTTGAGGAGGCTTCCTGATCCTGACTGGATAGCGCCTTTCTCGAGTATCCTGTTCTTGCGGCGGAGTTGATTCTGGCTCATTGTCATTGGTTGGTTCGTCAGCTTCTAACACCACTGCTTCTGAGGTAGACGCAATCTGTACTTTGGGTTGATTACCAGGGGCACCTGCTCGTGGTATGGGTTTGGCTTGTTCCTGTGACTCTAGAATCTGGTCAGCATGGCGTCTCGCGATGCTCTCTCCAACGTCCACTGTGTACATTAGTGGTCCCTGCTGTGTGCATATCGTTCCTGGCTGCCATTTTTCTGTTCGGTAGTCGCGGGCCAAGACTGGTTGCCCTATCTTGAAGCTCCTGGTTGGCTTCTCATTTATGTGCTGGAATTGCTTATCCTCAACATCTCATCTTCTGTTTGGTTTGAGCAAATCCAGGCGACATCTTAGCCTTCGGTTGAAGAACATTATGGCTGGAGCTTGGTTGGTGACTGCATGTGTCGCATTCCGGTAAGCAAACAAGAAATTATCCACCTTGTGTTGTAGTGGTATGTCGTCATTATGCATTGCCTTTATTGCCTTTTTAAAGGTCTGAACAAACCTCTCAGACAATCCATTTGTGGCTGGATGATATGGGGCAGATGTGTAATGCTTCACCCCATTATTCCTCAGAAACCTCCTGAAATCCTCTGACACAAACTGTGGCCCATTGTCGGAGCAAATCTGTTCTGGCAAGCCATTCCTGGCGAAGATGGTCCGTAGGACTGCAGTAGTTTTCTCCGTGGTGGTGGAGGACATTTTGATGACCTCTGGCCATTTCGAATGGGCGTCCACAGCGATTAGGAACATTGAGTCCATAAATGGACCAGCAAATTCAATGTGTACCCGATGCCATGGAGATGAGGGCCACTCCCATGGATGTAGCGGGGCCTGTGGTGGAGCGTTTTGGACCTTCTGGCATCCTGTGCATCTCTTGGTCATATCCTCGATTTCTTGATCGATTCCCGGCCACCACACAAACGCCCTGGCTAGGCTTTTCATTTTTACCCCTCCCAGATGACCCTCATGAAGCTCATTGAGCACTCTATCTCTCAACTTGGGTGGAATTACCACTCGGGATCCACACATCAAGGTCCCCCGGCACACTGACAGCTGTTCTCTCCTTGGCGAGAATGCTGGCAACAGTGAGTCGCCATGTGCTGGCCATCCCTTCACCGTCAAATCATAGACCCGAGAGAGTGTCGGATCATTTCGGGTTTCCTTCTCTATACTTGAGTTTGTAACAGGTAGACATTCGACTATGGTCGCATGGAATATCTCAACAGGGTCCACTGCAGGTGCTTCCTCTACCATAGGCAACGGTAGGCGCGACAGCCCATCAGCGTTTCCATGCTGTTTCGTACCCTTGTACTCTATGTCGTACTGATGTGCCCCTAGAAAAAGTGACCATCTTTGCAGCCGTTGCGCCGTCATCACCGGAACGCCCTTCTTTGGGTTAAAAATGGAGACCAGGGGCTGATGATCAGTCAGTAGGGTGAATTTCTGCCCGTGCAGATAGTGATTGAACTTCTTCACCCCCCACACCAGGCTGAGGGCCTCCCTGTCAATCTGGGCGTAGTTACGCTCGGCTGAGGTTAACGAGCGCGACGCAAAGGCTATTGGCCTCTCTGAACCGTCAAGGAATTTGTGTGACAGCACCGCTCCGATGCCATAGGGAGACGCAACACATGCTAACTGAATCGGTAGTGTTGGATTGTAGTGGGCCAATACTTCTTTTGAAGTGATTAGGCATTTACATTTCTGAAAGGCACGCTTACACTCATCACTCCATTTCCATGTTACTCCAGTTTGCAGTAGGGCGTTCAGTGGGTGCAGAATTGTAGATAAATTCGGCAAGAACTTATGGTAGTAGTTCACCAACCCGAGGAACGACCTCAGTTGCGACACATTTTCCGGTGCTGGAGCCTTGACTACAGCCTCAATCTTGTCCGGCGACTTATGCAACCCTTCCTCATCAATCATGTGGCCACAATACGAGATTTGTTTCCTGAAGAACTTGCATTTGGGGCGGTTGGCTCGTAGCCCATATTCCTGTAATCTCGTGAGCACCTGCTCCAGGTTGGCAAGGTGTTCACTGTCATTTTTGCCCATAACCAGGATGTCGTCCAAATAACACTGGGTCCCCGGGATCCCTTGCAGGACTTGTTCCATCGCCCTCTGCCAAATAGCCGGGGCTGATGCTACCCCGAATACCAGTCGATTGTACTGGTAAAGGCTGTTGTGAGTGTTTATCGTGAGGTATTTCCTAGATGCTTCTTCCACCTCCATTTGTAGATACACTTGGGCCAGATCAATCTTTGTAAAGCGTTTCCCTCCAGATAGTGAGGCGAAAATATCTTCTATCTGTGGAAGTGGATATTGTACTGTGTGCAGGATTGGGTTCACAGTTACCTTGAAGTCCCCACAGATGCGAACCTTCTTCGGTTCCCCAGGTGTGCTGCTCAATGATTTCTTCATTACAGGAATGATGGGTGTGGCCCACTTGCTCCAGTCCACCTTGGACAGCACACCCGAACGCTCCAGACTCTCCAGCTCTGCTTCAACGGCTGGGCGGATCGCGTAAGGTACCGGTCTGGCCTTAAAAATTTTTGGGTTTGCGTTATCTTCGATTTTTATCGTTGCCGTTACTCCTTTTAGAGTCCCAAGTCCTTGTTGGAACACCTCTTTCGCGGAATCTTTGACAGTCGTCCAGGTATGACGTCATCATCCTTTTTATCAGTCACGGTTAGCACCTGAATGGAATGCCAATCCAATTGTATTTTTCGGATCCATTCACGTCCCAATAATGGTGGTCCTCCATCTGGTAGTATATATAGATACAGTTTCTGTGTTTCCTTGCCGTTGTATTCAACTGGCACCCTTATTTTTCCTCTGGGGTAGACTTTTTGCCCCGTGTATGTCTTCAATACAATGGACGTGTCCTCCAAGGGTATGTGTGAGAATAGCCGTTCATAGTCTCGTCGATTCATGACAGTTAGGGCTGATCCTGTGTCCAGTTCCATCTTCACTGGGGACCCTGCTATCATGAGGGTGACCCAAATGGTTCTGTGATCCTCCTTTGCGATCACGTTGTGTAACTTTAGACAACTTAGTCTCCTGCTCCTGGAGTCCTTATCACTCTCCTGATCTTCCGAACTACTGTCTGTCAATTTCTTTACTTTCTTGTACTTTTCCTTAGTAGTTCTTGTAGTGTTGGTTTTCTTTCCCGACCTGCAGACTCTTGCTATGTGTCCCATTTTCCCACATTGCCTGCATACTTTGTCCTTAAACCAGCAGTCCTTCTGATCATGGGTTGTTCTGCCGCAGCGATAGCACTTTTCTGCTCCATACGCCATTTCGTTAGCGCTGTATTCCTGTGGTTTCTGTTGTATTTCCGCAGCTCCCCGTGCTGCTGCTTCGTAGGATACTGCCACGTTGAAAGCCTGTTCTAGCATCAGGTCCTTTTCCGAAAGTAGTCGTTTCTGGGTTCCTTCACTCTGGAGCCCGCAGACAAACTTATCCCGTAAGGTGTCTGCCAGTCCTGCTCCGAACTGGCAGTGCTTCGATAACTTGCGTAGTTCCGTAAGATAGTCAGCATTGCTCTCATCTTTGTGCTGGTTTCTTTTATGGAACTTGAATCTTTCTGCTATCAGCAGCGGTGTAGGGTTTAGGTGTTCCTGTAAGATATTAACAATCTCCTCAAAACTTTTCTCCATTGGTTTAGCTGGGGTAATTAAATTCCGCAATAGGCCGTACGTTCTTGCGCCCATCAAATTTAATAATACCGACGCCTTCTTTCCATCGGCCACCTCATTTGCCTTGCAGTACACTTCAATTCTTTCCACATACGTGGTCCAGTCTTCTACCTCGTTGTCGAAAGCAGTGATACTGCCACTTTTCAGCATCTTGGGTGATTTAAAATGGCGCCTCCCGCACTTTTTCTTCTTCACCAATGGATTAAAATGGCGCCTCCCGCGCTTTTCCTTCTTCCCCAATGGAATAAAATGGCGCCTCCTGCGCTTTTCCTTCTTCCCCTTGCTGCCACGCTGCTCTTAGCATTCTGCAGGGTAATGGCGGCGACCCGCAGCTTCGGCGCATCTCACTTTTCCTTCCCCTTGTTTTATTTTCGCTACGCTGCCCGGTTCTTGAGCACCGACCGCGCCCTGTGCGCTCCACCCTCTCTCTCTCTCTTTTCCTCCCGACGACGCTGCACGGCCCCTTTGCAGAGCCGCTCGATCGAGCTCGAGCCCGCCGCAGTCCAGAAGGGTCAGCGCACTACCTGCTACCAGCACGATTTGCTGGAACACCTTGACTGGGGAGCCAAGCCCAGCTCTCCACAGCCTTTCCTGCAACTCTCCGAACTCCGATGGATCCTTGGGCGGTTGCCCGCGGTCGACGCCTGTTGTTCTGACTTCGACCTCCAAAAGCTTCTTCTCAGGGAAAGATCCCCGTGAGGTGATGCAGTACTGCAGGTGAGTTCGAACCTGTTCGTCGCCAATGTAGTGTCCGAGTATAAATAATACACGGACTGCAGGAGAACAATAATAACAGGTATTTACTGAACAGAGGGTAACTTAAGACTGACGTACAGAATCCCGCTATGGCTTTATATACAGGGGTGGTCACTGCCGGTACTGTAGTATAGAATCAGTTCTTCTCTTAAAGGTACATACACAACAAAAGTCAATGACCATTCCTCTACGTTCCCAACATTAGTGGCCGAAGCTATCACTTTTCTGGGTTTGATGGTAATCCTGGGTGTTTTGGTTTGTTTTCCCGTGTCAGCCCTGGCTCATTTGGTAGCACTCTCGCCTCTGAGTCAGAAGGTGACTTTCTTACTTTCTTTCTAGAAGGTTGTGGGCACAATATCTAGGCTGACACTCCAGTGCAGTGCTGAGGGAGTGCTGCACTGTCGGAGGTGCCGTCTTTCAGATGAGACGTTAAACCAAGGCCCCATCTGCCCTCTCAGGTGGACATAAAAGATCCCATGGCACTATTCAAAGAAGAGCAGGGGAGTTATCCCCGGTGTCCTGGGGCCAATATTTATTCCTCAATCAACATCACTAAAAAACAGATTATCTGGTCGTTATCGCATTGCTGTTTGTGGGAGCTTGCTGTGCATAAATTGGCTGCTGCGTTTCCTACATTACAACAGTGACTCCACTTCAACAGTACTTCATTGACTGTAAAGCGCTTTGGGATGTTCTGAAGTCATGAAAGGCGCTATATAAATGCAAGTCTTTGTTTTCTTACACACACACGTTATTATTTAATTTTGCCTGCCAAGTTTACACCAGTTGCTTAGCAGCGTAACAAACAAGCTGCAGTTTGTAACTTTGGAAAATATTTGTAAACGAGTTTCCTTTCTTTGTCTTCAATGCCCTCTCTTTTAGCATTATGTCTGACATGTCATAAACACAGTGTGTGTACAGAATAGCCTCAAGGAACCTTTATTTAACTTAATTGCCCCTGATATTTGCTCCAAGAGTTACCTTGACATAGGAAAGAAAGAAAGACTTGCATTTCTATAGCGCCTTTCACAACCTCAGGACGTCCCAAAGCGCTTTACAGCCAATGAAGTGAAGTGTGGTCACTGTTGTAATGTAGGGAAATTCAGCAGCCTATTTGTGCTGAGCAAGATCCCACAAACAGCAATGAGATAAAGGAGCAGATAATCTGTTTTAGTGATGTTGGTTGAAATGACTATGGGATGCCCCCGGTGAGTTCCAGGTCCCTGGGCTGCCACCTGCCTCCTGCCACCGCCAAGACAAAGAGAGGAAGATTGTTTCCGAACACAGCAACAAAGGAACAGGAGGAGGCCATTCAGCCCCTCAAACCTGTCCCACCCTTCTATTAGATCATGACTGATCTGTATCTCAACTCCATCCACCCACTTTGGTTCCATAACCCTTAATACCCTTACCTAACAAAAACCTATCAATCTCAGTTTTGACATTTTCAATTGACTGACCCTCAACAGCTTTTTGGGGAAAGAGTTCCAGATTTCCACTACCCTTTGTGTGAAGAAGTGCTTCCTGAAATCACCCTTGAATGGTCTAACTCTAATTTAAATGCCCCCTTGTTCTGTACTCCCCCACCAGAGGAAGTGGTTTCTCTCCATCTACCCTATCAACTCCTTTAATCTTCTTAAACACCTCAATTAGATCACCCCTTAATCTTCTAAACTCCAGGGAATACACGCCTAGTCTATGTAACCTGTCCTCATAATTTAACCCTTTTAGCCCAGGTATCGTTCTGGTGAGTCTGCGCTGCATCCCCTCCGAGGCCAGTATATCCTTCCTGAGGGGCCGTGCCCAGAACTGAATGCAGTGTCCAGAGAGGGTCTGACCAGAGATTTATGGAACTGGAACATAACTTCCACCCTTTGTATTCCAGTCCTCTTGAGATAAAGGCCAATATTCCATTAGTCTTTTTAATCATTTTTTGTAGCTGTCCACCAGCTTTTAGTGATTTCTGTACCTGGACCCCTAAATCTCTCGCTCCTCCATAGTTCCTAACTTCACACCATTTAGAAAATACTCTGATCTATCTTTCTTAGGTTCAAAGTGGATGACCTCACGTTTCCCCATGTTGAACTCCATCTGCCACAGTTTTGCCCATACACTTAATCTATCCATGTCCCTTTACATCTTTCTGCTCCCAGTTACACTACTTAACGTGCCTCCTAACTTGGTGTCGTCGGCAAACTTGGATATACGGCTCCCTATTCCTTCATCTAAGTAATTTATAAATATAGTGAAAAGCTGAGGCCCCATTACAGATCCCTGGGGGACACCATTAGTCACATCCACCAATTTGAGTACATGCCCATTATTCCTACTCTGTCTCCTACCTCCGAATCTATAGGTTGCCTCCAATTCTATGCGCTCGCATTTTTGTTAACAGTCTCTTATATGGAACCTTATTGAATGCCTTCTGGAAGCCTATATAAATAACATCCACAGACAATCCCTTATCTACAACGTTAGACTTCAGGTGTGACCTCATTTTCCAAAGACACAGCTGTGAGGAGGGATGATATGTGGGAGGGATCATCAAACGAGGCCATATGGGTCGAATTGAAAAACAAAAAAGGGGCGATCACACTGCTGGGAGTGTACTACAGACCCCCAAACAGTGAGAGGGAGATAGAGAAACAAATATGTAGACAAATTTCTGGGAAGTGCAAAAACTATAGGACAGTAATAGTAGGGGATTTCAACCACCCCAAAATTAACTGGGATAAAATTAGTGTGAAGGGTATAGAGGGTGCGGAATTCCTAAAATGCATCCAGGAGAAATTTTTAGCCAGTATGTAGCAAGCCCAACAAGGGAGGGGGCGGTTCTGGACTTAGTTTTAGGGAATGAAGCTGGGCAGGTAGAAGGTGTACCAGTGGGGGAGCATTTTGGTGCTAGTGATCATAATTCTGTTAGATTTAAGGTAGTTATGGAAAAGGACAAGGATAGACCAGGAATAAAAATTCTAAATTGGGGAAAAGCAAATTTTGCTAAGCTCAGGAGATTTAGCCATAGTGGACTGGAAACAGCTACATGAAGGTAAATCAGTGTCAGAGCAGTGGGAGGCATTCAAGGAGGAGATCCGGAAGGTTCAGAATAAATCTGTGCCCTTAAAGAAAAAAGGTGAGATTAACAAATCTAGAGCCCCCTGGATGTCTAGGGACATACAGGGTAGGATAAAGAAAAAAAGGGAGGCGTATGACAGATACCGAGGGTTAAATACTGGAGAATCTTTAGAGGAGTACAGAAAGTGCAGATGTGCAATTAAAAAGGATATTAGGAAAGCAAAGAGAGAGCATGAAAAATTCTTGGCAAGTAAAATCAAGGAAAACCCAAAGATGTTTTATAAATATATTAAGAGTAAGAGGATAACTAAAGAAAGGGTAGGGCCTATTAGAGATCATGAGGGTAATGTGTGTGTGGAGGCGGGAGACGTCGGTAGGGTTCTTAATGAATACTTTGTGTCTGTTTTCACAAAGGAGAGCGGCGAAGCAGACATTGCTATCGGGGAGGAGGAGTGTGAAATATTAGATGAAATAATCCTAGTGAGAGAGGAAGTATTAAGGGGTTTAGCAGCTTTAAAAGTGGATAAACCCCCAGGCCCGGATGAAATGTATCCCAGGCTGTTAAGTGAAGCAAAAGAGGAAATAGCAGAGGCCCTGACCATCATTTTTCAATCCTCTCTGGCTTCAGGTGTGGTGCCGGAGGACTGGAGGACTGCTAATGTGGTACCCTTGTTTAAAAAGGGAGAAAAGGATAGACCGAGTAATTACAGGCCAGTCAGCCTAACCTCGGTTGTGGGAAACTTATTGGAAAGAATTCTGAAGGACAGGATAAATCTTCATTTAGTAAGACACGGATTAATCAAGGATAGTCAGCACGGCTTTGTTAAGGAAAGGTCGTGTCTGACAAGCTTGATTGAATTTTTTGAGGTGGTAACAAGGAGGGTAGATGAGGGTAGTGCATTTGATGTAGTGTATATGGACTTTAGCAAGGCTTTTGATAAGGTTCCACATGGCAGACCGGTCACGAAGTTAAAAGCCCATGGGATCCAGGGCAAAGTGTCAAGTTGGATTCAAAAGTGGCTCGGAGACAGGAAGCAGAGGGTAATGGTTGATGGGTATTTTTGTGACAGGAAGGCTGTTTCCAGTGGGGTTCCGCAGGGCTCGGTATTGGGTCCCTTGCTTTTTGTGGTATATATCAATGATCTAGACTTGAATATAGGGGGTATGATTAAGAAGTTTGCAGATGTTACTAAAATCAGCTGTGTGGTTGATACTGAAGAAGGAAGCTGTAAACTGCAGGAAGATATCAATAAATTGGTCAGGTGGGCAGAACAGTGGCAAATGAAATTCAATCCGGAGAAGTGTGAGGTAATGCATTTGGGGAGGGCTAACAAGGAAAGGGAATACACATTAAATGGTAGGACACTGAGTAGTGTAGAGGAACAAAGGGACCTTGGAGTGCATGCCCACAGATCCCTGAAGGTAGCAGGCCAGGTAGATAAGGTGGTTAAGAAGGCATACGGAATGCTTGCCTTTATTAGCCATGGCATAGAATACAAGAGCAGGGGGGTTATGCTTCAACTGTATAAAACACTAGTTAGGCCTCAGCTAGAGTACTGCGTGCAGTTCTGGTCACCACATTACAGGAAAGATGTGATTGGACTAGAGAGGGTACAGAGGAGATTTACAAAGATGTTGCCGGGAGCAGAGAATCTTAGCTATGAGGAAAGACTGGATAGGCTGGGTCTGTTTTCCTTGGAACAGAGGAGGCTGAGGGGAGATCTTACTGAGGTGTATAAAATTATGAGGGGCCTAGATAAAGTGGATAGAAAGGACCTATTTCCCTTAGTAGAGGGGTCAAAAACCAGGGGGCACAGATTTAAAGTAATTGGTGGAAGGTTTAGAGGGGATTTGAGGGGAAGTTTCTTCACCCAGAGGGTTGTGGGGATCTGGAACTCACTGCCTGCAAGGGTGGTAAAGGCAGGAAACCTAAACACATTTAAAAAGTACTTGGATGTGCACTTGGGATGCTCTAACCTGCAGGGCTACGGACCAAGAGCTGGGATGTGGGATTAGGCTGGATAGCTCCTTGTTGGCCGACGTGGACACAATGGGCCAAAATGGCCTCCTTCCGTGCTGTAACTTTCTATGATTCTCTGATTTTACACAAACTACAGCTTGTTTGTTACGCTGCTGAGCAACTGGTATAAACTCAGCATGCAAAACCTGTATATCTGTGTGGGTCCCTGTTGGCGATGACCCTGCATGTGGGTTAACCACTCCCAAACAAAGGTTTATCTGTGTGCTTTGTTCAGTCATACAGCCGGTTATTTTTGAATGTGGTTGACAGTTATTCAAATCCAGGAAGCCCTGCTCGCCATCTTCAGGGATGTTTAGGAAACTATAGCTGTTGAAAAGTCTGTCTTAATTTGGAATTCTCAAGAGAACCGTCTAAACCAGCATCAAGTCCCGCGGTAGTAAGAACTACAAGAGTAAACGAAAGACTCCGATATAACAGTATTCTACAAGAAAAGCTCAGCGTTAGATTGGGATTAGCTCAGCCTAAAACTGGTTGACCTATCTTAAAACTCCTGGTTGGCCTTTCATTCATATTCTGAAACTGCCTGTTCTCCACATCTCTTCTGATGTTTGGCTTAACCAAATCCAAGCGGCATCTTAGTCTTCGATTGAAGAACATCATGGCTGGAGTTTGGTTGGTAACCGCATGTGTCGCATTCCGGTAGGCAAACAAGAAGTTATCCACCTTGTGTTGTAGGGGTATGTCTTCATTACACATTGCCTTGATAGCCTTCTTGAATGTTTGAACGAACCTCTCAGCCAATCCATTGGTGGCTGGATGATATAGGGCGGATGTGTAATGCTTAACACCATTGTTCTTTAAGAACCTCCGGAACTCTTCAGACACAAACTGTGGTCCATTGTCGGAGCAAATCTGTTCAGGCAGCCCATTTCTGGTGAATATGGTTCGTAAGACTGTGATAGTTTTTTCTGTGGTGGTTGAGGACATTTTTATTACCTCTGGCCACTTTGAATGTGCATCCATCGCAATTAAAAACATTGAGTCCATAAATGGACCAGCAAAATCAATGTGCACCCTTTGCCATGGAGATGAGGGCCACTCCCATGGATTTAGAGGGGCTTGTGGTGGGGCGTTTTGGACCTTCTGGCATCCTGTACAGCTCTTGGTCATCTCTTCGATTTCTCTATTGATTCCCGGCCACCACACAAACGCTCTGGCTAAGTTCTTCATTTTTACCCCTCCCAGATGACCCTCATGAAGCTCATTGAGCACTCTATCCTTCAATTTGGGTGGAATTACTACTCTGGATCCACACATCAAGGTTCCTCGGCACACTGACAGCTGTTCTCTTCTCGGCAAGAATGCTGGCAACAGTGGTTCGCCATGTGCTGGCCATCCCTTCACCGTTAAATCATAGACCCTGGAGAGTGTCGGGTCATTTCGTGCTTCCTTTTCTATGTTTGCATTCGTCACAGGTAGACATTCGACTATGGTCGAGTGGAATATCTCCACAGGATCCACTGCAGGTGCTTCTTCCACCATCGGCAACGGTAGGCGCGACAATCCATCAGCATTCCCATGCTATTTAGTTCCTTTGTACTCGATGTCATATTGGTGTGCCCCTAGGAAAAGGGACCACCTCTGTAGCCGTCGTGCTGTCATTATCGGGACGCCCTTCTGGGGGTTGAAAATGGAGACAAGAGGTTGATGATCAGTTAGTAGAGTAAATTTCTGTCCGTGCAGGTAGTGATTGAACTTCTTCACCCCCCACACCAGGCTGAGGGCCTCTCTGTCAATCTGGGCGTAGTTACGCTCGGCTGAAGTTAACGAGCGTGACGCAAAAGCTATCGGCCTCTTTGAACCATTAAGGAATTTATGTGACAGTACCACTCCAATGCCGTAGGGAGACGCATCACACGCCAGTCTTATCGGTAGTGATGGGTTGTAGTGAGCCAATACTTCTCTTGAAGTGATTAGGTCTTTACACTTCTGAAAGGCCCGCTTACATTCATCGCTCCATTTCCATGCTACTCCAGTTTGTAGTAGGGCGTTCAGTGGGTGCAGAATTGTGGACAAATTCGGCAAAAACTTATGGTAGTAATTCACCAATCCGAGGAATGACCTCAGTTGCGACACATTTTCAGGCGCTGGAGCCTTAACTACTGCTTCAATTTTGTCAGGGGACTTATGTAACCCCTCTTCATCAATCACGTGGCCACAATATGATATCTGTTTCTTAAAAAACTCGCACTTGGGGCGATTGGCTCGTAGCCCATGTTCTCTTAGTCTAGTGAGCACCTACTCTAAGTTGGCAAGGTGTTCACTGTCATTTTCACCTGTCACTAGGATGTCGTCCAAGTAACACTGAGTCCCCGGAATCCCTTGCAGGACTTGTTCCCGTCGTCAGAGCAGACCCTATGGGACACTTTCCTCCCTCTTCTCGGGTCTGTACGCTGCCCGGCTTCGTAGCACCGGCCGCGCCCTGTGTGCTCCACCCTCTCTCTCTCTCTCCTCTTCCCGACAACGCTGCTCGGCCCCGTTAAAAACCCACCCGATTGAGCTCTAGCCCGCCGCAGCCCAGGAAGGATCAGTGTACTACCTGCCACCAGCCCGATTAGCTGGAACACCATAGACTGGATAACCAAGCCCAGCTCTCGACAGCCTCTCCTGCAAATCTTCGAATTCGATGAATCAAAGGGCAGTTGCCCACGGTCGACGCCCGTTTCTTCTGTTTGTTTTTTTTTCTTTTTGGATTTCTTCCTTCTGGCCTCGACCTCTAACAACTTCGCTTCAGGGATGGATCCCCGTGTGGTGCAGAACTGTAGGTAAGTTCGGATCTGTTCGTCGCCAGTGTAACATCCGTGTGTAATTGAGACACGGACTGCAGGAGTTGGTTATAACAGGTGTTTAATGAATGGAGACAAAACTGGAACTACTATACAAAGTTACTACACAGGCTTATATACAGGGGTGGTCACTACTGGTACTGCAGTATACAGGGGCTGCAGAATATAGTTCCTTCTTCAAAGTACATACACTACAGAACCCGTACCCCACTGAGAGTCAGTGCCAGTGGAACCCATACCCCACTGAGAGTCAGTGCCCGTGGGACCCATACCCCACTGAGTGTCAGTGCCCATGGAACCCGTACCCCACTGAGAGTCAGCGCCCGTGGAACCTGCTCCCCATTGAGAGTCAGCGCCCGTGGGACCCCTACCCCACTGAGAGTCAGCGCCCGTGGGACCCCTACCCCACTGAGAGTCAGTGCCCGTGGGACCCGTACCCCAGTGAGAGTCAGCACCCCTGCAACCCGTACGCCAGTGAGAGTCAGCACCCCTGGAACTCGTACCCCACCGAGAGTCAGTGCCCGTGGAACCCGTACCCCACTGAGAGTCAGCACCCGTGGAACCTGCTCCCCATTGAGAGTCAGTGTCCATGGAACCCATACCCCACTGAGAGTCAGTGCCCATGGAACCCGTACCCCACTGAGAGTCAGCGCCCGTGGAACCCGTAACCCACTGAGAGTCAGTGCCCATGTAACCTGTACCCCAGTGAGAGTCAGTGCCCGTGGAACCCGTACCCCACTGAGAGTCAGTGCCCATGGAACCCGTACCCCACTGAGAGAGTCAGTGCCCGTGGAACCCGTACCCCAGTGAGAGTCAGTGCCCATGGAACCCGTACCCCACTGAGAGTCAGTGCCCGTGTAACCTGTACCCCAGTGAGAGTCAGTGCCTGTGGAACCCGTACCCCACTGAGAGTCAGTGCCCATGGAACTCGTACCCCAGTGAGAGTCAGCGCCCCTGGAACCTGCTCCCCATTGAGAGTCAGTGCCCGTGGGACCCGTACCCCACTGAGAGTCAGTGCCCGTGTAACCTGTACCCCAGTGAGAGTCAGTGCCTGTGGAATCCGTACCCCACTGAGAGTCAGTGCCTGTGGAACCCGTACCCCACTGAGAGTCAGTGCCCATGGAACCCGTACCCCAGTGAGAGAGTCAGCGCCCCTGGAACCTGTTCCCCACTGAGAATCAGTGCCCATGAAACCCGTACCCCAGTGAGAGTCAGCGCCCCTGGAACCTGCTCCCCATTGAGAGTCAGTGCCCGTAGGACCCATACCCCAGTGAGAGTCAGCACCCCTGGAACCCCTACCCCACTGAGAATCAGTGCCCGTGGAACCCGTACCCAACTGAGAGTCAGCACCTTCAGGAGAGGGAAGAAAAGTTAATCAACACAAAACAAGGGGCAGGTGTGGGCTGAGTCACTTTAAGAGATGCTGCTGGTCACTGGCACAGTGCAGAGAGATGTTGAAGCACAGTCGACTGTACAAGGCGGGGGCCTGGCACATTCCCCACAGAGCATGTCAGAGCATCAGAGGGCACCAACCTTGGACTGCAGTCACGTCTCTCCCCACTGGCAGCCCGTGAGAGAGACAGAGAGAGAGAGAGAAACAAAGAAAGGGCACTGATAGAGAGAAAGAAAAAGAAAGAAAGAAAAAGGACAGAGAGAAAGAAAGAAAAAGATAGGGAGAGAGTATCGTTTGCAGAGGTGGTGGGACAGGTATCCTGTTGAATGGAGAATGATGTATGGTGTAGGGTGTAGGGAGATTGGAGTAAAAATATGTTTTAAAATGGCACAAAATGAATTAAATATTTGGCGTGAGGAACTGCACCATGAATTCCAGGAGAGAGCCCAACAACCTTGGGCTGCTGTCACCTCCTTGCTTACAGACAGCTTTCCATGTACAGTAAAATATCAGGCTGATTTGCATGCCCCTGGACGAGGTTCCCGTCCTACAGTTCCCCATTTGATTTGATTATCAAATGTCTGTTGCGTCAGTGTGCCCATTGTCTTACTCCAGATCAAACTCACTGTTTATCTGCACCGTTTGCTGGGCTTTTATCCCTTGTGCTCCTGATTTTGCACCACGCCTGTGAGTTGAGTCAGTGAGGCATCAGTCCGCGTGATCTGTTACCAGAGTTGTCCCAGACTCAATCCCAGGTCTGTGCTGATTTAGCTCATCTCCACTAGGGCAACTGTTGGGGTAATACGTGAAGGTTGCCAAATCCCGCTGGACGTATTCCTGGAGTTTTGATCACATGACATTAGACCATGTGGTGTGATCACGTGACGACTGATCACATGTCACTTACCTGTAGTTTGTAAATGTTATTGCAGTTATCCTCGCCCATCTCCATCCCTGTAACCTCTTCCAGCCCTACATCCTTCTGAGATATCTGGCCTCTTGCGCATCCCCAATTTTCATCGCCCCACCATTGGCGGCCGTGCCTTCGGCCGTAAGCTCTGGAATTCCCTCCCTAAACCTCTTCACTTTGACCAAGCTTTTGATCACCTGTCCTAATATCTCTTTATGTGGCTCGGTGTCAATTTCTGTCTGATGACGCTCCTGTGAAGCACCATGGGACGTCTTACTACGTTAAAGGCGCTATATAAATGCAAGTTGTTGTTGTGGAATGCGCATGCACAGAATTAAACCCCAGGGATAGAGCGTATGTTGTCACCTCTGCTGCTGGGAAATGAACTTCCCATTTCATAAAAGTCATTTTTTTCACAAACCCACTGCTGCCTCGCGCTGGCCTGTGAGCACTGACATCACTAGCACCGCAGATCAAGGGACGCGCGTGCGGACAACAAGAGGGGATGACCTTTCCTGCCCCAGGGCCAGGATGAGAGGGTGAGTCCCGACGGAGACAGGACACCTTGAAAATGGAAGATTAATATCTATCATTCTGCCTTTCGTGAGGGGTTAGTACGTTTTTAATTAGTTCAGATGAACTCTGATCAGACCGTTTTCTATCAATAGATTGGTACACCACAGTTTGACCAATAGCACCGTAAACAAAATTTATTTGACTATCACATGATGCAAATCACTGACATCACTACCAGCAAAGCGTGAAATTTGTTTATGTTAAGTCCGTGAATGATTGAGACACGGACTAGCAGGAGAGAAAACAAAACGATCTTTACTGGTGGAAGGCATAAACGAATCTAACAAAACAGAGGCTCTCTAGCACCTTTTATACAGGGGTGGTCACTGCCGGTACTGCAGTCTGAGACCAGTTATTCTCTTAAAGGTACATACACAACAATTCCTCCCCTTTTAGATAAACAGTACATAACATTCATTTAACAACTAATGATAACGAATTACAATCACAATTACTGTTGCTAGATACATTGGTTAAGTTTAAGCAATTATAAGTTCAGTCTTTGAGGAGGCTTCCTGATTCTGTCTGGATAACGCCTCTTTGGGGTATCAGGTTCTTCTGGCAATGTTGAGTCAGAATCAATGTCGTGGTTTGGTTCATCTGCTTCCAATATTACTGGTTCTGCGGTAGCTGCAATTGGAACGTCGATTTCATTACCAGGTGTATCAGATCGTGGTGTGGAGTTGACGTTTTCCAGTGACTCTAGAATCTGGTCAACATGGCGTCTTACAATGCTCTCCCCAACGTCCACGGTATACATGAGAGGTCCTTGTCGTGTACAAATCGTTCCTGGCTGCCATTTCTCAGTGCGGTAGTCCCGGGCCAAAACTGGTTGACCTATCTTAAAACTCCTGGTTGGCCTTTCATTCATATTCTGAAACTGCCTGTTCTCCACATCGCTTCGGACGTTTGGCTTAACCAAATCCAAGCGGCATCGTAGTCTTCGATTGAAGAACATCATGGCTGGAGTTTGGTTGGTAACCGCATGTGTCGCATTCCGGTAGGCAAACAAGAAGTTGTCCACCTTGTGTTGTAGGGGTATATCTTCATTACACATTGCCTTGATAGTCTTCTTGAATGTTTGGACAAACCTCTCGGCCAATCCATTAGTGGCTGGATGATATGGGGCAGATGTGTAATGCTTAACACCATTGTTCTTTAAGAACCTCCGGAACTCTTCAGACACAAACTGTGGTCCATTGTCAGAGCAAATCTGTTCAGGCAGCCCATTCCTGGCGAATATGGTTCATAAGACTGTGATAGTTTTTTCCGTGGTGGTTGAGGACATTTTTATTACCTCTGGCCACTTTGAATGTGCATCCACCGCAATTAAAAACATCGAGTCCATGAAGGGACCAGCAAAATCAATGTGCACCCTTTGCCATGGAGATGAGGGCCACTCCCATGGATGCAGAAGAGCTTGTGGTGGGGCGTTTTGGACCTTCTGGCATCCTGCACAGCTCTTGGTCATCTCTTTGATTTCTCTATTGATTCCCGGCCACCACACAAACGCTCTGGCTAAGCTCTTAATTTTTACCCCACCCAGATGACCCTCATAAAGCTCATTGAGCACTCTATCCGTCAACTTAGGTGGAATTACTACTCTGGATCCACACATCAAGGTTCCTCTGCACACTGACAGCTGTTCTCTTCTTGACGAAAATGCTGGCAGCAGTGGTTCGCCATGTGTTGGCCATCCCTTCACCGTTAAATCATAGACCCGTGATAGTGTCGGGTCATTCCGTGTTTCCTTTTCTATGTTTGCATTCGTCACAGGTAGACATTCGACTATGGTCGAGTGGAATAACTCCATTGGATCCACTGCAAGGTCTTCTTCCACCGTCGGCAACGGTAGACGTGACAATCCATCAGCATTTCCCTGCTGTTTAGTTCCTTTGTACTCGATGTCATATTGGTGTGCCCCTAGGAAAAGGGACCATCTCTGCAGCTGTTGTGCTGTCATTATCGGTACGCCCTTCTGAGGGTTGAAAATGGAGACAAGAGGTTGATGATCGGTTAGTAGAGTAAATTTTTGACCGTGCAGATAGTGATTGAACTTCTTCACCCCCCACACTAGGCTGAGGGCCTCTCTGTCAATCTGGGCGTAGTTACGCTCGGCAGAAGTTAACGAGCGTGACGCAAAAGCTATCGGCCTCTCCGAACCATCAAGGAATTTATGTGACAGTACCGCCCCAATGCCGTAGGGAGACGCATCACACGCCAGCCTGATTGGCAGTGCTGGGTTGTAGTGAGCCAATACTTCCTTTGAAGTGATTAAGTCCTTACTCTTCTGAAAAGCACGCTTACAATCATCGCTCCATTTCCATGCTACCCCCGTTCGTAGCAGGGCGTTCAGTGGGTGCAGAATTGTCGACAAATTCGGCAAAAACTTATGATAGTAATTCACCAACCCGAGGAATGACCTCAGCTGCGACACATTTTCAGGCGCTGGGGCCTTAACAACCGCTTCAATTTTGTCAGGGGACTTATGCAACCCCTCTTCATCAATCACGTGGCCACAATACGATATCTGTTTCTTAAAAAATTCGCACTTGGGGCGGTTGGCTCGCAGCCCATGTTCCCGTAGTCTAGTGAGCACCTGTTCTAGGTTGTTAAGGTGTTCACTGTCATCTTCACCTGTTACAAGGATGTCGTCCAAGTAACACTGAGTCCCCGGAATCCCTTGCAGGACTTGTTCCATCGCTCTTTGCCATATCGCCGGAGCCGATGCTACTCCGAATACCAATCGATGATACTGGTAAAGACCTTTGTGAGTGTTTATCGTGAGATACTTCCTAGAGGACTCTTCAACCTCCATCTGCAAATATGCTTGTGCTAGGTCAATTTTTGTAAAACGCTTCCCTCCAGACAGCGAGGTGAAGATGTCTTCTATCCTTGGAAGAGGATATTGTACTGTGCGAAGGACAGGGTTCACCGTCACCTTGAAATCCCCACAGATGCGAATCTTCCTTGGCTCTCTGGACTTATTGGTTAACGTTTTCTTCATGACAGGAACGATGGGTGTCGCCCACTCGCTCCAGTCGACCTTAGACAACACGCCCGCCTTCTCCAGATTCTCCAGCTCTGCCTCGACGGCTGGGCGAATTGCATATGGTACCGGTCGCGCTTTGAAAAACTTGGGAACTGCATTCTCTTCTATTTTTATCGAGGCGGTTACGCCTTTAAGCGTGCCCAGTTCTTGTTGAAATACCTCTTTGGCGTTAGCTAAGATTGTTGGCAATCGTCCAGGAGTGACGTCTTCATCTTTTTTACCGTCCACCGTCATTGCATGAGTGGAATGCCAATCTAAGTTTATCTTCCTGATCCATTCCCGTCCCAATAACGGTAGTCCACCATTTGGCAGTATGTAGAGATACAATTTCCGTATTTTCTTGCCATTGTATTCGACAGGCACCCTTATTTTTCCTCTGGGGTATACTTTTTGCCCCGTATACATCGTCAAGACGATGGATGTCTCTCTCAAGGGTATGTGTGAAAATAGCCGCTCGTAGTCTCGTCAATTCATGACGGTTAGCGCTGATCCTGTATCCAATTCCATTTTAACTTGGGACCCTGCTATCGTGAGAGTGACCCAAATGGTTCGGTGATCCTCTTTTGCGATTACATTGTGAAGTTTGAGACAGCTTAGTCTCCTGTTTCCGGATTCACTATCGCTCATCTGGTCTTCGGAACTACTGTCCGTCATCTTTTGTACTTTCTTGTACGGTTCCTTAGTAGCCTTTTTGTTGTCGCTGGTCTTCTTCCCCGACCTACAAACTCGTGCAATGTGTCCAATCTTCCCGCATTGTCGGCATATTTTGTCTTTGGACCAGCAGTCCTTCTGGTCATGGTTAGTTCTGCCGCAGCGATAACATTTTGCAAATCCCCGTGTCATTTTGTGGGTGCCGTATTCCTGTGGTTTTTGTTGAATTTCTGCAGCTCCCCTGGCTGCTGCTTCAAACGATACTGCCACGCTGAAAGCCTTATCTAGCGTCAGCTCTTTTTCTGCGAGTAACTTCTTCTGTGTTCCTTCACTCAGGAGTCCACAGACAAATTTGTCCCGTAGGGTATCTGCCAGTCCTGCTCCGAACTGGCAGTGCTTTGATAGCTTGCGTAGTTCCGTAAGATACTCAGCATTGCTCTCATCTTTGTGCTGAGTTCTCCTGTGGAATTTAAATCTTTCTGCTATCAACAGCGGTGCAGGGTTTAAGTGCTCCTGTAGAACAGCAACAGTTTCGTTAAAACTCTTCGCCTTCGGTTTGGCTGGAGTAATCAGATCCCGCAATAGGCCGTACGTTCTAGCGCCCATTACGTTTAGCAATGTTGATGCCTTTTTCCCCTCCGCTATTTCATTTGCCTCGAAATATACCTCGACTCTTTCCACATACGTGGTCCAGTCCTCTAATGTATTATCAAAAGCAGTGATACAGCCAGTCTTCGGCATCTTGCAAATCTAAAATGGCGCCTCCCGCGCTTTGCCTTCTTCCCCGATTTAACAAAATGGCGCCTCCCGCGCTTTTCCTTCTTCCCCGCTGTTGTTAGCGCTGCTTTCCACGGTTTCTTGCGCGTATTCTTTTTCTTTTATTATTTTCCCGTCGTGGAGCGGACCCTCTGGGACACTTCCCTCCCTCTTCTGAGGCCCGAACGCT
The DNA here is from genome assembly GCF_052327205.1 of Somniosus microcephalus. Classification (NCBI taxonomy): domain Eukaryota; kingdom Metazoa; phylum Chordata; class Chondrichthyes; order Squaliformes; family Somniosidae; genus Somniosus; species Somniosus microcephalus. Next base: position 57,589,775 of record NC_141009.1, on the reverse strand, counting down.
GCCCAGCTTCAAAACACCGGCCGTGCCCTGTATGCTCCACCCTCTCTCTCTCTCCTTGCTTCCCGACTCGCTGCCCGGCCCCGTTGCAGCCCAGGAAGGATCAGAGCACTACCTGCCACCAGCCCGATTAGCTGGGAAACCACGGACCAAGGAACCCAGCCTGGCTCTGGACAGTCTCTCCTGCAAAGCCTTGAACCCGATGATTGATGGTCGACGCCCGTTCCTCGAGTTTCAATGGACTCTTTTTTTTTCTGGCTCCGACCTTCAACAACGTTGTCGGAGCTGTTGCTGAGTTGCAGGTAAGTTTGTTTCTAACTCGTCGCCAGTGTTAAGTCCATGAATGATTGAGACACGGACTAGCAGGAGAGAAAACAAAACGATCTTTACTGGTGGAAGGCATAAACGAATCTAACAAAACAGAGGCTCTCTAGCGCCTTTTATACAGGGGTGTTCACTGCCGGTACTGCAGTCTGAGACCAGTTATTCTCTTAAAGGTACATACACAACAGTTTACCAGGGTAATATCTTTCAAACCAAATGTCCTTAAGGTCATTGCTTCATTCCCGCTGCACAAGTAGATCTCCGCGCTTGTGGTTTGCACCTGGGCACATTCCTGGCCTGCTCGCGGGCATTCCATCCGCGTGTCAGAACCTCGCGGCTGCTGCCACAAAACCCCGAGCAAAGACACTCGACCGCAGGGGTCTTAACCTTTATAATGTAACAGCATTTATATAGCGCCTTTAACATAGTAAAACGTCCCAAGGGACTTCACAGGAGTGATTATAAGACAAGATTTGACACCGAGCCACATAAGGAGATATTAGGGGGGATGACCAAAAGCTTGGCCAAAGAAGTAGATTTTAAGGAGCGTCTTAAAGGAGGAGAGGCGGAGAGGTTTAAGGAGGGAATTCCACTGCTGAAGGCACAGCCACCAATGGTGGAGCGATGAAAATCAGGGATGCACAAGAGGCCAGAATTGGAGGAGTGCAGAGATTGCAAAGGCTTGTAGGGCTGGAGGTGGTTACAGAGATAGGGAAGGGCCAGGCCACTGTGGCATTTGAAAACGAGGATGAGAATTTTAAAATTGAGGCATTGCCGGACCGGGAGCCAATGTAGGTCAGCGAGCACAGGATGATGGGTGAATGGGACTTGGTGTGAGTGAGGATACGGGCAGCAGAGGTTTGGATATGCTCAAGTTTACAGAGGCCAGCCTGGGGAGCATTGGAATAGTCAAGTCTAGAGGTAACAAAGGCAGTGATGAGGGTTTCAGTAGCTGATGAGCTGAGGCAGGGGTGGAGAATGGCGATTTTACGGAGGTAGAAGTAGGTGGTCTTGGTGATGTTATGGGGATCGGAAGCTCAGCCCAGGGTCAAATAGGATGCCACGGTTGCGAACAGTCTGGTTTAGCCTCAGACATTTGACAATGAGGCGGATGTGATCAGTGGCTAGGGAACGGAGTTTATGGTGGGGATTGAGACAATGGCCCATATTTTCCGATCCCTAAGGGTGTGTACGCGCTGTGTACACAGCCGTAGGGACCTCGCAAGTACCGGTTTCAAGCATGTGAAGTGCATGCGCTGAAAACTTGCATTTCCGATCTGTCAAGAATCTTCTTGACAGATCGGACGCCTGCCCTGGAGAAGGGCCTCCGCGGGTGGAGAGTTCCGCTTTCTGCAGAACCTCTGCCCGCTGAAATCCCTTAAAAATCTTACGCCTGGTAAAAGCAGACGTAAGGCTTGCTTTTACCAGCATAAGAGTTTTAAAATGGAAAAAAAAATGTTTTCACTCATTTATAATTTTAAAATACTTTTAAAAAAGGTAAGTTTATTCTTAGCCCCGTAAAAAACTTTAATTATTTTTTTCAAAAAATTTAATTTTTGTTTAAAATATTTAATTTAATGCAATTTTAACTCATTTAAAAAAAAATGATTTAATGTTTTGATGTCTTTTTTCAGTGATCGCCATTCATATATTTGACAGGACTATCTGTCAAAAGTATGAAGGGGGATTCCCTTCTCCCATTGGCTCACCATGGCCCACGTGATCCCAGGGACGCTTGCGAACTGCCTGCGCCCCTGGGATACCTGGGCCTCTGAGCGCAAGAGTCCGGACCTCGGGAGCCCTCAGGTAAGGGCGTAGATTTTCTCCCGATAGGAGGTATCCGCACGCAGGAAACCTCCTATCGGAAATTACGGGCCATTATATATTACAGTATGTAATCATCTTTATTTCCAGCAAATGAGCGTTTGGATAACACTGGACAAAATAGCATTTGATTCCACGCCCTATGTTATTTTAACAGGTGACGTTAGCCATTTGTTTTGGTGTCCTGAAGTCTATGCAAACTCTTATTTTCATATTTAAATTATCCCCTTCCAGGAGAAACTATTTATGGTTTGAAAGGTAGAATTATGTTCACCTCCAAAATACCTGGAAAATGGGTAAAATACAGTTTAAAAAAATCAAACCCTTTTCGGGGAGTAGGCTCCCGGATTCTCCCTACAAGCCAGACAGGTTGCACCTCAACGGGAACGGGACCAATATCCTCGCGGGAGGGTTTGCTAGTGCTGTTGGGGAGGGTTTAAACTAGCTTGGCAGGGGGATGGGAACCTAAGTATAGAGTCAATAGGGAGGGAAGAAAAACTGGAATTGGAAAATAACAATGTGGAAAGTAAATTGGAAGGACAGAGGAATCAAGGGCTAGATAGTAGTCAACAAGGAGGTTTGCCTGTACTAAATGGTATAGACTTCAATGCAAGGAGTATAGCGAACAAGGCAGATGAGCTGAGGGCACAGGTAGATACTTGGGACTATGATATTACAGAGACGTGGCTGAAAGAGGGGCAGGTATGGCAGCTCAACATTCCTGGTTACAGGATTTTTAGATGGAATTGAGAGGGAGGAAAAAAGGGAGTGGGGGTCGTGGTATTGATTAAAGAAACTATTACAGCTGTGAGGAAGGATGATATGTTGGAGCGATCATCAAACAAGGCCATATGGGTCGAATTGAAAAAACAAAAAGGGGCGATCACACTGCTGGGAGTGTACTACAGACCCCCAAACAGAGAGAGGGAGATAGAAGAGCAAACATGTAGACAAATTTCTGAGAAGTGCAAAAACTATAGGGCAGTAATAGTAGGGGATTTCAACTGCCCCAATATTAACTGGGATAAAATTAGTGTGAAGGGTATAGAGGGTGCAGAATTCCTAAAATGCATCCGGGAGAACTTTTTTAGCCAGTATGTAGCAAGCCCAACAAAGGAGGGGGCGGTTCTGGACTTAGTTTTAGGGAATGAAGCTGGGCAGGTAGAAGGCATATCAGTGGGGGAGCATTTTGGTGCTAGTGACCATAATTCTGTTAGATTTAAGGTAGTTATGGAAAAGGACAAGGATAGACCAGGAATACATTTCTAAATTGGGGAAAAGCAAATTTTGCTAAGCTCAGAGGGGATTTAGCCATAGTGGACTGGAAACAGCTACTTGAAGGTAAATCAGTGTCAGAGCAGTGGGAGGCATTCAAGGAGGAGATCTGGAGGGTTCAGACCAAATCTGTGCCCCTGAAGAAAAAAGGTGGGACTAAAATCTAGAGCCCCCTGGATGTCTAGGAACATACAGGGTAGGATAAAAAAAAAGGGAGGCGTATGACAGATACCGAGGGTTAAATACTGGAGAATCTTTAGAGGAGTACAGAAAGTGCAGGGGTGCAATTAAAAAGGATATTAGGAAAGCAAAGAGAGAGCATGAAAAATTCTTGGCAAGTAAAATCAAGGAAAACCCAAGATGTTTTATAAATATATTAAGAGTAAGAGGATATCTAAAGAAAGGGGAGGGCCTATTAGAGATCATGAGGGTAATCTATGTGTGGAGGCGGGAGACGTTGGTAGGGTTCTTAATGACGACTTTGCGTCTATTTTCAAAGAAGAGGGGCGAAGCAGACATTGATATCAGGGGGGAGGAGTGTGAAATATTAGATGCAATAAACATAGTGAGAGAGGAAGTATTAAAGGGGGTTAGCAGCTTTAAAAGTGGATAAATCCCCAGGCCCAGATGAAATGTATCCCAGGCTGTTAAGCGAAGCAAAAGAGGAAATAGCAGACCTGACCATCATTTTCCAATCCTCTCTGTCTTCAGGTGTGGTGCCGGAGGACTGGAGGACTGCTAATGTGGTGCCCTTGTTTAAAAAGGGAGAAAGGGATAGACCGAGTAATTACAGAAGTCAGCCTAACCTCGGTGGTGGGTAAATTATTGGAAAGATTTCTGAAGGACAAGATAAATCTTCATTTAGAAAGACACAGATTAATCAAGGATAGTTAGCACGGATTTGTTAAGGGGAGGTTGTGTCTGACAAATTTGGTTGAATTTTTTGAGGAGGTAACAAGGAGGGTAGATGAGGGTAGTGCATTTGATGTAGTTTATATGGACTTTAGCAAGGATTTGATAACGTTCCACATGGCAAACTGGTCACAAAGCTAAAAGCCCATGGGATCCAAGGCAAAGTGTCAAGTTGGATTCAAAAGTGGCTCGGCGACAGGAAGCAAAGGGTAATGGTTGATGGGTGTTTTTGTGACTGGAAGGCTGTTTCCAGTGGGGTTCCGCAGGGCTCAGTACTAGGTCCCTTGCTTTTTGTGGTACTGTATATATCAATGATCTAGACTTGAATATAGGGGGTATGATTAAGCAGCTCACAGATGATACTAAAATCAGCTGTGTGGTTGATACTGAAGAAGGAAGCTGTAGACTGCAGGAGGATATCAATAAATTGGTCAGGAGGGCAGAACAGTGGCAAATGAAATTCAATCCGGAGAAATGTGAGGTAATGCATTTGGGGAGGGCTAACAAGGAAAGGGAATACTCATTAAATGGTAGGACACTGAGTAGTGTAGAGGAACAAAGGGACATTGGAGTGCATGCCCACAGATCCCTGAAGGTAGCAGGCCAGGTAGATAAGGTGGTTAAGAAGGAATACGGAATGCTTGCCTTTATTAGCCGTGCCATAGAATACAAGAGCAGGGGGGCTATGCTTCAACTGTATAAAACACTAGTTAGGCCTCAGCTAGAGTACTGCGTGCAGTTCTGGTCACCACATTACAGGAAAGATGTGATTGCACTAGAGAGGGTGCAGAGGAGATTTACAAAGATGTTGCCGGGAGTAGAGAATCTTAGCTCTGAGGAAAGACTGGATAGGCTGGGTCTATTTTCCTTGGAACAGAGGAGGCTGAGGGGAGATCTTACTGAGGTGTATAAAATTATGAGGGGCCTAGATAAAGTGGATAGAAAGGACCTATTTCCCTTAGCAGAGGGGTCAAAAACCAGGGGGCACAGATTTAAAGTAATTGGTGGAAGGTTTAGAGGGAATTTGAGGGGAAGTTTCTTCACCCAGAGGGTTGTGGGGGTCTGGAACTCACTGCCTGAAAGGGTGGTAGAGGCAGGAACCCTAACCACATTTAAATAAGTACTTGGATGTGCCCTTGGGATGCTGTAACCTGCAGGGCTACGGACCAAGAGCTGGGAAGTGGGATTAGACTGGATAGCTCTTTGTTGGCCGGCGCGGACACGATGGGCCGAAATGGCCTCCTTCCGTGCTGTAACTTTCTATGATTCTATAATTCTATGAAAATAAATCTCCCTCCTCAGCACTCACACCTCCTTCAGTACTTTCTCAATTCACCACCGCTGCTGACAACAGTGGTCGAATTTAACCCTGCTCACCGGGCAGGGGGACAGTTAAGAACAGAAGAACGTAAGAAATAGGAGCTGGAGTAGGCCATTCAGCCGTTCGAGCCTGCTCCGCCACAGGGAACTCCCTCCCTAACAGCACTGTGGGAGCTCCTTCACCACACGGACAGCAGCGGTTCAAGAAGGTGGCTCACCACCACCTTCTCAAGGGAAATTAGGGTTGGGCAATAATTGCTGGCCTTGCCAGCGGCGCCCACATCCCATGAACGAATAAAAAAAAATAAGATCATGGCTGATCTTCTACATCAACTCCACTTTCCTGCACTAGCCCTGTATCCCTTGATTCCCTTAATATCCAAATATCTATCGATCTCTGTCTTGGATATACTCAACGACTGAGCCTCCACAGCCCTCTGGGGTGGAGAATTCCAAAGATTCACCACCCGCTGAGTGAAGAAATTTCTCCTCATCTCAGTCCTAAATGGCCGACCCCTTATTCTGAGACTGTGACCCCTGGTTCTAGACTCCCCAGATGAGCAGGTTACTTATCCGGTTATTGCCCTGAAATAAAGTGAAGCATTTTGGAAGGAAGAATGAGGAGAGGCAATATAAATTAAATGGTAAAATTTTAAACGCAGTGCAGAAACGGAGTAGGGTTACCAACTATGGTTGGAGGCATTCCTGGAGGTTTGATCACGTGACGTTCTGATCAGATGACATCTGGCCATTCCCCAGTCTTCCCAACTCTCGAGTCCCTCACGATTTCAGGGCACCGCCTGTTCACTCCCTACACACCACCTGTTCTCTCCGCACACCGCCTGTTCACTCTCCGCACGCCACCTGTTCACTCCCTACACACCGCCTGTTCACTCCCTGCGCGCCGCCTGTTCATTCGTAACAAAATAGACAAGTTAAAGGCACAAATAGCTACATATGGGTATGATCTTGTGGCCATTACAGAAACATGGCTACAGGGTGACAATGCCTGGGAATTAAACATACCAGGTTATTTAACAATCAGGAAGGACAGGCAGGAAGGAAGGGGAGGTGGGGTGGCTATGTTAATAAAGGAAGGAATCACTGTAATACAGAGAAATTATATTGGGTCAAAAGATCAGGATAATGAAACAGTTTGGGTGGAGATAAGGAATAATAAGGGGAAAAAAACACTAGTGGGCGTAGTATGTAGGCCTCCGAACAGTTGCAACTCGGTTGGACGGAGTATCAATCAGGAAATAGTTGAGGCTTGTAATAAGGGAACATCTATAATTATGGGAGATTTTAACTATCATATTAATTGGATAAATCAAATTGGGCAGGGCTGCCTTGAGGATGAGTTCATTGAGTGTATTAGGGATGGGTTTCTTGAGCAGTATGTAACTGAACCAACCAGGGGGCAAGCAACCTTAGATCTGGTCCTGTGTAACGAGACAGGATTAATTAAAAATGTCCTAGTAAAGGATCCCCTTGGAATGAGTGACCATAACATGGTTGAATTCCATATTCAGTTAGAGGGTGAGGAGGTTGTATCTCAAACAAGCGTGCTAAGCTTGAATAAAAGAGACTATGAAGGTATGAGAGCAGAATTGAGTAAAGTGGATTGGGAAAATAGGTTAAAGGATAAGACGATACATGATCAGTGGTGTACATTTAAGGAGTTATTTTACAACTTCCAAAAAAAGTATATTCCACTGAGAAAAAAAGGGTGTAAAAGAAAAGACAGCCATCCGTGGCTAAGTAAAGAAATTAAGGATAGTATTCGACTAAAAACAAGGGCATATAAGGTAGCCAAATCTAGTGGGAGGATAGAGGATTGGGAAAACTTTAAAAGGCAGCAAAAAATAACAAAGATTGATTAAGAAAGGGAAGATAGATTATGAAAGTAAATTAGCAAAAAATATAAAGACAGATAGTAAGAGTTTTTATAGTTATATAAAAAGAAAAAGGGTGGCTAATGTTGTGTATGTAATATGTGTGCTACTTTGAACCTATGGACAGGACTGCACTACTTGTTGGGCGTAGTGATACGCAGTACCACTCCTGGCCATAGGGGTATAAATAGTACTGTGGGTACTGATCCCCCTCAGTTCCCGCCTGTGGGCATGAAGTAAAGACCTATGTATAGTCCCTACCTCCAACCAGTAAAGACCTGTTTGAGTTATACGTTTAAGTCTTTGTGTTAATTGTTCAATACAATACACATACTTAACACTGGCGACGAGTCGGTTCGAACCCTGCGGCAGTTATTCCACAGCGGCTTCGTCCAAAGACAGGACGTTGAAGAGAGGTTCCAATCCTCAACACCCCACTGAAAACTGAAGGGCAGCAGAAATCCTGACAGCTTCCAGCGACTGGAAGCGACAGGCATTAGGACCCTGAAGCTTCCATAACCTCGTGGGTAAGCCAGAGCCCGGGAGGGCGCGAGCGGGTAAGCCAGAGCCCGGGAGGGAGCGAGCAAGAGCCGCCGAGCGGGTGAGCCAGAGGCCGGGAGCCGCTTCAAGCGGGAGGCGCTTAGCGGGCCAGCGATCGCACTGGTGATAAGGGCTGAGAACCGTTTCGGGCGGGCGGCGCACCAGCGATCGCACAGGAGATAAGAGCCGCAGTCGGGCTGAAAGTCAGCGACGAGAAGCGCGGGAAAACCGCCATTGAAGTGGGCGGGGAGAGCGAGAAGCGCGGGAAAGCCGCCATTTTTTGCGGGAAAACCGCTGGGGAAGAAGGCAGAAGCGGGAAAACCGCCATTTTGTGGGCGGAGGACGACGGCAAGAGCGGGAAGCCGCCATCTTGGATAACAGTAAAAAAAAAATCTGAGAAATTGCAAATCTGATAAAGTACTACAATGCCTAAACACGGGAATATTAGCAACTTTGATAGTGACATCGAAGATTGGGCCATATATGTTGAACGAGTTAAAAATTATTGTAAGGCCAATAAAATTCGTGAGGCTGATAAAGCACTAACATTATTAAATTTAATGGGTGCGAAGACATACGGGCAATTGAAACACCTGTTATCACCAGATGAACCGGCGGATAAGACGTTCGATGAGATTGTTACTGTCCTGAAAGATCATCTAAACCCCACGCCGCTGATGCTAGCGGAACGATTTAAATTTTACGACAGAAGGCAGCTACAGCATGAAAGCAATGCTGATTATTTGCTGGAATTGCGTAAATTAGCGAAATATTGCCAGTTTGGAACGGGACTGACAGAGGCACTTCGAGACAAATTTGTGTGTGGTTTATTTAAACAGGATACACAAAAGCGACTGCTCGAGGAGAATGAGCTGACGCTTGAGAAGGCGGTCACTATGGCAGCAGCACACGAAGCCGCAGCGAGAGGCACGGCAGTAATGCAGCTACGGTCACCGGAGCTCAGTGCACACAAATTGGGTGTGAGTTCTGGCAAATGTTATCGTTGTGGAAAGACAACGCATGATCAGAACCAGTGTTGGTTTAAAAACCAAGAATGTAGAACTTGTGGTAGGCTTGGACATATAGCTAGAGTATGCAGGTCAGGGAAGAAGACCAGCAACAAGAAGTCACCGCAAGGAAAATACGCAAAGGTACACAAGGTGACCGAACAGGAGTCCGATTCAGACGCTAGCAGTAATGAACTGGCTAGCTTAAGCTGTAATGAACTGGCTAGCTTAAGAGTACTCAACGCTGGTAAGGGTGCAGACCTCCAGACAATTTGGGTCACTCTTCAGATAGAAGGAGTCCAAGTAAAACTGGAATTGGACACTGGATCGGCATTGACGGTCATAAATAAGAAAGATTACGGAAAGTTATTCCAACATATTCCCCTACAGGATACGGGGATTATATTGAAAACATACACGGGGCAAAGAGTGTACCCCATCGGGAAAATAGAGGTTGCAGTGGCCCACAAGGGCGAAGACAGTCAAATAATGGACTTATATGTGATATCTGAAGGAGGTCCTCCACTACTAGGACGGGAGTGGATTAGGAAAATGAATATGGACTGGCATTTCCTACAAACAATAACGAGTGAGAACTCGGTGAAGATAGTCGGCCCAGACTCTGGAACGGATGATGGTAAGCCCAACTCAGGTGCAAAAGACAAAGTTTCAGCACAGAATTCCACTGAGCAACAACAACATAGTTTAACTGTGGATTCTGAGTCTGGCAAGTCTACTGATGTGCCCATTTCTGAGGGACACCGGGCTCGAACTCAACTCCATTTCAAACTACAACAGCAATTAGAACAAATGCTTCGCCGTTTTGAGCAAGAGTTGAATGCAACGAAAGAGTTCTTTGATATAGAGTTGGAGAATCTGGAAAGACAACAGAAGCAGCTGATGGAGAAAATGGAGCAGGAGCACACAAAACGTCTGATGTCAGAGGAGTTAACGGTCAGCCAACTCCTGCATATGCTGAAGGACAGGACTCTGAAATGGGAAAAACTTGAACATGAACTTCAATATTCAAACGAAAGGGGTTACATAGTAACATAGTAACATAGAGATAGGAACAGGAGTAGGCCATTCGGCCCTTCGAGCCTGCTCCGCCATTCAATGAGATCATGGCTGATCCTCGTCTGAGATCATAGCTGATCTTACCAGTTCAGTACCCCGTCCCCGCCTTTTCTCCGTAACCCTTAATCCCCTTAGCCTTCAGAAATATATCCAATTCTCTCTTGAAAATATTTATTGAATTAGCCTTCACAGCCCTCTGTGGCAGGGAATTCCACAGGCTCACCACTCTTTGAGTGAAGAAATTCTTCCTCATCTCTGTTTTAAATGATTTGCCCGCTATTTTTAGACTGTGGCCCCTGGTTCTGTGCTCCCTGGCCATTGGAAACATTCTCTCTGAATTCAGCCTGTCCAGGCCTGCCATAATTTTATATGTTTCGATGAGATCCCCTCTCAATCTTCTAAACTCCAGTGAGTACAAGCCCAAACTATTTAATCTCTCTTCGTAGGTCATTCCCGCCATTCCAGGTATCAGCCTGGTGAATCGCCGTTGCACTCTTTCCATGGCAAGAACATCCTTCCGCAGATGGGGCGACCAAAACTGTACACAATACTCCAGATGCGGTCTCACCAGCACCTTGTACAGCTGTAGTAAGGTATCCCTATTCCTATACTCGAACCCCCTTGATATGAAGGCCAACATACCATTTGCCTTCTTAATCGCCTGTTGCACCTGCATGCTCTCCTTCAGTGACTGGTGCACAAGAACACCCAGGTCCCTCTGCACTTCCCCATCTCCCAATCTATTGCCATTTAGATAATAATCTACCCTCCTGTTTTTACCCCCAAAGTGGATAACCTCGCATTTATCCACATTATAGTGCATCTGCCACGTATCCGCCCATTCCCCCAACCTGTCCAAATCGCACTGTAGCCTCCTGACATCCTCATCAGAGCCCACCCCTCCTCCTAGTTTAGTGTCGTCAGCGAATTTGGAAATATTGCATCCAATTCCCTGATCCAGATCATTTATATATATTGTGAACAGCTGGGGTCCCAGGACAGATCCTTGCGGCACCCCGCTGGTCACTGCCTGCCACTCTGAAAACGAGCCGTTTATTCCAACTCTCTGTTTTCTATCCGCCAGCCAGTTCTCTATCCACGTTAATACTTTGCCCCCAATCCCATGAGCCTTAATTTTGCATGACAATCTTTTGTGTGGAACCTTATCGAAGGCTTTCTGGAAGTCAAGGTACACCACATCCACTGGCTCTCCCCCATCTATTTTACCAGTTACTTCCTCAAAAAATTCCAGCAGATTAGTCAAACACGATTTACCCTTTGTAAATCCATGTTGACTCTGTCCGATCCTTTCCCCATTTGTCAAGTGCTCCGCTATTTTATCCTTAATAATGGACTCTAGCATTTTGCCCACAACCGATGTAAGGCTTACTGGTCTATAATTCCCTGCTTTCTCTCTACCCCCCTTTTTAAATATTGGGGTAACATTAGCTACCCTCCAATCCACGGGTACTGTTCCCGAGTCAATGGAGTTCCGGAAGATGATCCTTAGAGCATCTGCTATCTCCAGGGCCACCTCCTTAAGTACCCTAGGATGTAGTTTATCAGGCCCCGGGGATTTGTCGGCCTTCAGTCCCCTCAACTTACCCAACACCATATCCCTAGAGATACTAATTTCTGTCAGCTCCTCCCTCTCATTAGTCCCTATGTTTGCCGATATTCCTGGGAGGTTATTTGTGTCCTCCTTTGTGAATACAGAACCAAAGTATGGGTTCGGAGCTCTCAAAGGTTATTGGAAGAGCTGAGGTGGCAACACAGACTGAGATGACTGCAACAGAGCAGCCCTTGGATGCCAAAAGTACGCTGACTCACGTCAACGTAGAACAACAGACCGCTGAAACAGCTGCTCCGGTAGAGGGATTGCATAGTCCGATCAATCAATCTCCAAAGGAAGTTGAAGTATTAAAATCACAAATGAGGTCACTAGTAAACGACTTGCTGAAAGCCCAGAAAAAGCTGGATGCAGAGGTACACATGAAGAAGTCTCTTCAGGAAAGATGTCTGGATTTGGAACAAGAGCTGGCTAACGTCCAGCTGGGTATGGAGGAAATAGACGACCCTCTCACTGGTCTAGCTCAGGACGACACCGAATATTACGATGTCCTGTCCTGCCCAGCTTGTAACTTCGACTCCCAAAGTGCAGAAATCATGGAGGAGCACCAAAAGTCTACGGAACATCGGGAGAAGCTGGCTCTACGACGGAAACAGGAGGAAGAGAAGGAGGAACTGCGCATGCAGCTGGCAGCTGTGGCAGCTGACAATGGAGCCCAGAGAGTCTCCAAGAAGCAGAAAAGGAAAAGGAAAAACAGAAGATGACCTATCTGAACCATTATCACCTCTACCAGATCACACACGTGGTCCCTCCGAACGGAACCAATTCAGTTCGGAAGTTCAAACTGTTAAATCCATGGAAGGACTATTGAATGAGTCACTCCAGCAACGTGAACCGACTACACCACAGAGATTGAATCTGTGAACTGTTTTCCGCAGAGACTGAATCTGTGATCTGTTTTGACATGAAGTTATCTATGTATCTATGTTATTCTGTTATGTAAACCTGAAGTTATATATGTATATATGTTATTACGTTATGTTAAATGGGGAGATGACTGTAAAGCTAGGAAGGGAGGAATGTTGTGTATGTAATATGTGTGCTACTTTGAACCTATGGACAGGACTGCACTACTTGTTGGGCGTAGTGATACGCAGTACCACTCCTGGCCATAGGGGTATAAATAGTACTGTGGGTACTGATCCCCCTCAGTTCCCGCCTGTGGGCATGAAGTAAAGACCTATGTATAGTCCCTACCTCCAACCAGTAAAGACCTGTTTGAGTTATACGTTTAAGTCTTTGTGTTAATTGTTCAATACAATACACATACTTAACAGCTAAGTAAATGTTGGTCCCTTAGAGGATGAGACCGGGAAATTAATGGTGGGAAATATGGAGATGGCAAAAACACTGAATGAATATTTTGTATCAGTCTTTACAGTAGAGGACACCAAGAATATCCCAACACTTGACAAGCAGGGGGCTATGAGGGGGGGGAGGAGATAAACACGATCAAAATCACCAAGGAAGTGGTACTCGGTAAAATAATGGGACTCAAGGCGGATAGATCACCTGGACCTGATGGCTTACATCCTAGGGTCTTGAGGGAAGTGGCGGTAGGGATTGTGGATGCATTGGTAATAATCTTCCAAAACTCCCTGGACTCAGCAAAGGTCCCGGCAGACTGGAAAACTGCTAATGTAACACCCTTATTTAAAAAGGGCAGCAGACAGAAGGCTGGAAACTATAGACCGGTTAGCCTAACATCTGTGGTAGGTAAAATTTTGGAGTCCATTATTAAGGAGACAGTAACAGGACATTTGGATAATCATAATTTAATAAGACAAAGTCAGCATGGTTTTATGAAGGGGAAGTCATGTTTGACAAATTTGCTGGAGTTCTTTGAGGAAGTAACATATAGGGTGGATAAAGGTGAACCAGTGGACGTAGTGTATTTAGACTTCCAAAAGGCATTTGACAAGGTGCCACACAAAAGATTATTGCTTAAGATAAAAAATCACGGGATTGGGGGTAATATTCTGGCATGGATAGAGGATTGGCTATCTAACAGAAGGCAGAGAGTTGGGATAAATGGTTCATTCTCAGACTGGCAATCAGTAACCAGTGGTGTTCCGCAGGGGTCAGTGCTGGGTCCCCAACTCTTTACAATCTATATTAACGATTTGGAGGAGGGGACCGAGTGTAACACATCAAAGTTTGCAGATGATACTAAGATGGGAGGGAAAGTAGTGAGTGAGGAGGACATAAAAAACCTGCAAGGGGACATAGACAGGCTAAGTAAGTGGGCAGAGATTTGGCAGATGGAATACAATACTGGAAAGTATGAGGTTATGCACTTTGGCAGGAAAAATCGTAGAGCAAGTTATTATCTTAATGGCAAGAAACTTGAAAGTACTGAAGTACAAAGGGATCTGGGGGTCCTGGTGCACGAAACTCAAAAGGTTAGTATGCAGGTGCAGCAAGTGATTAAGAAGGCCAATGGAATGTTGGCTTTCATTGCTAGGGGGATAGAATATAAAAATAGGGAGGTATTGCTTCAGTTGTACAAGGTATTGGTGAGACCGCACCTGGAATACTGCATACAGTTTTGGTGTCCATACTTAAGAAAAGACATACTTGCTCTCGAGTCAGTACAAAGAAGGTTCACTCGGTTAATCCCGGGGATGAGGGGATGGACATATGAGGAGAGGTTGAGTAGATTGGGACTCTACTCATTGGAGTTCAGAAGAATGAGAGGCGATCTTATTGAAACATATAAGATTGTGAAGGGGTTGGATCGGGTGGATGCAGGGAGGATGTTCCCGATGATGGGTGAAACTAGAACTAGGGGGCATAGTCTTAGAATAAGGGGCTGCTCTTTCAAAACTGAGATGAGGAGGAACTACTTCACTCAGAGGGTGGTAGGTCCATGGAATATGCTGCCCCAAAAAGCTGTCGAAGCTACATCATTACATAAATTTAAAACAGAAATAGACAGTTTCCTAGAAGAAAAGGGAATTAAGGGTTACGGGGCGCGGGCAGGAATTTGGACATGAGTCTCGGTTCGGATAGGTCATGGCCCTGTGGTTAGCGGAGCGGGCCCAGGGGCCATGTAGCCTGATCCTGCTCCTGTTTCGTGTGTTCAATTCTGTTAGATTCAGGAGATAGTCCTGTCATAGTGGATTGGCAGTTAGGATCAGATCAGCCATGATCTTATTGAATGGCGGAGCAGGCTCGAGGGGCCAATTGGCCTACTCCTGCTCCTATTTCTTATGTTCTTATGTTCTCTGCACACCGCCTGTTCACTCTCTGCACACCGCCCGTTCACTCTCTGCACACCGCCCGTTCACTCTCTGCACACCGCCCGTTCACTCTCTGCACACCGCCCGTTCACTCTCTGCACACCGCCCGTTCACTCTCTGCACACCGCCCGTTCACTCTCTGCACACCGCCCGTTCACTCTCTGCACACCGCCCGTTCACTCTCTGCACACCGCCCGTTCACTCCCTGCACACCGCCCGTTCACTCCCTGCACACCGCCCGTTCACTCTCTGCACACCGCCCGTTCACTCCCTGCACACCGCCCGTTCACTCCCTGCACACCGCCCGTTCACTCCCTGCACACCGCCCGTTCACTCCCTGCACACCGCCCGTTCACTCCCTGCACACCGCCCGTTCACTCCCTGCACACCGCCCGTTCACTCCCTGCACACCGCCCGTTCACTCCCTGCACACCGCCCGTTCACTCCCTGCACACCGCCCGTTCACTCCCTGCACGCCGCCCGTTCACTCCCTGCACGCCGCCCGTTCACTCCCTACACGCCGCCTGTTCTCTCCCTGCACACCGCCCGTTCACTCCC
The DNA here is from genome assembly GCF_052327205.1 of Somniosus microcephalus. Lineage (NCBI taxonomy): Eukaryota > Metazoa > Chordata > Chondrichthyes > Squaliformes > Somniosidae > Somniosus > Somniosus microcephalus. Next base: position 57,574,174 of record NC_141009.1, on the reverse strand, counting down.
TACACACCGCCCGTTCCCTCCCTGCACACCGCCTGTTCCCTCCCTGCACACATAGAAACATAGAAGATAGGAGCAGGAGTAGGCCATTCAGCCCCTCGAGCCTGCTCCGCCATTCAATGCAATCATGGCTGATCATCCAAATTCAGTACCCGATTCCTGCTTTCTCCCCATATCCCTTGATCCCTTTAGCCTTAAGAAATATATCCAACTCCTTCTTGAATATATTTAATGAATTGGCCTCTACTGCCTTCTGTGGTAGAGAATTCCACAGGTTCACCACTCTGGGTAAAGAAATTCCTCCTCATTTCTGTCCTAAATGGCCTACCCCTTATCCTTAGACTGTGACCCCTGGTTCTGGACTCCCCGACCATTGGGAACATCCTTCCTGCATCTAGTCTGTCCAGTTCTGTCAGAATTTTATAAGTTTCAATGAGATCCCCTCTCATTCTTCTAAACTCCAGCGAGTACAAGCCCAATCGTCCCAATCTCTCCTCATACGTCATTCCTGCCATCCCAGGTATCAGCCTGGTGAATCTTCACTGAACTCCTTCCATGGCAAGAACATCCTTCCTCAGATAAGGTGACCAAAACTGCACACAATACTCAAGATGTGGTCTCACCAGGGCCCTGTACAACTGCAGCAAGACATCCTTGTTCCTGTACTCAAACCCTCTCGCTACAAAGGCCAACATACCATTTGCCTTCTTAACCGCCTGCTGCACCTGCATGCTTACCTTCAGTGACTGGTGCACAAGGTCACCCAGGTCTCGTTGCACTTCCCCTTCTCCCAATCTATTGCCATTCAGATATCTGCCTTCCTGTTTTTGCCACCAAAGTGGATAACCTCACATTTATCCACGTTATATTGCATCTGCCATGCTTCTGCCCAATCACCCAACCTGTCCAAATCATCCTGTAGTTTCTCAGCATCCTCCTCACAGCACACACGCCCACCCAGCTTTGTGTCTGCTGCAAATTTGGAGATATTACATCTAGTTCCTTTGTCTAGATCATTAATATATATTGTGAATAGCTGGGGTCCAAGGACCCATCCCTGCGGTACCCCACTAGTCACTGCCTGCCATTCGGAAAAAGACCCGTTTATTCCAACTCTTTGCTTTCTGTCTGCCGACCAGTTCTCTATCCAAGTCAATACCTTGCCCCCAATCCCATGCGCCTTAACTATACACGCTAATCTCTTATGCGGGACCTTATCGAAAGCCTTCTGAAAGTCCAAATACACCACATCCACTGGTTCTCCCTTATCTATTTTACTAGTTACATCCTCAAAAAATGTACCTTTTGTAAATTCATGTTAACTTTGTCCAATCCTGTCACTGTTTTCCAAGTGCTTTGCTATTACATCTTTTATAATGGACTCTAGCATTTTCCCCACTACCGATGTCAGGCTTACTGGTCTGTAATTCCCTGTTTTCTCTCTACCACCTTTTTTGAACAGTGGGGTAACATTAGCTACCCTCCAATCCATGGGTACTGTTCCAGATTCTATCGAATGTTGGACGATGATCAGCAATGCATCTACTATTTCTAGGGCCACTTCCTTAAGTACACTAGGATGTAGATTATCAGGCCCTGGGGATTTATCGGCCTTCAGTCCCATCAATTTCCTTAACACCATTTCCTTACAAATACTGATTTCCTTCAGTTCCTCCCCTTCATCAGACCCTATGTTCCACGACATCTCTGGGAGGTTATTTGTGCCCTCCTTTGTGAAGACAGAACCAAAATATGTATTTAATTTGTCTGCCATTTCTTTGTTCCCCATTATAAATTCCCCTGATTCTGACTGCAAGGGACCTGCGCTTGACTTCACCAATCTTTTTCTCTTCACATATCTATAAAAGCTTTTACAGTCAGTTTTTATGTTCCCTGCAAGCTTACTCTCATTCTATTTTTCCTTTCTTAATTAATCCCTTTCTTACACCGCCCGTCCTCTGCGTGCACACCGCCCGTCCTCTGCGTGCACACCGCCCGTCCTCTGCGTGCACACCGCCCGTCCTCTGCGTGCACACCGCCCGTCCTCTGCGTGCACACCGCCCGTCCTCTGCGTGCACACCGCCCGTCCTCTGCGTGCACACCGCCCGTCCTCTGCGTGCACACCGCCCGTCCTCTGCGTGCACACCGCCCGTCCTCTGCGTGCACACCGCCCGTCCTCTGCGTGCACACCGCCCGTCCTCTGCGTGCACACCGCCCGTCCTCTGCGTGCACACCGCCCGTCCACTGCGTGCACACCGCCCGTCCACTGCGTGCACACCGCCCGTTCTCTCCCTGCACACCGCCCGTTCTCTCCCTGCACACCGCCCGTTCTCTCCCTGCACACCGCCCGTTCTCTCCCTGCACACTGATGTAAAAAGATTACTGAGAGCTTGGTTTGAGTATAAAACAAGGCTTTAATCAACTGTTTCAAAACCATGAGATTTCTAGTTACATCACTAGTTCCTGGTTACCGAAACATCCTGAGCAAGCTGGGCCCACGCCCGAGTATTTATACTCCTTGGACGGCACCACCAGCTGGCCGCCCAGAGTTACCTCATGAGTCATGATAAGATTCATGACACACAACCCGCTTGTTTTCTCCCTGTTCTCTCCATACACGCTGACTGCCCGACAGTGCAATTCCAAATTTTCCGACTGCTCTGATGTCCAGCCCCTGCGGTTCCAGCTACCCTACTGGAAGTGTGAATGAGGCTGAGAATGAGCTCATGCTGTGATGCACTCCATGGTTCAATAACCTGCTGATACTAACCATTTACATTCAGTTATGACAAATAACGACCAGTTGAGCGCTGCCCGAGAAATTCATTCTCAGGATTCGGGCGTCGCTGGCAATGCTGGCACTTATTGGGCCAGAAATTCCAGAACGGGGCTTGCAGCGCGTGCAAGCCCCGTATTTGCACTTACCCCGCGCTCCTGCCAATCAGCTCCAGGGACGCCTGCACTTCCAGAAACTGAAACAAGAATCCCGGGCAGCGTATGACGTCACGCCGCCCAGGAGTGCAGCCAGCGCGGCCCCAGGAGCGTGCAGTGTTAAGTGAGACACGCCCCTTGAGGTCTCAGTTTCACTGGGCACGCCCCCAATGTTTCTGTCAAGCTGCTTTGCTTTTTTACATGCAAAGCAGCAGTTTAAATAGGTTTTTGGAAGTTTTTTTAAGATTTTGGTAACTTTTATAAACTTTTTTAAATGTTTACATTATTTTGAGTAATCTGAAGTAGTTTTAAAGAGAATTAAAGCAATTTAAAGACTTTTAAAAGCCCCAAAAGAATTTTTTTAATTCCATTTATTTATTTAGCAATGTCGTCGTCATACGTGTCTTCACACTGTTCCCTTTGGGGAACTGTATGAAGTGGTGGAAGGATTTATGGCCGTGATTAACGCTCATTCCGTGACCGTAACCATCTTTGAACCAACCATTAGGGCGGTTAGTCCTATGGCGGGAGGGTTTTACGGGCTCCCACAAGCTATACAAGGAGGGGGTGCCACCCACACCCACGGACGCAAATATCCCACTGGATGTCAACCCAGAATTTAGAGCCGGAGCTCCGACTCCACTTGCCGGGACTGTCTGGAGCGGGGTTCGAAACCCTACCCTGATCTGGCCCAGCGGCGGGGATCCTACCGCTATGACAAACGCCCAATCCGATTAGCAACGTGAAATGGCAGCATAGGGCTCCAGTCACGGGGAGGGAAAAGGCGCAGGAAACGTATGGGTGTCACCTTTTGTGCGGAGTGGGCCTTTTGCGTAGCAGTAAGCATCCCCTCCGCTGGGCCAGAAGGAGTAGGGTTTTGAACCCCACTCCAGACAGTCCCGGCAAGTGGAGTCGGAGCTCCAACTTTAAATTCTGGGTGGACATCCAGCGGGATACTTGCGTCCGTGGGTGTTGGTGGCCCCCCCCCCTCAGATGGGTTGTGGGAGCCCGTAAAACCCTCCCGCCATAGGACTAACCACCCTAATGGCTGGTTCAAAGATGGTTACGGTCATGGAATGAGCGTTAATCACGGCCATAAATCCTTCCACCACTTCATACAGTTCCCCAAAGGGAACAGTGTGAGGATACGTCCGATGATGACCTCTTGCGCAATGCACCTCCTTGGACCCTCAGTCACAGATGCGAGGGGGCAAGTCGTGCAAGTGTTAAATTTTTTATTTTATTGACATGTAAAATGTTGGCCCAATAATTCCCTTCCAAATGCGCTAGTACGGTCGGGGTACTTACGCATCTGGCCGGATGAAATGCCGGTTTTCAGCATGCACAGTGCATGTGGGGAAAACCGGCATTTCCTGTCCTCTGAATGAAGGGGTTCAGAGGCAGAACGCGTGCGACTGCACATGCAGCGCGTGCGCAGTATAATTCGCCGCTTTCATTAATGCTTTCAGTGAGGTCCAGTCATTACAACTTACACATGAAAAAAGCATGGGTACAGTTGCTACAGAGGCTGCGGAGGAAGATATTTCTTATCGTGGAGCTTCTGAAAGTATGTATGTCTGTATATATTCCTTTGCGTGTTATGTATATATTCCTTTACTTATGTGTATGAATGTATTATTTAATTATGACTTTCAGAGAAAGTAACTTATTGGAAAATCATAATTAAAAACATACATTCATAGTAAAGGAATATAAAACATACATACATATACGTAAAGGAATATATGTGGACATACATACATAACTCATTCTCACATTCCATTCACACAGCCACAATTGCTCCTTCTACCTACCGTTCTGAAAACCCTTTTAAAAAAAAAAAAAAAAAAAAAAATTTTAACTTTAAAACTTACTTAAAATTTCTTAAAATAACTTCCCTCCCTTTCCCAAACAAAAATATTGCATTTCAAAAGCTCCACGATAAAATATATCTTCCTCCGCAGCCAATGAACCACTTTACACTTGCTTTTTTTCAGTGTAAGTTCTGAGGACTTACCCTCACGGATTTCATGAATGAAATCCACGAAGTTCACTGCGCAAGCGCTGCCTGTGCAGTCGCACGCGCTCGAGGTCTGGAAATGCCGGCGTTCCCCGCATGCGCTGTTCCTGCTGAACGCCGGCATTTCCAACGGCCAGAAGCGTGAGTACCCCGAGCGCACTCACGCTTCTGGCCTGGAATTTCTGGCCCATTGAGAAGGTGGTGGTGGGCGGTTTGATACAAGTGGCCACTTCAAAGGGCAGTTAAGAGTCAACCACATTGGAGTTACATGTTGGCCAGACCAGGTAAGTGCAGCAGGTTTCATTCCCCAAAGGGTATAAGTGAGCCAGTTGGGTTTTTATGACAACCCAACAACTTCATGGCCACTGTTACTGACACCAGCTTCCTATTTCCAGATTTTGCTAATCCTGAATACAAATTCACAAACTGCCCTGGTGGGATTACGAACTCACGTTCTACTGAGATTAATAGTCCAGTTCCTGGATTACTAGCGCAGTAACATAACCACTACACTACCATACCTGGGTGAAAAATGAAAGGAAAGTGGGAGAAATTGGGGAGTGGGGGCAGGTGAGTCATTCCTTCCTGAGTGACCTTGTTCTGTGTTTTTTTCCCTCCAATGGGACCGCCGCTAGCGGAAGCATGTCCGAGGAGAAGTCGTGCAATTTGGAGTGCGCCATCTGCTTCAGCATCTACAACAACGTCTTCAAAACGCCAAAGGTGCTGAACTGCGGCCACACGTTCTGCCTGGAGTGCTTGGCCCGCATGAACATGAAGTCGCACGAGGCCGAGGCCATCAAGTGCCCCATGTGTCGCGGCCTGACGTCGTTGCCCAAGGATGGGCTGCCCAGATTGGGCAACGACCCAGCCATCCTGTCCGGCCTGCCGGAGGCGATGCAGAGGGCGTACAGCATCCGCTTCAACCGGAACAAAGGGAAGCTTTTCGTGAAGGGGCCGAGCTCCCAGACAAAGAAGAAGAAAGTCAAGACGTTCTTCATCCGCACAGTGAGTCAGAGCCTAGACGTGGGTCACCCAGCCGAACAGGACAGTCACAGGGAGCAAGGCAAGAGCTGCTGGTGTTGGATTCACAACAAGTGCACCTGCGCAGTGACAATTATTGTTATCCTGCTGATTATAGGTCTTCTCATCAGTTCCATTTGGGTGTTTATGGTCTATTAGCCATCGAAGGGCAACGGATATAATCCGCCCAAAAGTCACCACCAGCAGCGGTAATTAATCACAGCTTCCCGCACCAATTCATTCAACACCTCAAAGTGACCAGAAATAGGAACTTCATGGAGAATGACAATTCCTGGTGTGCATGGAAAAGGATATTCAGACTATCGAATTTGCTGGAGCATTGACATGGATTGCAATTGTATTTCTATCTTGTGTATCTTCTAAGTACAGGCCACCATGTATATAATGTCATTTTCACATGCTTATATCTGATTTTACTTTTGTTAAATCAACCACGCTGAAGCTAACAGGCTCCAAGTTTTTTTAAGTGATGACCAGGATCCTGCTAGGCGTTCTCGACACTGTTCTCCATCTGCTGGGTACCTGCATTACTCAACTCCTGTCTAAAAAGGAAGTGATTAAAAGGAAGAATATCCAAAACAAAGTATCGGCCAATACAAATTAGTGTCCAACACAAAGTAATGTCCAACACAGAGTAATAGCCAATATAAAGTAGGGTCAAACATAAAGGAGTGTCCAAATGTCCAATACAATGTAGTGTCCAACAAAAAGTAGTGTCCAACATAAAATGTATCCAATGTAGTGTCCAAAATGAACTAGCGTCCATCATAAAGTTGTGTCCAACACAAAGTAGTGTCCGTTCTCACCCGACGGCGGGACATTACTCAGCAGCCACTACACTACAAAAGTTATTACCCGTTTGCTGGTGGCCTGAAATGGAGTAGCATAACAATATGCTAATCGCTGCCTGCCCTGCCTACAGACAAACCCTCCTTCGTGTTCCAATTGTGCCTTGCTTAGGTCACCGCCCCCTCCCGAGGGACCATGGACACACCTACAGATTGACTTTATTGGCCCGTTCACAAAATCCAAGGGTGACTACGAGTGCGCGTTTGTGGTAATTGATCAGTTCACTAAATGGATCGAGGCGTTTCCCACAAGAAACAATAAGGCGCGCACTGCTGCCCGAATTCTCCTGAGCGAGGTGTTCTGTAGGTGGGGATTACCGCTACAAGCGGATAGTGATCAGGGTCCACACTTCACGGGGGAAGTTTTCACAACCCTACAAGAAATGTTACAGATAAAACATAAATTGCACATTGCACACCATCCACAATCATCGGGGATTATGGAGGGGGGGAATCGAACTCTAAAAACAATGCTGCAGAAGCTGTGTACAGAACACCCCACTCAGTGGGCTAACATGCTGCCCTTATGTTTGATGGCAATACGTTCTACCCCACATGGGACTGCGAGGGCAAGTCCATATGAGGCTATGACTGGGAGACAAATGCGGATACCAGGACACGTAACATTGGGAAATAACACCCCATTAAACTTACAACCCTATAGCCAAAAATGGTTACAAATCTTGATAGATCATGGCCTAGAAATTCGGGTCGGGGGCTTCCCGCGGGTGTAAGCCCCCGACCTGTCCTTACCTAGCGCGCCGGCCGTTGAGCTGTGGGCCCGCGTGGGGTTCCGATCCTGGGCCTCCTCCAACTGCCGGCGCGCAGTGCTCGCGTATCCCAGGGGTGCAGTTAGTTCGATGCGTCCCCTGGGATCACGTGGGCCATGGAGAGCAAATGGTAGCAGGGAATCTGTATTCATAGATTTGACAGGAAGACCTGTCAAATCTATGAATACAATTCAGCCCCAAAACATAACTAAAACTTCAAATAAATTTTTAAAAACATCACATTTTAAAAATAACTATAAATGACATAAATAACTATTTTAAACAATAATTTAAATTTTTGAAAAAGTTAATTACAGTTTCTAATGGGGCTAAAAATAAACTTACCTTTCTTTAAAGTGTTTAAAAATAATAAACCTGTGGAAAAAATGTTTTAATTTTCCTTAATTCACCACTTACCTTGCTAAAAGCAGGCCTTGCGACTGCTTTTTAAAAGCGTAGCTCCTGGAGACTCACCCTCCCGGAGAAACCTGCAAAAAAACGGAAGTTCCAGGCGTACGCGCTGCCTCTCCGGCGCACGCGTTCGACCTGTGAACCCCTTCCTTTAAGGGAACGGAAGTTCCGGTTTCCCACGCATGCGCAGTGCATGCACGAAACCGGCACTTCCATTGGGCCTACGCATGAGTACCCAGCGCGTATTCACCCGTGGGGACCCAAAGTTCTGGCCCCATATGGACGAGGTGAACAGGCTGGTGGCCATTAACACACAAAGTGTGTGAACAAATCAAGCGATATGATAAGAGGGTAAAACCATTTGAGTATGAGGTTGGGGACCAGGTAATGTTACAAAATTTCTCTACAAAAAACACTCGTTCGAGGTAAAATGGACAGGCCCTCAGACCATAGTAGATAAATTAAATCCAGCTGTGTACTGAATGTTCCATATGGCCTGAAGGGAGAACCTAAACTAAAGTGGTTCCATGTCAATCAGATGAAAACGGTTAAGAAGTAAGATGTTACATTTTGGTCTACCCACAGGTTAAAGATGTGTCTCTCTATACTGATATTGATGTTTGGATGTGCAACAAGCTCTACGGAGGTAACAAAAACTTAACATTACCAGCAACATCTGTACATTGGACCAAGGAGGCAAATGCGCTCCACTCCCCATCTATGGAACGGAACCTCAAATTATTGGCGGACATAAACAATCAAAGAACCATAGTGGTTCACCTGAGACATATGGTGGGGATGTGCCAGTTTGGCTCAGAAACAGTACAAAAGATAATGTAACAACATCATATGTGATGGGTTGTGGTACACTACAAGAAAAAAGTGTAGAGTTGGGAAAATAAAAGATGGGTGTGGTGTGTGTATCAGGTGCGGGATAAGGAACAAAATAGGCCCAAATGCGTGGAAATTCCTGAGGAAAAATAATGGAATCTGGGAACAGGTACAAGAATCAAACCAGGGCCCAGTAACTTTAGAGAGCAAGGAATACATACAATGATGTTGGCCTCAGTGGTGGAAGAAATACAGCGGCCAGTATTCTTGTATTGGGTCAAATATAATCTCGGACCTTAAAAATCAGAGTGATGATTGGCTTCCTATACCCGAAGGTAATACCAAGATTACCACAACAGGGGATGAACCCTTTATGACAACCTTTAAACATTGGGGAAATTATAGAGACCCCAAGAACGAGGATAGCAGCAAAGTAGAATTCAAAAATGCGATAACCGGATGTGTAAGGGAGGATGGGTATTTCTATGGCGTTAGGCTCACACCCTATGAGAAAACAAACCATTCAGAACCCCAAGAGGGAGTACTCGAGAAATAATGCCCCCAATTAAAACCAGGACCTGGGAATGGTCTTGTAATTACCCCTACCTATAAAGCAGTGTATCATCAAGTAATACCAGACGTGGCCCCTGTTATCCTCAATTTAACAGACCTAATACTACCAAAGGGGTGCCCTGACAAAACAACACAATTAACTCAGAATGCTGCAGCAGGTTTTTAGCCAATACTGGGAAAAGGCGGCTTTGTCGATGAGCACAGAGAAATCAGAAGGGGCCTTCCGCCACGAGCTTAGTACCATTCAAGAGGAAGGCCAGGGAAAGAGTAGGTGAAGAAGAGGATTGATAAATGGGCTCACGGGTTTCAACACAGTAACCTCAGTAGTTAACTCAATGGACTCTGCAGATTTACAGAGACAGTTACAAACGGTAAGGGAGAAATTGAAGGAGATATTCAGTGAGGAATACAGTATAGAAAGCGAGGAGCTAGGGGAGAATCAGTTAATGACCATACACCTGTGAGACATCATACACGGGATAGAGGATCACGCCAAACGAATTAATGATCTGATTAGAGAAAACAGAAATGCCTCTGATCAAGCAGCCCATAATGATGTATGCGTTATGTATGGGAATTGGCAGGTCGAACAAACTAGGGAAAACCTTCAGACCATCAATAAGGGACGTCTCCCCACTTGAGTCACTAATAAACAGATATCAGGGCTATCCAGCTATTATGATGATGCAGAACTATGTAAGATCAGAAGTTTGATTAGGGTTCACCCGTCAAACATGAATGCCATGAGGTAGTGGGTCAAAGTTTGATGGGACTAAAACTACAAATTCCTAGTCTAATGAATCGAACCAGGCTCAACCCTTTATTTAGAATAGAGAATGTAGGAGTAGTAAAAGGAAATACCATTAACTGACTTCTCACAGCACCACAATGGTTAATACAGTTAGAAAAACTAACATGGATTGAACCAAACCTACAAGGATGTAGTACGAAAGAGGATGCCCTTGTTTGCCCATATAATTTAGTATCCAACATAATGTAGTATCCAACATAAAGTAGTATCCAACACAAAGTAGTATCCAACACAAAGTAGTATCCAACATAAAGTAGTATCCAACACAAAGCAGTATGCAACATAAAACCATATCCAAAATATAACAGTATCCAACATAAATTAGTGTCCAACAAAAAGTAGTGTCCAAAATAAAGTCGTGTCCAACAGAAAGTAGTGTCCAACAGAAAGTAGTGTCCAACAGAAAGTAGTATCCAACATAAAGTAGATTCCAAAATAAAGTAGTATCCAACCAAAAGTAGTTTCCAACATAAAGTAGTGTCCAACAGAAAGTAGTCTCCAACATAAAGAAGTGTCCAACGTAAAGTAGTATCCATCATAAAGTAGTATCCAACTTAAATAAGTACCCGGCGTAAAGTAGCGTCCAACGTAAAGGAGTATCCGACACAGTAGTATCCAACACAAAGTAGTATCCAACACAAAGCAGATGGGGGGCACGGTGGCATAGTGGTTAGCACTGTTGCCTCACAGCGCCAGGGACCCGGGTTCAAATCTGGCCTTGGGCGACTGTCTGTGTGGAGTTTGCACATTCTCCCTGTGTCTGCGTGGGTCTCCTCCGGGTGCTCCGGTTTCCTCCCACAGTCCAAAGATGTGCAGGTTAGGTTGATTTGGCTATGATAAATTGACCCTTAGTGTTAGGGGATTAAATACGTGGGGTTACGGGGAAAGGGTGGGATATGTGTCGGTGCAGGCTCGATGGGCCGAAATGGCCTCTATCTGCACTGTAGATTCTGTGATTCTGTGATTCCCTGATAAGTTACGATCCCACATAAAGTATTATCCAACAGAACATAGTATCCATCATAAAGTAGTATCCAACACAAAGTAGTATCCAACATATTGTAGTATCCAACACAGATTATTATCCAACACAAAGTAGTATCCAGCACAAAGTAGTATCCAAAACAAAGTAGTATCCAAAACAAAGTAGTATCCATCACAAAGTAGGGTGCAACATAAATTAATACCCGACATAAAGTAGTATCCAACTTAAATTAGTATCCGACATAAAGTAGTATCCAACATAAAGAAGTGTCCAACATAACATAGTATCCAACATAAAGTAGATTCAAACATAAATTAGTGTCCAACATAAAGCAGTATCCAACATAAAGCAGTAACCAACATAAAGTAGTATGCAACATAAAGCAGTATCCAACATAAAGTAGTAGCTGACATAAATTAGTATCCGACATAAAGTAGTATCCAACACCAAGTAGTTTCCAGCATGAAGTAGATTCAAACATAAATTAGTGTCCAACATAAAGAAATACCCAACATAAAGTAGTAGCCAACATAAAGTAGTAACCAACATAAAGTAGTATCCAACACAAAGTAGTATCCAACATAAAGTAGAATCCAACATAAAGTAGTATCCAACATAAATTAGAATCCAACATAAAGTAGTATCCAACATAAATTAGTATACAACATAAAGTAGTACCCAACATAAAGTAGTGTCCTACATAAAGTAGTACCCAACATAAAATAGTATCTGATGCGCTATCAATTACTCATAAAAGACTGAGAGTTAAGAGAGTAACTAAAGGCTTTTATTAGCAAAGAACAGAGCATGCCTCTCGTGGTTGACTGGGTTCCAAGAAGGCAGGGGGCTGCAGGTCAATCACCTTTATACCTGGGCCTGTGTGGGTGGAGCCAGCCGAGACATGTTGAGGCATGCATAGGTACAACAGTGTGTAACAACAACAACAACAGTGGTTTACCACAGTATCCAACATCAAGGATTTTCCAACATTAAGTAGATTCAAACATAAATTAGTGTCCAACATAAAGTAGTATCCAACATAAATTAGTGTCCAACATAAAGTAGTATCCAGCATAAAGTTGTATCCAACATAAAGTTGTAGCCAACATAAAGTAGTATCCAGCATAAAGTAGTATCCAGCATAAAGTAGTATCCAACATAAATTAGTGCCCAATATAAAATAGTATCCAACATAAAGTAGTATGCAACATAAAGTAGTATCCAACATAAAGTAATACCCAACATAAAGCAGCATCCAACATAAAGTAGTAACCAGCATAAAGGAGGACCCAACACAAAGTAGTATCCAACATAAAGTAGCATTCAAAATAAAGTAGTAACCAACGTAAAGTAGAATCCAACATAAAGAAGTATCCAACATAAAGTAGTATCCAACATAAAGCAGTATCCAACATAAAGTAGTACCCAACATAAAGCAGCATCCAATATAAAGTATTAACCAACATAAAGTAGTATCCAACATAAAGCAGTATCCAACACAAAGCAGTATGCAACATAAAGCCATATCCAAAACATAATACTATCCAACATAAAGTAGTGTCCTAAATAAAGTAGTGTCCAAAATAAAGTCGTGTCCAACAGAAAGTAGTGTTCAACACAAAGTAGTATCCAACACAAAGTAGATTCCAAAATAAAGTAGTATCCAACCAAAAGTCGTTTCCAACATAAAGTAGTGTCCAACAGAAAGTAGACTCCAACATAAAGAAGTGTCCAACGTAAAGTAGTATCCATCATAAAGTAATATCCAACATAAAGCAGTATCCAACATAAAGTAGTATCCAACATAAAGCAGTATCCAACATAAAGCAGTATCCAACATAAAGTGGTACCCAACATAAAGCAGTATCCAACATAAATTAGTGTCCAACATAAAGTAGTGTCCAACATAAAGTAGTACCCAACATATATTAGCATCCAACATCAAGTATTTTCCAACATAATGTAGTGTCGAACATAACGTAGTATCCAACATAAAGTAGTGTCCAACATAAAGTAGTACCCAACATAAAGTAGTATCCAACATAAAGTATTTTCCAACATTAAGTAGATTCAAACATGAATTAGTGTCCAACATAAAATAGTATCCAGCATAAAGTAGTACTCAACATAAAGTAGTATCCAACATAAATTAGTATCCAACAGAAAGAAGTATCCAACATAAAGTAGTAGCCAACATAAAGTAGTAGCCAACATAAAGTAGTAGCCAACATAAAGTAATATCCAACATAAAGTAGTATCCAACATATTGTAGTATCCAACATAAATTAGCAGCCAGCACAAAGCTGTATCCAACATGAAGCCATATCCAAAAAGAAATATGATCCAACATAAAGTAGTATCCAACATAAAGCAGTAACCAACATAAAGTAGTATTCAACACAAAGTAGTATGCAACATAAAGAAGTGTCCAACGTAAATTAATATCTGACATAAAGTAGTATCCGTCATAAAGTAGTATCCAACATAAAGTAGTAGCCAACATAAATAAGTATCCGACATAAAGTAGCATCCAACGTAAAGTCGTATCCGACACAGTAGCATCCAACACAAAGTAGTATCCAACACAAAGCAGAATCCAACAGAAGTTACGATCCCACATAAAGTAGTATCCAACATAACGTAGTATCCATCATAAAGTAGTATCCAACACAAAGTAGTATCCAACATATTGTAGCCTCCAACATAGATTAGTATCCAACATAGATTATTATCCAACACAAAGTAGTATCCAACACAAAGTAGCAACCAACACAATGGAGTATCCAACATAAAGTAGTATCCAACACAAATAAGTATCCAACACAAAGTGGGGTGCAACATAAATTAGCATCCGACATAAAGCTGTATCCAACATAAAGTAATATCCAACTTAAATAAGTATCCAACATAAATTAGTGTCCTACATAAAGTAGTGTCCAAAATAAAGTCGTGTCCAACAGAAAGTAGTGTCCAACATAAAGTAGTATCCAACATAAAGTAGTTTCCAACATAAAGTAGATTCAAACATAAATTAGTGTCCAACATAAAGTAGTACCTAACATAAAGCAGTATCCAACATAATGTAGTACCCAACATAAAGCAGTATCCAACATAAAGTAGTATCCAACATAAAGTAGTAACCAACATAAAGCAGTATCCAACATAAAGCAGTATCCAACATAAAGTAGTAGCTGACATAAATTAGTATCCGACATAAAGTAGTATCCAACACCAAGTAGTTTCCAGCATGAAGTAGATTCAAACATAAATTAGTGTCCAACATAAAGAAATACCCAACATAAAGTAGTAGCCAACATAAAGTAGTAACCAACATAAAGTAGTATCCAACATAAAGTAGTATCCAACATAAAGTAGTATCCAACATAAAGCAGTACCCAACATAAAGTAGTATCCAACATAAAGTAGTATCCAACATAAATTAGTATCCAACATAAAGTAGTATCCAACATAAAGTATCCAACATAAAGTAGTATCCAACATAACATAGTATCCAACATAAAGTAGTATCCAACATAAAGCAGTATCCAACATAAAGCAGTATCCAGCATAAAGCAGTACCCAACATAAAGCAGTATCCAACATAAAGTAGTAACCAACATAAAGTAGCATCCAACATAAAGCAGTATCCAACAGAAAGTAGTAACCAACATAAAGTGGTATTCAACATAAAGTAGCATCCAACATAAAGCAGTATCCAACATAAAGTGGTGTCCAACATAAAGTAGTACCCAACATAAAGTAGTATCCAACATAAAGTAGTATGCAACATGAAGTAGTGTTCAACATAAAGTAGTACCCAACATAAAGTAGTATCCAACATAAAGTAGTGTCCAACATCAAGCAGTGTCCAACATAAAGTAGTATCCAACATAAAATAGTATCCAACATAAAGTACTACCCAACACAAAGTACTATCCAACATAAAGTAGTATCCAACAAAAAGTAGTATCCAACATAAATTAGTGTCCAACATAAAGTAGTACCCAACATAAAGTAGTACCCAACATAAAGTAGTATCCAACATAAAGCAGCATCCAAAATAAATTAGTGCCCAACATAAAGTAGTATCCAACATAAAGCAGTTTCCAACATAAAGTAGTAACCAGCATAAAGGAGGACACAAGGCAAAGTAGTATCCAACGTAAAGTACTATCCAAAATAAAGTAGTAACCAACATAGAGTAGAATCCAACATAAAGTAGTATCCAACATAAAGTAGTATGCAACATCAATGTAGCACCCAACATAAAGCGGTATCCAACATAATGTAGTAACCAACGTAAAGTGGTACCCAACATAAAGCAGTATCCAACATAAAGTAGTATCCAACATAAAGGATTATCCAACACAAAGTAGCATCCAACATGATGTAGTATCCAAAACAAAGTAGTATCCAACATAAAGTAGTATCCAACATAAAGTAGTACACAACATAAAGTAGTGTCCAACTAAAGTAGTGTCCAACATAAATTAGTATCCAACATAAAGTAGTATCCAACATAAAGTAGCATCCAACATAAAGTAGTACCCAACATAAATTAGTGTCCAACATAAAGTAGTATCCTGCATAAAGCAGTATCCAACATAAAGTAATATCCAACATAAAGTAGTATCCAAAATAAAGTAGTAACCAACATAAAGTAGTATGCAACATAAAGTAGTATCCAACATAAAGGAGGACCCAACACAAAATAGTATCCAACATAAAGTAGTATCCAAAATAACGTAGTAACCAACATAATGTAGAACCCAACATAAAGTAGTATCGAACATAAAGTAGTATCTAACATAAAGTAGTATCCAACATAAAGTAGTATCCAACATAGAGCAGTATCCAACATAGAGCAGTACCCAACATAGAGCAGTACCCAACATAAAGTAGTATCCAACATAAAGCAGCATCCAACATAAATTAGTGTCTAACATAAACTAGTGTCCACACAAAGTAGCATCCAACATGATGTAGTATCCAAAACAAAGTGGTATCCAACATAAAGTAGTGTCCAACTAAAGTAGTGTCCAACATAAAGTAGTATTCAACATAAAGTAGTATCCAACAAAGTACTATCCAACATAAATTAGTATCCAACATAAAGTAATATCCAACATATAGAATCCAACATAAAGTAGTATCCAACATAAATTAGTGTCTAACATAAAGTAGTACCCAATATAAAGCAGTATCCAACATAAAGTAGTACCCAACATAAAGCAGAATCCAACATAAAGTAATAACCAACATTAAGTAGTATCCAACAGAAAGCAGGATCCAATATAAAATAGCATCCAACATAAAGTAGTAACCAACATAAAGTAGTATCCAACATAAAGTAGTGTCCAAGATAAATGTAGTACCCAACATAAAGTATTATCCAACATAAAGTAGTATCCAACATAAAGTAGTATCCAACATAAAGTAGTGTCCAACATAAAGTAGTACCCAACATAAAGTAGTGTCCAACATAAAGTAGTACCCAACATAAAGTAGTATCCAACATCAAGTATTTTCCAACATTAAGTAGATTCAAACATAAATTAGTGTCCAACATAAAGTAGTATCCAACATAAATTAGTGCCCAAAATAAAGTAGTATCCAACATAAAGTACTATGCAACATAAAGTAATATCCAACATAAAGTAGTATCCAACATAAAGTAGTAACCAGCATAAAGGAGGACCCAACACAAAGAAGTATCCAACATAAAGTAGCATCCAAAATAAAGTAGTAACCAGCATAAAGTAATATCCAACATAAAGCAGTATCCAACATAAAGTAATATCCAACATAACGTAGTATCCAAAATAAAGTAGCAACCAACATAAAGTAGTATGCAACATAAAGTAGTATCCAACATAAAGGAGGACCCAACACAAAATAGTATCCAACATAAAGTAGTATCCAAAATAACGTAGTAACCAACATAATGTAGAACCCAACATAAAGTAGTATCGAACATAAAGTAGTATCTAACATAAAGTAGTATCCAACATAAAGTAGTATCCAACATAAAGTAGTATCCAACATAAAGTAGTATCCAACACAATGTAGTATGCAACATAAAGTAATATCCAACATAACGTAGCATCCAAAATAAAGTAGTAATGAACATAAAGTAGAATCGAACATAAAGTAGCATCCAACATAAAGTAGTATCCAACATAAAGTAGTTGCCAACATAAAGTAGTATCCAACATAAAGTAGTATCCAACATAAAGCAGTATCGAACATGAATGTAGTACCCAACATAAAGCAGTATCCAACATAAAGTAGTAACCAACATAAAGTATTATTCAACATATGCAGTATCCAACATAAAGTTGTATCCAACATAAAGTAGTATCCAACATAAAATAGTACCCTACATAAAGTAGTATCCAACATAAATTAGTATCCGACATAAAGTAGTATCCAACATAAAGTAGTATCTGACATAAATTAGTATCGAACCTAAAGTAGTAACCAACATAATGTAGTATCCAACATAAAGTAGTATCCAACATAAAGTAGTATCAAACACAAATTAGCATCCAACATATAGTAGTATCCAACATAAATTAGTATCCAACATAAAGTAGTATCCAACATAAAGTAGTATCCCACATAAAGCAGTACCAACATAAAGTAGTACCCAACATAAAGTAGTAACCAACATAAAGTAGTATCCAACATAAAGCAGTATCCAACATAAAGTAGTAACCAACATAAAGTAGTATCCAACATAAAGTAGTATCCAACATAAAGCAGTAACCAGCATAAAGTAGTCTCCAACATAATGTAGTAGCCAACATAAAGTAGTGTCCAACAGAATGTAGTGTCCAACAGAATGTAGTATCCATCATAATGCGGTAACCAACATAAAGTAGTATCCAACATAAAGTATTATCCAATATAAAGTAGTATCCAACTTAAAGTAGATTGCAACATAAATTAGTGTCCAACATAAATTAGTATCCAACATAAAGGAGTTTCCAACATAAAGAAATATCCAACATAAAAAGTTTCCAACATAAAGTAATATCCAACATAAAGTAGCATCCAACAAAAATTAGTGTCCTTCATAAAGTAGTATCTGTTAAGTCTGTGTGTCCCAGTTAAGCTTATTATAAATCACTGGACACAGACCACAAGAATAACTTTAACAGGTCTTTACTATTCGGAGGTCAGGGCTGAACTGCCCAGCAAATCCCTACACAACACTTATATACCGGTGTGGTCACCACCGGTATTACAGTATACAGCAGCCAAGAGAAAGTAGTACATCTCTTAAGGTAGTTCTCTTAAGGTGGAACAGGTTACATACACCACAATCCTCCCTTTTTAGCTTAACAGTTATATCCCCATTTAACATGACATAATAACATATATATATATATACAACTTCATGCAAAACAGTTCAAAGATTCAGGCCTAGAAATTCATTGTAGCCACTTTTGGGGCGGTAAAGTCGGGCGGCCGCTAAAGTTTGCGCCCGGCGCAAAATCGAGGCCTCTTCTCCAATATTCATTAGCTTCGCCCTAAGAGTTTGCTCGAGCGCTAAAACTGGCACTGCACGCCTCTCTTTAGGCGCTAAGCCGGAGGTGCTGAGCGAGAGCGCCGAGGCCGGGCGCAGCGCAGGTGCGGCCATCTCGTGATTGACAGCAGACACCCTGGTGCCGGCCAGCTCTTAAGGGGGAAGGGTCGACTTGGTCTGCTGCCACGCCCTGGATAGTGGAGCCCTCCAGCTAGGCCTGAACACTGCTGCTGGACCCAAATAGCGCCTGAAGCCATGCAGAAGGCCCGTGAACGAGCGCAGCGCTTCTCAGAGCTCGATCTGAGTGTGCTGGTTGGTGGTGTGGAGAAGAGGCGCCATATTTTGTACCCGGGCAATGGCACGAAGGCGCCGGTCCGCGTCTACCGGAGAGCCTGGAGGCATGTCGCCAGCAAGGTGTCAGCCAACAGCGAGGTCCCCAGGACCGGTGTCCAATGCCGCAAAAAGTTTAATGACCTCACTCGGATTGTCAGGGTGAGTACCCTTTCCAGTGTCCTCCTCATCCTTGCATGTGCACCTCACATTATGGGCAAAGGGACCTGAAAGCCCTAATGGCCAGCCCTCATCCAGCAGCTATGGGACAGGCATGAACATCAATTGCACATTCTGCACTTAACACACTGGCCAAGCTATTCCACCATGGGAGGCAGTGCACACAAGATCAGGGCTACACACTGGCCAGGCTATTCCACCATGGGAGGCAGTGCACACAAGATCAGGGCGACACACTGGCCAGGCTATTCCACCATGGGAGGCAGTGCACACAAGATCAGGGCGACACACTGGCCAGGCTATTCCACCATGGGAGGCAGTGCACACAAGATCAGGGCGACACACTGGCCAGGCTATTCCACCATGGGAGGCAGTGCACACAAGATCAGGGCTACACACTGTACTTAGAGGCCGTCCTTTCTCTTGCAGGCCAAGCTGGCCAATAATAAGAAGAGCCGGACTGCGACCGGGGGAGGCCGACCCCAGATCCAGCCGCTCACCGAGCTGCAACATCGCGTGGAGCGCATCATGGGTGGCCGGGTGATTGGCCCCGTTGCATGTGGAGATGCCGACCCTGTTCTGGGCACCAATGGTAAGGACATCACCTTTTGGACCTCTCTCGTCCCACTTGTGCATCAGATCTACATCCTTTGCCACTGTCCGACCAATGCGCTGAATGCCACCATTCATGCATCCCTCGCTGATGCCCTCTCCTCACTATAAAGCTACTCTTGTGCCTTCCTGCTTTCAGATGGTGAGGAGGAGGTCCCTGAACTTGCCAGTGACAGCCCCTCAGAAGAGGAGGAGGAGGAGGAGCAAGAGGAAGGCGGCCCATCAGGGGAACCCTCAGCTGCAGCAACCCATGCAAATGTAGGGGACACGTCTTCCCTGGAGGGGAGCGTGGCGGAAGTGTCGGAGGGGAGGGGAGCTCATGGGACCTGCGGCCTGCAGAAACGTGGGAGGGGGGTGGAAGCTCAGCGGCCTTCTCCCCAGAGGGGGGAAGGGTCGGAGGGGAGTCCAATTGCTGGGCCCAGCGGCGTCCAGCAACGCAGGAAGGGTCGGCCAGCTCGGTGGCCTTCTCCCCAGAGGGGGGAAGGGTCGGAGGGGAGTCCAATTGCTGGGCCCAGCGGCGTCCAGCAACGCAGGAAGGGTCGGCCAGCTCGGCGGCCTTCTCCCCAGAGGGAGAGTCCGGCCTCCAGTCCAGAGATGGTCTTCGCCGAGGAGATGGAACGCCTCGAGGACTTGTCCGCGGACTCGGAGCGCCGGCACACGGAGCTCATGGGGGTAGTGGCACGGTTGCCTGAGGCCATCGAGTCCCTCTCTCGGAGTGTGACCGACGTCGGGGCCTCACAGGCCATCAGTTTGGCGGAATTCGGGGCAGAGCAGGCAGCGAGTCGGGCGGCTCCCCCGGAGCGATCGAGACAGCGGAACCGTTGCTTGAGGACGCCGATTGTTTGTTCTATGATGTTCCTAGTCGCTTGATGGCTCTCGTTGTATGCCTCTTCAGCAGGGGTCCTGGGCGCGCGGAGCGGGGTCATGAGCCAGGTACACAAAGGATAGCCTTTGTCTCCGATAAGCCATCCTCTTGGGTGAGGCTGTGCCTGGAACATGTCAGCCACAGTTGTCTGTTGCAGGATAAAGGCATCGTGGCTGCTGCCTGGAAAGCGGGCATTGACAGCTAGGATGCGCTGCCTGTGGTCACACACCAGCTGTACGTTGAGGGAATGGTAGCCCTTCCGGTTGCGGTAATCCTCGGCATGCTCCAGAGGTGCCCGCAAAGCCACATGCGTGCAGTCAATGGCGCCCTGCACCATGGGGAAGCCCGCTATTCTTGCAAATCCCACTGCACGCTGCTGCTGCTTGTCCAGGGTCATGGGGAAGGAGATGAATTGATGTCTCCTTCTGAAAAGGGCTTCGGTCACCTGGCGGATGCAGCAATGCACGGCGAACTGGGAGATGTTAGCGATGTCCCCAGCAGCGGATTGGAAGGAGCCGGCGGCATAGATGTTGAGAGCCACCGTCACCTTCACTGCCACCGACAGAGACGTCCTGCGCATCAGCTGTGGCTGCAGATCTCTGAAGCAGCTGGCAGATTGTCTGCAACCACCTCCCTTCTGAATCGCAGCCTCCTAACACACATCGCGGCAGACATGGTCAGATAGGAGGACTGCTGGCGGTATACCCTGGGTGGGTAAGGCCTCAGTTGGCGACGCCTGTTGCCCCCTCTGCGTCTAGCCAGGGCTGCCACACTCTCACGGCGTCTCAGCCTTATGCCAGAAGGGCTTACAAAGTCAACACTGAGCTCTCAATGAAGGCAAAGATAATTGCTAAGCTCTGGCCTGAGCCAAAAATACCTGTCCTCCTTGGTCTCTCTCCAAAAAACCGTTGCACAAGAGTGAATGCTGCAAAATGGCTGGCCTTTATAGTGCAGGGTAAGTGCCCTTTAATTAGCGCTCCCTGCGGCCCGCCTCGGCTGTGTACCGTTCCACTTCACAGTCGTTAGGGCCGCCCGGCGCACAATGGGCCGGCGCGAGTGAAGTTCCGGTTCGGGGCGCACAAAGGGCGTTGTACGACGAAATGACATCATGATCTGCGCGCGCAGCAGGGCGTGCGCTAAGACTTTGCGCCGGCGCTAAATGTGTACTGCAGTTGGGGCGAGGCGCAGATCGCGCTGCGCCCGGGCGCTAAGCGCCTAGCGCTCGAGATCTACTCCTCCTAAGGCGCTAACGGCTGGCGCGCCCAACTGAATTTCTAGGCCTCAGTCTCTGAGGAGGCCTCCTGATTCGAGTTGGATAACGCCTTTCAGGGGTCTCTGATTCTTGTTGCTGGGTTGACTCATCTAGTTGGTCTCTTATGGATTGGACATCATCATCAGGTACATTCACTTCTGAGGTAGATGCTTCAGGTTCACTAACTTCTTCCACGGTTGTCTCTGCCGTAACCATAGGTTCGACCCTTGTTCTCGATTCTACCAGTTGGTCAGCACGACGCCGTATTACATTTTCACCAATATCTACCGTGTACATCAGGGGTCCTTGTCTGGCCCGAATTGTTCCAGATTGCCATTTCTCATTTTTATAGTCCCGGGCTAACACTGGTTGTCCTATTTCGAAACTCCGAGTGGTCTTGTTATTTATATGCTGGAACTGTTTGTTTTCAACTTCCCTCCGCACATTTGGTTTTAACAAGTCCAACCTGGGCCGCAACCTCCTGTTATAGAACATCATGGCAGGACTTTGGTTTGTCACTGCATGAGTGGCGTTTCGATATGCCAGTAGGAATTTGTCCACCTTGTGTTGTAGTGGAATCTGATCTTCGCTCATGGCCTTTATTGCTTTTTTGAACGTTTGTACAAATCTCTCGGCCAACCCGTTTGTAGCCGGATGATATGGGGCAGAGGTATGATGTTTCACCCCATTCTTCTTCATGAATTTCTGGAATTCTTCTGACACGAACTGCGGTCCGTTGTCTGAACATATTTGTTCTGGCAATCCATTTCTTGCAAATATCGTTCTTAGCACCGCGATCGTCTTTTCCGAGGTAGTGGTAGTCATCTTAATCACTTCTGGCCATTTAGAATGTGCGACAACCACAATTAAAAACATGGAGTCCATGAATGGACCAGCAAAGTCAATATGTACACGTTGCCATGGGGTTGAAGGCCATTCCCATGGATGCAGCGGTGCAATCGGAGGTGCATTTTGCACTTTTTGGCACCCTGAGCAGCTTTTCGTCAGATCCTCTATCTGTTGGTCGATACCCGGCCACCACACATAAGCCCTAGCAAGGCTTTTCATCTTGACTCCCCCCAGATGACCTTCATGCAGTTCCTTTAGAACTCTCTCTCTTAACTTAGGAGGAATAATCACCCTTGTTCCATACATCAATGTTCCTTGACAGACGGACAGCTGGTCTCGTCTTGCTGAGAATGCCGGTAACAGTGGATCACCATGTGCTGGCCATCCCTTCACTGTCACTTCGTAGACCCGGGACAGTGTCGGGTCGTTCCTGGTTTCTCTTTCAATACTTGCATTGGTGACTGGTAAACATTCGATGATGGTCGAGTGAAATAACTCAACAGGGTCAACCGTCGGTGCCTCCTCCTCTGTAGGTAGTGGCAGGCGCGACAGCCCATCAGCATTAACATGCTGCTGTGTACCTTTGAATTCAATCTGATATTGATGTGCCCCTAGGAAAAGGGACCATCTCTGGAGTCTCTGTGCTGTCATCACCGAAACACCCTTCTTAGGGTTAAAAATGGATACCAACGGCTGGTGGTCTGTCAGAAGCGTAAACTTTTGGCCCTGCAGGTAATGATTAAACTTCTTTACTCCCCACACAAGGCTGAGAGCCTCCCTGTCTATCTGAGCATAGTTGCGCTCAGCGGAGGTCAATGATCTGGATGCGAACGCGACTGGCCTCTCCAGGCCATTTGGCAACTTGTGTGAGAGTACTGCCCCAATACCATATGGAGAAGCATCACAAGCCAAACGAATAGGCAGCGTTGGGTTGAAGTGAGCCAACACTTCCTGAGGTGATCAATGCCTTGCTTTTGCGAAAGGCCCTCTTACAGTCCTCGCTCCACTTCCATGGTACCCCCTTCTGCAAAAGAGCGTTCAGCGGGTGCAGCACCGTGGATAAATTTGGCAGAAACTTATGGTAATAGTTAATCAACCCTAGGAACGACCTCAACTGGGATACATTATCCGGAGCGGGAGCCTTCACAACAGCTTCGATCTTGTCAGGAGACTTATGAAGCCCCCCCTGGTCAATGACATGACCACAGTACGAGATCCGCTTCTGAAAGAACTCACATTTCTGGCGATTAACTCGAAGTCCATATTCTTTCAATCTGGTGAGCACCAGTTCCAAATTTGCAAGGTGTTCCTCGTCATCATCTCCTGTAATCAAAATATCGTCCAGGTAACATTGTGTGCCTGGAACTCCCTGTAATACCTGCTCCATGGCCCTCTGTCAAATTGCTGGAGCCGATGCCACTCCAAAAACCAGTCTATTATACCGGTACAAGCCTCTATGCGTGTTGATCGTGAGATACTGGCGTGACTCTTCCTCAACTTCCATCTGTAAGTACGCCTGCGCCAGGTCTATCTTGGTGAAGTGTTTCCCGCCAGACAACGAAGCGAAGATATCCTCAATCCGTGGAAGCGGATACTGCACCGTGTGAAGCACCGGATTAACAGTGATCTTGAAATCTCCACAGATGCGAACCTTCCCCGGTTCCCCCGGCTTGTTGCTCGATGAACGCTTCATGACAGGAACAATGGGCGTGGCCCACTCACTCCAGTCTACCTTAGACAGTACTCCTGAATGTTCTAGCCCTTCCAGCTCAGCTTCCACAGCAGGTCGCATCGCATAAGGTACCGGTCTGGCTTTGAAAAATTTCAGGTTTGCATGTTCTTCAACCTTGATGTTTGCCGTAACTCCTCTCAGTGTTCCCAGTCCCTGTTGGAACACCTCTTTAGCATCGTCCAATCTTCTGGACAATCGTTTAGGTTTGACATCTTTTTTACCGGAATCTACCGTTAGTGCTTTTAAGGAATGCCAGTCCATATTTATTTTCCTAATCCACTCCCGTCCCAGTAGTGGTGGACCTCCCTCAGGTAGCACATATAAGTCCATTCCTCGGCTTTCTTTGCCCTTGTGGACCACCTTTACCTCTATCTTCCCAATGGGGTATACTCTTTGCCCCGTGTATGTTTTCAATACAATCTCCGTATCCCGTAGGGGAATATGTGGGAATAACCTTTTGTAATCTTGCTTATTCATGACCGTCAATGCCGATCCAGTGTCCAATTCCATCTTCGCTTGGACTCCTGCTATCTGAAGTGTGACCCAAATTGTTTGGAGGTCTGCTTCCTTACCAACATTGTGTACTCTTAGACTACCCAGTTCATTACTGCTGGAGTCTGAATCTGACTTCTGTTCATTCGAACTGTTCTCTGTCACCTTGTGTACCATTCTGTACTTTTCCTGCGGTGACTTTTTGTTGCTGGTCTTCTTTCCTGACCGGCATACTTTAGCTATGTGACCAAGCCTGCCACATTTTCTGCATTCCTGATTTTTGAACCAGCACTGGTTCTGATCGTGCGTTGTCTTTCCACAACGATAACATTTTACTGTACCCAAGACCATTTGATTGGTGCTGAGTTCCGGTGACCGTAGCTGCATTTCCGCCGTGCCTCTCGCTGCAGCTTCATGCGATGCTGCAATAGTGACAGCTTTATCAAGCGTAAGATCATTCTCCTCAAGCAGTCGCTTTTGTGTTCCTTCTTTTAACAATCCACACACAAATTTATCTCTCAGCGCATCTGCTAGTCCTGTTCCAAACTGACAGTGCTTTGATAGCTTACGCAGTTCAATTAAAAATTCAGCGTTGCTTTCGTCTTTCAGCTGCGTTCTTCTGTAAAATTTCAATCGTTCCGCTATCATCAGCGGCGTGGGGTTTAAACGATTTTTCAGGACAGTAACAATATTCGCGAAAGTCTGATCCGCCGGTTTATTTGGTGATAGAAGGTGCTTCAATAGCCCGTATGTCTTCGCACCCATTGAGCTTAATAAGGTTAGTGCTTTCTCATCATCTGGTACCTTATTTGCTTTACAATAAACTTCCATGCGTTCTACATACGTGGTCCACTCTTTGATATCGCTATCAAAGGTATTAATGTTCCCATGTTTAGGCATCCTTGCAAGTTTTAAAAAATTTTCCTTTTCTCAAAATGGCGGCTTCCCGCGCTGGTCGGTCTTTCCCGCGCTCGTCTTCTTCCCCCGCCGACTACAATGGCAGATTCCCACGTTTGCCTTCTTCCCCCGCTGGCTGCAATGGCGATTGCCGTGCTGCTGCCGTTCTCGCCTCCCCAGCGGTTCTCAATTCCCTGACGCTGCTTTGCCTCGCAGCCCCGCTTGCAGCCCGGTCCTTTACACTGGCTGCGTTTGAGTTCTCCGCGGCTCTCGTGCCTTAAGCTGCCCCAGTCGCTGCGCCTCTCGGCCTCAATTGCAGCTCGGCCCTTTTTACCGGCCGTGGTCGAGTTCTCCGCCCTTTTCCCTCCGTTTTCCCTCCCCCACTCCACAGTCAACGCGGCCGACTTTCTGCTCGTGTTGCTGATTGGCTTACCCACCACCATGGTAGAAGGGATGATCACTGCCTGTCGCTGATGGAGGGCTTCATGGTCAGAATTTTCTTTTTAACCCGGGTTCTCGATGCCTCCCGTGCGATGGTGCTCAGCAGGATGATGAGGACGGATGCCTCTTCTCGACACCCGTTCTGAGGACGAAGCTGCCTTGGATGTAAAACTGCCGCAGGGTAAGATCGGACTCGTCGTCACTGTTAAGTCTGTGTGTCCCAGTTAAGCTTATTATAAATCACTGGACACAGACCACAAGAATAACTTTAACAGGTCTTTACTATTCGGAGGTCAGGGCTGAACTGCCCAGCAAATCCCTACACAACACTTATATACCGGTGTGGTCACCACCGGTATTACAGTATACAGCAGCCAAGAGAAAGTAGTACATCTCTTAAGGTAGTTCTCTTAAGGTGGAACAGGTTACATACACCACAGTATCCAACATAAAGTATTTGCCAAAATAAAGTAGCATCCAAAAAAGGAGTATCCAACGTAAATTTGTATCCAAAACAAAGTAATATCCAACATAAAGTAGTATCCAACAAAAAGTAGTATCCAACATTAAGTAGTATCCAACATTAAGTAGTATCCAACATTAAGTAGTACCCAACATAAAGTAGTACCCAACATAAATTAGTATCCACCACAAAGTAGGGTCCAACATAAAGTAGTGTCCAAGATAAAGTAGTATCCAACATATATTAGTATCTGACATAAAGTAGTATCCAACATTAAGTAGTATCCAAAATAAAGTAGAATCCAACATAAAGTAGTATCCAACATAAAGTAGTATGCAACACAAAGCAGTATGCAACATAAAGCCATATCCAAAACATAATAGTATCCAACATAAAGTAATGTCCAACATAAAGGAGTGTCCAAAGTAAAGTCGTGTCCAACAGAAAGTACTGTCTAACATAAAGTAGTATGCAACATAAAGCGGTAACCAACATCAAGTAGTATCCAACATAAAGTAGTATCCAGCAAAAAGTAGTATCCAACACAAAGTAGAATCCAGAATAAAGTATTATCCAACCAAAAGTAGTTTCCAACATAAAGCCATGTCCAAGAGAAAGTAGTATCCAACATATATATTAGTATCCGACAAAGTAGTATCCAACACAAAACAGTATCCAACATAAGTTACGATCCCACATAAAGTAGTATCCAACATAACGTAGTATCCAACATAAAGTAGTATCCGACACAAAGTAGTATCCAACACAAAGCAGTATCCAACACAAAGCAGTATCCAACATAAAGTTACGATCCCACATAAAGTAGTATCCATCATAACATAATATCCATCATAAAGTAGTATCCAACACAAATTAGTATCCAACATATTGTAGCCTCCAACATAGATTAGTATCCAACACAGATTATTATCCAACACAAAGTAATATCCAACACAAAGTAGTATCCAACACAATGGAGTATACAACGTAAAGCAGTATCCAAAACAAAGTAGTATCCAACACAAAATAGTATCCAACACAAAGTAGGGTCCAACACAATGTAGGGTCCAAAACAATGTAGAGTCCAACACAAAGTAATATCCAACACAAAGTAGTATACAACATAAAGTAGTATCCAACAAAAAGTAGTATCCAACATAAAGTAGTATCCAACATAAAGTAGTATCCAACTCAAAGTAGATTCCAACATAAGATAGTATCCAACATAAAGTAATATCCAACATAAAGTAGAATTCCACATAAAGTAGTATTCAACATAAAGTAATATCCAACATAAAGGAGTTTCCAACATGAAGTAATATCCAACGTAAAGCAGTATCCAACATAAAGTAGTATCCAACATAAAGTAGTATCCAACATAAAGCAGTATCCTACATGAATGTAGTACCCAACATAAATTAGTATCCAACATAAATTAGTATCCGACATAAAGTAGTATCCGACATAAAGTAGTATCCGACATAAAGTAGTATCCAACATAAAGTAGTATCCGACATAAAGTAGTATCCGACATAAAGTAGTATCCGACATAAATTAGTATCCAACGTAAAGTAGTGTCCAACGTAAAGTAGTATCCATCATAAAGCAGTATCCAACGTAAAGTAGTATCCAACATAAAGTAGTATCCAACCTAAAGTAGTGTCCAACATAATGTAGTGTCCAACATAAAGTAGTGTCCAACATAAAGTAGTATCCAACATAAAGTAGTATCCAACACAAAGTAGTATCCAACATAAAGTGGCACCCAACATAAAGCAGTATCCAAAATAAAGTTGTATCCAACATAAAGTAGTATCCGACATAAAGTAGTATCCGACATCAAGTAGTATCCAACACAAAGTAGTATCCAACACAAAGCAGTATCCAACACAAAGCAGTATCCAACAGAAGTTACGATCCCACATAAAGTAATATCCAACATAACGTAGCATCCATCATAAAGTTGTATCCAACACAAAGTAGTATCCAACATATTGTAGCCTCCAACATAGATTACTATCCAACACAGATTATTATCCAACACAAAGTAGTATCCAACACAAAGTAGTATCCAACACAAAGTAGTATCCAACACAAAGTAGTATCAGAAACAAAATAGTATCCAACACAAAGTAGTATCCAACACAAAGTAGGGTCCAACATAATGTAGGGTCCAAAACAATGTAGAGTCCAACACAAAGTAATATCCAACACAAAGTAGTATACAACATAAAGTAGTATTCAACAAAAAGTAGTATCCAACATAAAGGAGTTTCCAACATAAAGTAGTATCCAACATAAAGTTGTGTCCAACAAAAAGTAATGTCCAACATAAAGTAATATCCAACATAAAGTAGATTCCAACATAAAGTAGTATCCAACATAAAGCAGTATCCAACACAATGCAGTATCCAACATAAAGAAGTATCCAACATAAAGTAATATCCAACATAAAGTAGATTCCAACATAAAGTAGTATCCAACACAAAGCAGTATCCAACATAAATTAGGATCCCACATAAAGTAATATCCAACATAAATTAATATCCAACACAGATTAGTATCCAACATAGATTAGTATCCAGCACAAAGTAGTATGTAACACAAGGTAGCCTCCAACAAAAGGTAGACTCCAACATAAAGTAATCTCCAACATAAAGTAGTCTCCAACATAATGTAGTCTCCAACACATAGTTGTATCCAACACAATGTAGTATCCAACACAAAGTAGTGTCCAACAGAAATTAGAATCCAACACAAATTAGTATGCAACACAAAGTATTATCCAGCACAAAGTAGGGTCCAACACAAAGTAGGGTTCAACACAAAGTAAGATCGAACACAAGGTAGGGTCCAAAACAATGCAGGATCCAACATAAAGTAGCATCCAACATAAAGTAGTATCCAACATAAAGTAGTATCCAACATAAAGGAGTTCCAACATAAAGTAATATCCAACAAAAATTAGTATCCATCATAATGTAGTATCCAACATAAAGTATTTGCCAAAATAAAGTAGTATTCAACACAAAGTAGTATCCAACAAAAAGTAGTATCCAACATAAAGTAGTATCCAACATAAAGTAGTATCCAACATAAAGTAGTATCCAACATAATGTAGTATCCAACATAAAGTAGTACCCAATATAAATCAGTATCCAGCACAAAGCTGTATCCAACATGAAGCCATATCCAGAAAAAAATAGTATCCAACATAAAGTAGTATCCAACATATAGGCCTAGAAATTCAGTTGGCTGCGCCAGCCGTTAGCGCCTTAGGAGGAGTAGATCTCGAGCGCTAGGCACTTAGCGCCCGGGCGCAGTGCGATCTGCGCCTCGCCCCAACTTCAGTAGACATTTAGCGCCGGCGCAAAGTCATTGCGCGCACTCATCTGCGCGCGCAGATCATGACGTCATTTCGTCGTGCAACGCCCTTTGTGCGCCCGGAACCGGAACTTCACTCGCGCCGCCCCATTGTGCACCTGGCGGCCCGAACGACTGTGAAGTGGAACGGTACACAGCCGAGGCGGGCCGCGGGGAGCGCAAATTAAAGGGCACTTACCCTGCACTATAAAGGGCAGCCACTTTGCAGCACTCACTCTTGTGCAACGGATTTTTGGAGAGAGACCAAGGAAGAGAGCTTACTGCTTTGGGCCAACACTAGGACAGGTATTTTTGGCTTCAGGCCAGAGCTTTGCAATTCTCTTTGCCTTCATTGAGATCTCAGTGTTTGCCAGCATATTATGGGGGCTGCATTGGGTGCCAACGCTGAGTTTCAGCATTATGTCCGAAGGGCTTACAGACGCCGTGAGAGAGTGGCAGCCCTGGCTAGACGCAGAGGGGGCAACAGGCGTCGGCAACGGAGGCCTTACCCACTCAGGGAATACCGCCAGCAGTTCTCCTATCTCAACATGTCTGCCGCGCAGTGTGTTAGGAGGCTGCGATTCAGAAGGGAGGTGGTTGCAGACATCTGCCAGCTGCTTCACAGAGATCTGCATCCACAGCTGAGGCGCAGGACGTCTCTGTCGGTGGCAGTGAAGGTGACGGTGGCTCTGAACTTCTATGCCACCGGCTCCTTCCAATCCGCTGCTGGGGACATCGCTAACATCTCCCAGTTCGCCATGCATTGCTGCATCCGCCAGGTGACCAATGCCCTTTTCAGAAGGAGACGTCAATTCATCTCCTTCCCCATGACCCTGGACAAGCAGCAGCAGCGTGCAGTGGGATTTGCAAGAATAGCGGGCTTCCCCATGGTGCAGGGCGCCATTGACTGCACACATGTGGCTTTGCGGGCACCTCTGGAGCATGCCGAGGATTACCGCAACCGGAAGGGCTACCATTCCCTCAACGTACGGCTGGTGTGTGACCACAGGCAGCGCATCCTAGCTGTCAATGCCCGCTTTCCAGGCAGCAGCCACGATGCCTTTATCCTGCAACAGACAACTGTGGCTGACATGTTCCAGGCACAGCCTCCCCCAAGAGGATGGCTTATCAGGGACAAAGGCTATCCTTTGTGTACCTGGCTCATGACCCCGCTCCGCGCGCCCAGGACCCCTGCTGAAGAGGCATACAACGAGAGCCATCAAGCCACCAGGAACATCATCGAACAAACAATCGGGGTCCTGAAGCAACGGATCCGCTGTCTGGATCGCTCCGGGGGAGCCCTCCAGTATTCGCAGGAGCGAGTCTCCCAATTTGTCGTCGTTTGCTGCATGCTGCACAACCTGGCTATCCGCAGGACTCAGGCACTGCCACCTCACGTTGGACCACCACCTCAGGAGGAGGAGCAGGAGGAGCATGAGGAGGAGGAGGAGGAGGAGGAGGAGGAGTACCAGCCCAGGAGGGAGGCAGAAGGTCCAAGGGCCGCCCATCGGCGACTTATTGAACGTCACTTCTAGGCCCCCTGTCAGGGAATGGCTTGTGCCAATGAAAGAACATGATTGCAGCCGCTCCGCAAGCCCTCAGCCGGTTAAGGCAACAAACACTTCAAAGATCAAACATGGACAATCTGAATAAAGAAAATGGTTTATTGTACAAACTCAGGGCCCTTCCCACATGAAAACTAAAAACAGACGATACCCCCAAAAAACACACACATGACTCACTCCCACAACCTGGGGAGGATTAACAAAAGATGTAAACAAAAATGGCCTTCATCCTCGGCCTTCACAAAACACCCATTCCAAAAAACAAAACATTTGGCCACACCCTCTACTTTGTGGCCCACGAGGGCAAAGCCTTCTGCAAACTTTGGCGGCCCCTGCACGCCCTGCTGCTCCTCCTCAAAGTGAGGCCAGTGGCTGCTGCAAGGCTGGGGGAAGGCTCCTGAGGGGCACATGTCGTGACGGCAGATGCCCTTGGGGGTCGGCCTAGACGAGGTCTGGCCCTCGAGGGGCCGGCTGGTGAATGCTGCAGCTGTGGCTGGGCAGCATCAGTCACTGCAGCAGCTCGTGGCAGCTCCACTGGGGGAGTGGCAGTGGTGGCTGGAGGAATGGGGGCAAGCTGGCGGATGGCAGGCGCTCGCTGGTCGCCTGAGACACTGGCACTCGCCCGGGCCAGCACTGCAGCATGCGCAGCAATCTGCCGAGGGACAGACCGCTGTGCTGCTGCAGCGCGGCGGGTGCCCTGGCAATGCCTGGCTGACGCAGCGAGTGTGGCAGCAGTGAGTACCCGTGTTGCCCTGTTCTGTGACTGCATCAGAGCAGCCAGTGACTGCACGGCACCACTGATCACCTGGCCACTCGCTGCCTGAGCTGCCCCGAATTCCGCCAAACTCGTGGCCTGTGAGGCCCCGAATTTGGTCACACTCCGAGACAGGGAGTCGATGGCCTCAGGCATCCGTGCCACTACCCCCATGAGCTCCGTGTGCCGGCGCTCCGAGTCCGCGGACATGTCCTCGAGGAGGCGCAGCTCCTCGGCGGTGACCGTCTCCGGACTGGAGGCCGGACTCTCCCTCTGGGGAGAAGGCCGCCGAGCTGCCCGACCCTTCATGCGTTGCTGGACGCCGCTGGGCCCAGCAATTGGACTCCCCTCCGACCCTTCCCCCCTCTGGGGAGAAGGCCGCTGAGCTTCCACCCCCCTCCCGCGTTGCTGCAGGCCGCTGGTCCCAGGAGCTACACTCCCCTCCGACACTTCCCCCAGGCTCCCCTCCAGGGAAGACGTGTCCCCTACATTGGCATGGCTTGCCGCGGCGTTCCTCTGATGGGCCGCCTTCCTCTTCCTCCTCCTCCTCCTCCTCCTCTTCTGAGGGGCTGTCACTGGCAACTTCAGGGACCTCCTCCTCACCATCTGAAAGCAGGAAGGCACAAGAGTAGCTTTAGAGTGAGGAGAGGGCATCAGCGAGGGATGCATGAATGGTGGCATTCAGCGCATTGGTCGGACAGTGGCAAAGGATGTAGATCTGATGCGCAAGTGGGACGAGAGAGGTCCAAAAGGTGATGTCCTTACCATTGGTGCCCAGAACAGGGTCGGCATCTCCACATGCAATGGGGCCAATCACCCGGCCACCCATGATGCGCTCCACTAACTGTTGCAGCTCGGTGAGCTGCTGGGTCTGGGGTCCGCCTCCCCCGGTCTCAGTCCGGCTCCTCTTATTATTGGCCTGCTTGGCCTGCAAGAGAAAGGACGGCCTCTAAGTACAGTGTGTAGCCCTGATCTTGTGTGCACTGCCTCCCATGGTGGAATAGCCTGGCCAGTGTGTAGCCTTGATCTTGTGTGCACTGCCTCCCATGGTGGAATAGCCTGGCCAGTGTGTAGCCCTGATCTTGTGTGCACTGCCTCCCATGGTCGAATAGCCTGGCCAGTGTGTAGCCCTGATCTTGTGTGCACTGCCTCCCATGGTCGAATAGCCTGGCCAGTGAGTAGCCTTGATCTTGTGTGCACTGCCTCCCATGGTAGAATAGCTCGGCCAGTGTGTTAAGTGCAGAATGTGCAATTGATGTTCATGACTGTCCCATAGCTGCTGCATGAGGGCTGGCCATTAGGGCTTTCAGGTCCCTTTGCCCATAATGTGAGGTGCACATGCAAGGATGAGGAGGACACTGGAAAGGGTACTCACCCTGACAATTCTGGCGAGGTCATTTAGCTTTTTGCGGCATTGTACAGAGCTCCTGGGGACCTCACTGTTGGATATCACCCTGGTGGCGACATGCCTCCAGGCTTTCCAGTAGACGCGGGCCGCTGGCTTCTTCCCATTGTCTGGAAACAAGATATGGCGTCTCTTCTCCACAGTGCCAACCAGCACCCTCAGATCATGCTCTGAGAAGCGCTGCGCTCGTTCACGGGCCTTCTCCATCCTTTCAGGCGCTATTTGGGTCCAGCAGCAGTGTTCAGGCCTAGCTGGAGGGCTGCAGTGTCCAGGGCGTGGCAGCAGACCAACTCGACCCTTCCCCCTTAAGAGCTGGCCGGCGCCAGGTTGTCTGCTGTCAATCAAGAAATGACTGCACCTGCGCTGCGCCCGGCCTCGGCGGTATCGCTCAGCACCGCCGGCTTAGCGCCTAAAGATAGTCGTGCATCGCCAGTTTTAGCGCTCGAGCAAACTCTTAGGGCGAAGCTACTGAATATCGGCGCAGTGGCCTCGACTTTGCGCCGGGCGCAAACTTTAGCGGCCACCCGACTTCACCGCTCCAAAAGTGGCTATAATGAATTTCTACGCCATAGCGTCCAACAGAAAGTAGTGTCCAAAATAAAGCCGTGTCCGACAGAAAGTAGTGTCCAACAGAAAGTAGTATCCAACATAAAGCGGTAACCAACATAAAGTAGTATCCAACAGAAAGTAGTATCCAACAGAAAGTAGTGTCCAACATAAAGTAGTATCCAACATAAATTAGTATCCGACATATAGTAGTATCCAACACAAAGCAGTATCCAATATAAGTTACGATCCCACATAAAATAGTATCCAACATAACGTAGTATCCAACATAAAGTAGTATCTGACACAAAGCAGTATCCAACACAAAGCAGTATCTAAAACAAACTAGTATCCAACATAAAGTGGCATCCGACACAAAGTAGTATCCAACACAAAGTAGTATCCAACACAAAGTAGTATCCAACACAAAGCAGTATCCAACATAAGTTACGATCCCACATAAAGTAGTATCCAACATAACGTAGTATCCATCATAAAGTAGTATCCAACCCAATGTAGGGTCCAAAACAATGTAGAGTCCAACACAAAGTAATATCCAACACAAAGTAGTATACAACATAAAGTAATATCCAACAAAAAGTAGTATCCATCATAAAGTAGTATCCAACTCAAAGTAGATTCCATCATAAATTAGTGTCCAACATAAAGTAGTATCCAACACAAAGTAGATTCCAACATAAGACAGTATTCAACATAAAGTATTATCCAACATAAAGGAGTGTCCAACATAAAGTAGTATCCAACATAAAGTAGCATCCAACATAAAGTAATATCCAACATAAAGTATTATCCAACATAAAGTAGTATCAAACAAAAAGCAGTATCCAACATAAATTAGGATCCAACATAAAGTAATATCCAACATAAAGTAGTATCCATCATAAAGTAGTATCCAACACAAAGTAGTATCCAACATATTGTAGTCTCCAACATAGATTAATCTCCAACATAGATTAGTATCCAACATAGATTAGTATCCAGCACAAAGTAGTATCCAACATAAAGCAGTATCCAACACAATGCAGTATCCAACACAATGCGGTATCCAACATAAAGTGGTATCCAACACAAAGTAGTATGCAACACAAGGTAGCCTCCAACAAAAGGTAGTCTCCAACACAAGGTAGTCTCCAACTTAAGGTAGACTCCAACATAAAGTAGTCTCCAACATAAAGGAGTTTCCAACATAAAGAAATATCCAACATAAAGGAGTTCCAACATAAAGTAATAACCAACATAATGTAGTATCCAACAAAAATTAGTATCCATCATAATGTAGTATCCAACATAAAATATTTGCCAAAATAAAGTAGCATCCAAAAAAGGAGTATCCAACATAAATTTGTATCCAAAACAAAGTAGTATCCAACAAAAAGTAGTATCCAACATAAAGTAGTATCCAACATAAAGTAGTATCCAACATAAAGTAGTATCCAACATAATGTAGTATCCAATATAAATCAGTATCCAGCACAAAGCTGTATCCAACATGAAGCCATATCCAGAAAAAAATAGTATCCAACATAAAGTAGTATCCAACATATAGGCCTAGAATTTCAGTTGGTTGCGCCAGCCGTTAGCACCTTAAGAGAAGTGAATTTCGGGCGCTATGCGTGTAGCGTCCGGGCGCAGCGCGATCTGCGCCTCGCCCCAAATTAAGTAGACATTTAGCGCCGGTGCAAAGTTTAGCGCGCGCTCACCTGCGCGCGCAGAAAATGACGTCATATCCTCGTGCAACGCCCTTTGCGCGCCTCGATCCAGAACTTCAGTGGGACCGCCCCATTGTGCGGCCGGCGGCCCGCACGCTTGTTTAGTGGAACGCAACAGAGCCGACGCGGGACCCGGGGAGCGTAAATTAAAGGGCACTTACCCTGCACTATAAAGGGCAGGCATTTTGCAGCAAACACTCTTGTGCAACGGATTTCTGGAGAGAGACCAAGGAAGACAACTTTCTGGTTTGGGCCAACACTAGCTCAGGTATTTTTGGCTTCAGGCCAGAGCGTTGCAAGTGGCCTCTTGTATATTTGACTGTTTGGCAGCATATTATGGGGGCTGCATGGGGTGCCAACGCTGAGTTTCAGCGTCATGTCCGTAGGGCTCGCAGACGCAGTGAGAGGGGCAGCCCTGGCTAGACGCAGAGGGGGCAACAGGCGTCGGCAACATAGGCCTTACCCAGTCAGGGCATACCGCCAGCAGCGCACCTACCTCAACATGAGTGGCGCGAGATGTGTAAAAAGGCTGAGATTCCGAAAGGAGGTGGTTGCAGAGATCTGCCATCTGCTTCGCAGAGATCTGCGTCCAAAGCTCAGGAGCAGGACGTCTCTGTCGGTGGAGGCGAAGGTGACGGTGGCCTTGAACTTCTATGCCACCGGCTCCTTCCAATCCGCTGCTGGGGACATAGCTAACATATCCCAGTTCGCCGTGCATTGCTGCATCCGCCAGGTGACCGATGCCCTTTTCAGAAGGAGACGCCAATTCATCGTCTTCCCCATGGCCCTGGAGAGGCAGCATCAGCGTGCACTGGGATTTGCAAGATTCGCGGCCTTCCCCTTGGTGCAGGGCGCCATTGACTGTACGCATGTGGCTTTGCGGGCACCTCTGGAGCATGCCGAGGATTACCGCAACCGGAAGGGCTACCATTCCCTCAATGTGCAGCTGGTGTGTGACCACAAGCAGCGCATCCTAGCTGTCAATGCCCGCTTTCCAGGCAGCAGCCACGATGCCTTTATCCTGCGGCAGACAACTGTGCCTGACATGTTCGAGGCACAGCCTCCCCCAAGAGGATGGCTTCTCGGGGACAAAGGCTATCCTTTGTGTACCTGGCTCATGACCCCGCTCCGCGCGCCCAGGACCCCTGCTGAAGAGGCATACAACGAGAGTCATCAAGCGAGCAGGAACATAATCGAGCAAACAATTGGCGTCCTCAAGCAGCGGTTCCGCTGCCTGGATCATTCCGGCGGATCTCTGCAGTATTCCCCGGACCGAGTGTCCCAATTCGTCGTTGTTTGCTGCATGCTGCACAACCTGGCTCTCCGCAGGACTCAGGCACTGCCACCTCACGTTGGACCACCAGCTCAGGAGGAGGAGCAGGAGGAGCATGAGGAGGAGGAGCAGGAGGAGGAGGAGTACCATCCCAGGAGGGAGCGAGAAGGTCCAAGGGCCGTCCGTCGGCGGCTTATTGAACGTCACTTCTAAGCCCCCTGTCAGGGAATGCCTTGTGGCCATGAAGGAACATGAACGCAGCCGCTCCGCAAGCCCTCAGCCGGCGAAGGCAACAAACACTTACAGCAACAAACATGGACACTGTCTGAATAAAGAGAAATCTTTATTTTAGACCAATGAAACCCCTTCACACATGAAACCCAGAAACATTAAACGGCCCCAAAAAACAGTACATCAAATGACTCACTCCCACAACCTGGGGAGGAATAACTGAACATTTGTTCAAAAATGGCCTTCATCCTCGGCCTTAACCCAAAAAACATCCCCAGAAACAAAACAACCATGGCCAAAAGAAACATAGGCATCGCCATATAAAATAACACTTGGCCACACCGTCTACTTCTTGGGCCGCGAGGGCAAGACCTTGTCGAGCCTTTTGGGGCCCCTGCCCGGCCTGCTGCTCATCCGCAAGCTCTGCCCAGTGGCTGCTGCGAGGCTGGGGAAAGGCTCCTGAGGGTTAGATGTCCTTCCGGCAGATGCCCTTGGGGGGCGGCCTAGACGGGGTTTGCCCCTCGAGGGTCCGGCTGGTGATTGGCGCAGCTGTGCCTGGCCAACATCATTCGCAGCCGCTTGCCGTTGAGGCGCCACTGGGGGAGTGGTGGTGATGGCTGGAGGAATGTGTGCAATCTGGCGGATGGTCGGCCCTGGCTGGTGATGTGCCACTCTGGCACTCGCACGGGCCCGCACTGCAGCATGCGCACCAATCTGCCGAAGGGCAGCCCGCTGTGCTGCTGCAGCGCGGCGGGTGTCCAGGCGATGCCTGGCTGACGCAGCGCGCGTGGCAGCAGTCAGTGCCCCTGTTGCCCTGGTCTGCGACCGTAACAGAGCAGCCACTGTCTGGACGGCATCACTGATCAGCCGGCCACTCGCGGCATGTGAGGCCCCGAACTCGCGCACACTACTAGCCAGGGACTCGATGGCCTCAGGCATCCGTGCCACTACCCCCATCAGCTCGGTGTGCCGGCGATCCGAATCCTGGGCCATTTGATCGAGGTGGCGCACCTCCTCTGAGTTGAAGGTGGCCGGACTGGAGTCCGGACTCTCCCGCTGGGGAGCAGGGGGCAGAGCTGGCCGACCCTTGCCACGTTGCCGGCGGCGACTGGGCCCAGCAACTGCACTCCCCTCCGATCCTTCCCCCCTCTGGGGGGGGAAGGCCGCGGACCAACCGCAGCCCTCCCGGGTTGCTGGACGCCACTGGTCCCAGCAGCTCCACTCCCCTCCGACACTTCCTCCAGGCTCTCCTCCAGGGAAGATGTGTCCACTACTTCGGCATCTGCAGCCGCACCTGACTGCTGCCCTGATGGTCCGCCTTCCTGTTCCTCCTCCTCCTCCTCCTCCTCGGAGGGGCTGTCACTGGCAGCTTCAGGGAGCTCCTTGTCACCAGCTGAAAGCAGGAAGGCACAAGAGTAGCTTTAGAGTGAGGAGAGGGTGTCAGCGAGGGAGGCATGACTGGTGACATTCAGCGCATTGGTCGGACAATGGCAAAGGAGGTAGATCGGATGCGCAAGTGCGACGAGAGAGGTCCAAAAGGTGATGTCCATACCATTGTGGCCCAGAAGAGGGTCGGCATCTCCACAGGCGACGGGCCCAATCATCCGGGGTCCCATGAGGCGACTCACGCGCTCCTCCAGGGGAGTGAGCTCCTGGATCTGGGGGCGGCCTCCCCCGGTCTGCTCCTGGTGCCTTCGGTTGTTGGCAAGTTTTGCCTGCAAGAGAAAGGACGGCCTGTAAGTACGGTGTGTAGCCCTGATGTGGTGTGCACTGCCTCCCATGGTGGAATAGCTTGGCCAGTGTGTAGCCCTGATGTGGTGTGCACTGCCTCCCATGGTGGAATAGCTTGGCCAGTGTGTAGCCCTGGTGTGGTGTGCGCTGCCTCCCATGGTGGAATAGCTTGGCCAGTGTGTAGCCCTGATGTGGTGTGCGCTGCCTCCCATGGTGGAATAGCTTGGCCAGTGTGTAGCCCTGATGTGGTATGCACTGCCTCCCATGGTGTAAAGTGCAGAATGTGCAATTGATGTTCATGACTGTCCCATAGCTGCTGGCTGAGGGCTGGCCATTAGGGCTTTCAGGTCCCTTTGCCCATCATGTCAGGTGTACATGCAAGGATGAGGAGGAGACTGGAAAGTGTACTCACCCTGACAATCCTGGTCAGGTCATTAAACTTCTTCCGGCATTGGACATTGTCCCTGGGGGCATCGCCGGTGGCCGACACCCAGCGGGCGACCTCCCTCCAGGCTTTCCTATAGATGCTGGTGGGAGGCTTCCTGCCAGTGTCCGGGAACAAGATGTGCTGTCTCTTCTCCAAGGCCCTCACCATCACCTTCAAGTCATGGGCTGAGAAGCGCAGGGCATGCTCACGGGCCTTCTGTACCGTTGCCATGGCTCCTTCTGATCACCAGCAGTGTTCAGGCCTAGCTGGAAGGCTGCAGTGTGCAGGCCGTTGCAGCAGAGCAAGTCGACCCTTCCCCCTTTAAGAGCTGGCCGGCGCCACGGTGTCTGCTGTCAATCAAGAAATAACCGCACCTGCGCTGCGCCCGGCCTCGGCGCTATCCCTCTGCACCGCCGGCTTTGCACCTAAAGATAGGCGTGCAACGCCAGTTTTAGCGCTCAAGCAACCTCTTAGGGCAAAGCTACTGAATATCGGTGAAGTGCCATTGACTTAGCGCCGGGCGCAAACTTTAGCGCCCGCACGACTTTACCGCCCCAAAAGTGGCTATACTGAATTTCTAGGCCATAGTGTCCAACAGAAAGTAGTGTCCAAAATAAAGTCGTGTCCAACAGAAAGTAGTGTCCAACAGAAAGTCGTATCCAACATAAAGCGGTAACCAACATAAAGCGGTAACCAACATAAAGCGGTAACCAACATAAAGTAGTATCCAATATAAAGTAGTATCCAACATAAAGTAGTATCCAACACAAAGTAGATTCGAAAATAAAGTAGTATCCAACAGAAAGTAGTATCCGACATAAAGTAGTATCCGACACAAAGCAGTATCCAATATAAGTTACGATCCCACATAAAGTAGTATCCAACATAACGTAGTATCCAACATAAAGTAGTATCCGACACAAAGCAGTATCCAACATAAAGAAGTATCCAACATAAAGAAGTATCCAACACAAAGTAGTATCCAACACAAGGTAATCTCCAACACAAGGTAATCTCCAACACAAGGTAGACGCCAACATAAAGTAGCCTCCTACATAATGTGGTCTCCAACACATAGTTGTATCCAACACAATGTAGTATCCAACACAAAGTAGGGTCCAACACAAAGTAGGGTCCAACACAAAGTAGGGTCCAACACAAAGTAGGGTCCAACACAAAGTAGGATCCAACACAAAGTAGGATCCAACACAAAGTAGTATTCAACATAAAGGAGTTACCAACATAAAGGAGTTTCCAACCTAAAGAAATATCCAACACAAAGTAGAATCCAACATAAAGTAGTACCCGACACAAAGTAGTATCTAACACAAAGTAGTATCCAACACAAAGTAGTATCCAACACAAAGCAGTATCCAACATAAGTTACGATCCCACATAAAGTAGTATCCAACATAAGTTACGATCCCACATAAAGTAGTATCCAACATAATGTAGTATCCATCATAAAGTTGTATCCAACACAAAGTAGTATCCAACATATTGTAGCCTCCAACATAGATTAGTATCCAACACCGATTATTATCCAACACAAAGTAGTATCCAACACAATGGAGTATCCAACATAAAGTCGTATCCAAAACAAAGAAGTATCCAACACAAAGTAGTATACAACACAAAGTAGGGTCCAACACAATGTAGGGACCAAAACAATGTAGGGTCCAACACAAAGTAGTATCCAACACAAAGTAGTATACAACATAAAGTAATATCCAACAAAAAGTAGAATTCAACATAAAGTAGTATTCAACATAAAGTAATGTCCAACATAAAGGAGTTTCCAACACAAAGCAGTATCCAACATAAATTAGGATCCCACATAAAGTAGTATCCAACATAAAGTAGTATCCATCATAAAGTAGTATCCAACACAAAGTAGTCTCCAACATATTGTAGTCTCCAACATATTGTAGTCTCCAACATAGATTAATATCCAACATAGATTAGTATACAACATAAATTAGTATCCAGCACAAAGTAGTATCCAACATAAAGCAGAGCCAACACAAAGTAGTATCCAACACATTGCAGTATCCAACATAAAGAAGCATCCAACATAAAGTAGTATCCAACATAAAGTAGTATCCAACACAAAGTAGTATGCAACACAAAGTAGTATGCAACACAAAGTAGTATGCAACACAAAGTAGCCTCCAAGAAAAGGTACTCTCCAACACAAGGTAGTCTCCAACATAAGGTAGACTCCAGCATAAAGTAGTCTCCAACATAAAGTAGTCTCCAACACATAGTCGTATCCAACACAATGTAGTATCCAACAGAAATTAGAATCCAACACAAATTAGTATGCAACATAAAGTATTATCCAGCACAAAGTAGGGTCCAACCCAAAGTAGGGTCCAACACAAAGTAAGATTCAACACAATGTAGGGTCCAAAAAAATGCAGGGTCCAACACAAAGTAATATCCAACACAAAGTAGTATCCAACATTAAGTATTATCCAACATAAAGTATTATCCAGCATAAAGTATTATCCAGCATAAAGTAGTATCCAACATAAAGTAGTATCCAACATAAAGTAGTATCCAACATAAAGTAGTATCCAACATAAATCAGTATCCAGCACAAAGCTGTATCCAACATGAAGCCATATCCAGAAAAAAATAGTATCCAACATAAAGTAGTATCCAACATATAGGGCTGGAAATTCAGTTGGCTTTGCGCCCAGTTTTCGCCCAAAGAGGGCTTTTGCGCCAGTAGGGGTGGTAACGCTGATATTGAGTGCCGCGGTAATGGCGGCGGTAGCCGGTAGCGCTGCGCCGGCACCGATGACGTCATCGGTGTGCGCAGTGCCCCGGTTCCGCCCCGCCCCCCCATCTTCAGTAGCCGCCGCCTCCTCCGTGGCGGCCGCTACTAACATCCGGAGACCAGGGCCTTCCTGCAGCCTTAGTGGGGCGCATAAAGGTGGAGGTGCGGCCGGCCGCTTTTTCGGCGGCTGCCTGCCCGCACCTCCTTCCCCGGCCTCCTCCAGCACCCCCCCCCCCGCGGCATCGTCGGCTGCTTTTCGCGAGCCCGGCACTTCTCCGTTCTCCGCAGTGCCGGGCTCATTTGCCGGCACAATCCAGCGGCGATCTCCCCATTGCAGCCTCCTCCACCTTAAGAGGAGGAGGCCTGCAGTACCGCAGCCTGCCGCACCGCATCGGGTGGCGCAACGGCACCTAGAGCGCTGATATTCAGTTTCAGCGCCCCAAGCGCAGGCGGGCACACCCTGGAACAGCGCCCGGTACCGACTTGGGGCGCAGAAACTGAAAAGCTCACGGGCGCAACTGGCACCGCGTGCAGCGCTAACTTTTGGGCGCATGCCAGCTGGCGGGCCCAAACTGAATTTCTAGGCCATAGTGTCCAACAGAAAGTAGTGTCCAAAATAGTCGTGTCCAACAGAAAGTAGTGTCCAAAATAAAGTCGTGTCCAACAGAAAGTAGTGTCCAACATAAAGTAGTATCCAACATAAAG
This sequence comes from Somniosus microcephalus, assembly GCF_052327205.1. NCBI lineage: Eukaryota > Metazoa > Chordata > Chondrichthyes > Squaliformes > Somniosidae > Somniosus > Somniosus microcephalus. The sequence continues at coordinate 57,530,797 of NC_141009.1, read as the reverse complement.
TAGTATCCAACACAAAGTAGATTCGAAAATAAAGTAGTATCCAACACAAAGTAGTATGCAACACAAGGTAGCCTCCAGCAAAAGGGAATCTCCAACACAAGGTAGTCTCCAACATAAGGTAGACTCCAACATAAATTAGCCTCCAACATACTGTGGTCTCCAACACATAGTTGTATCCAACACAATGTAGTATCCAACACAATGTAGTATCCAACAGAAATCAGAATCCAACACAAATTAGTATGCAACATAAAGTATTATCCAACACAAAGTAGGGTCCAACACAAAGTAGGGTCCAACACAAAGTAGGATCCAACACAAAGTAGGGTCCAACACAAAGTAGGGTCCAAAACAATGCAGGGTCCAACACAAAGTAATTTCCAACACAAAGTAATATCCGACATAAAGTAGTATCCGACACAAAGTAGTATCCGACACAAAGTAGTATCCAACACAAAGCAGTATCCAACATAAGTTACGATCCCACATAAAGTAGTATCCAACAATGTAGCATCCATCATAAAGTTGTATCCAACACAAAGTAGTATCCAACATATTGTAGCCTCCAACATAGATTAGTATCCAACACCGATTATTATCCAACACAAAGTAGTATCCAACACAATGGAGTATCCAACATAGTCGTGTCCAAAACAAAGAAGTATCCAACACAAAGTAGGGTCCAACACAAAGTAGGGTCCAACACAAAGTAGGGTCCAACACAAAGTAGGGTCCAACACAATGTAGGGACCAAAACAATGTAGAGTCCAACACAAAGTAATATCCAACACAAAGTAGTATACAACATAAAGTAGTATCCAACACAAAGTAATGTCCAACATAAAGGAGTTTCCAACATAAAGTAGTATACAACACAAAGCAGTATCCAACATAAATTAGGATCCCAGATAAAGTAGTATCCAACATAAAGTAGTATCCATCATAAAGTAGTATCCAACACAAAGTAGTATCCAACATATTGTAGTCTCCAACATAGATTAATATCCAACATAGATTAGTATCCAACATAGATTAGTATCCAACATAGATTAGTATCCAGCACAAAGTAGTATCCAACATAAAGAAGTATCCAACATAAAGTAGTATCCAACACAAAGTAGTATGCAACACAAAGTAGCCTCCAAGAAAAGGTACTCTCCAACACAAGTTAGTCTCCAACATAAGGTAGACTCCAACATAAAGTAGTCTCCAACATAATGTAATCTCCAACACATAGTCGTATCCAACACAATGTAGTATCCAACACAAAGTAGTATCCAACAGAAATTAGAATCCAACACAAATTAGTATGCAACATAAAGCATTATCCAGCACAAAGTAGGGTCCAACACAAAGTAGGGTCCAACACAAAGTAGGATTCAACACAAAGTAGGGTCCAAAAAAATGCAGGGTCCAACACAAAGTAATATCCAACACAAAGTAGTATCCAACATTAAGTATTATCCAGCATAAAGTAGTATCCAACATAAAGTAGTATCCAACATAAAGTAGTATCCAACATAAAGTAGTATCCAACATATAGGCCTAGAAATTCAGTTGCGTGCGCCAGCCGTTAGTGCCTTAGGAGGAGTAGATCTCGAGCGCTAGGCACTTAGCGGCCGGGCGCAGGGCGATCTGCGCCTACGCCCAACTTCAGTAGACATTTAGCGCCGGCGCAAAGTGTTTGCGCGCGCTCAGCTGCGCGCGCAGATTATGACGTCATTTCCTCGTGCAACGCCCTTTGTGCGCCCCAATCCGGAACTTCAGTCGCGCCCGCCCAATGTGGGCGTGGCGCTCCTAAGAACTGGAACGCAGCAGAGGCCATGCGGGCCTCGGGGAGCGGTAATTAAAGGGCACTTACCCTGAACTATAAAGGCCAGCCATTTTGCAGCAATCACTCTTGTGCAACGGATTTCTGGACAGAGACCAAGGAAGAGAGCTTACTGCTTTGGCCCAACATAGGAGAGGTATTTTTGGCTTCAGGCCAGAGCTTGGCAATTCGCCTTCATTGTGAGGTCCTTGTTTGCCAGTATATTATGGGGGCTGCATGGGGTGCCAACCCTCAGCTTCAGCATTATGTGCGAAGGGCTCGCAGATGCTGTGTGAGAGGGGCAGCCCTGGCTAGACGCAGAGGGGGCAACAGGCGTCGGCAACCTAGGCCTTACCCACTCAGGAAATACCGCCAGCAGGTGTCCTATCTCACCATGCCTGCCGCGCAGTGTGTTAGGAGGCTGCGCTTCAGAAGGGAGGTGGTTGCAGAGATCTGCCAGCTGCTTCACAGAGATCTGCGTCCACAGCTGAGGTGCAGGACGTCTCTGTCGGTGGAAGTGAAGGTCACGGTGGCTCTGAACTTCTATGCAAGCGGCTCCTTCCAAGCCGCTGTTGGGGACATTGCTAACATATCCCAGTTCGCCGTGCATTGCTGCATCCGCCAGGTGACCAATGCCCTTTTCAGAAGGAGACACCAATTCATCTCCTTCCCCATGACCCTGGAGAAGCAGCAGCAGCGTGCAGTGGGATTTGCGAGAACAGCGGGCTTCCCCATGGTGCAGGGCGCCATTGACTGCACGCATGTGGCTTTGCGGGCACCTATCCACAATGCCGAGGATTACCGCAACCGGAAGGGCTACCATTCCCTCAATGTACAGCTGGTGTGTGACCACAGGCAGCGCATCCTAGCTGTCAATGCCCGCTTTCCAGGCAGCAGCCACGATGCATTTATCCTGCGACAGACTACTGTGGCTGACATGTTCCAGGCACAGCCTCCCCCAAGAGGATGGCTTATCGGGGACAAAGGCTATCCTTTGTGTACCTGGCTCATGACCCCGCTCCGCGCGCCCAGGACCCCTGATGAGGAGGCATACAACGAAAGCCATCAAGCCACTAGGAACATCATAGAACAAACGATTGGCATCCTCAAGCAACGGTTCCGCTGCCTGGATCGTTCCGGAGGATCTCTGCAGTATTCGCCGGAGAGATTCTCCCAGGTCGTGGTCGTCTGCTGCATGCTGCACAACCTGGCTATCCGCAGGACTCAGGCACTGCCACCTCACGCTGGAGCACCACCTCAGGAGGAGGAGCAGGAGGAGCATGAGGAGGAGGAGGAGGAGGAGGAGGAGTACCAGCCCAGGAGGGAGGCACAAGGTCCAAGGGCCGCCCGTCGGCGGCTTATTGAACGTCACTTCTAGGCCCCCTGTCAGGGAATGGCTTGTGGCAATGAAGGGACCTGAATGCAGCCGCTCCGCAAGCCCTCAGCCGGTTAAGGCAACAACCACTTCAAACATCAAACATGGACAAGCTGAATAAATAAAATGCTTTATTGAACAAACTCAGGGCCCTTCCCACATGAAACCCAAAAACAGACAACACACCCAAAAAACTGTCAGACACATGACTCACTCCCACAACCTGGGGAGGAATAACAAAACATTTCCACAAAAATGGCCTTCATCCTCGGCCTTACAAAAACAACCATCCCCATAAACAAAACAACCATCCCCATATAAAAACACATTTGCCCACACCCTCTACTTTGTGGCCCGCGAGGGCGATTCCTTGACCAGCCTTTTGCGGCCCCTGGCCGCCCCTCCTCAAAGTGTGCCCAGTGGCTGCTGCAAGGCTGGGGGAAGGCTCCTGAGGGGCACATGGCGTGACGGCAGATGCCCTTGGGGGTCGGCCTAGACGAGCTCTGGCCCTCGAGGGGCCGGCTGCTGACTGCTGCAGCTGTGGCTGGGCAGCAGCAGTCTCTCCAGCAGCTCGTCGCAGCTCCACTGGGGGAGTGGCAGTGGCGGCTGCAGGAATGGGGGCAAGCTGGCTGATGGCAGGTGCTCGCTGCTCGCCTGAGACACTGGCACTCGCCCGGGCCAGCACTGCAGCATGCGCAGCAATCTGCTGAAGGACAGACCGCTGTGCTGCTGCAGCGCGCCGGGTGCCCTGGCGATGCCTGGCTGACACAGCGAGTGTGGCAGCAGTGAGTGCCCGTACTGCCCTGGTCTGTGCCCGCATCAGACCAGCCAGTGACTGCACGGCACCATTGATCACCTGGCGACTCGCAGACTGCTCTGCCCCGAAATCGGACCGACTCGCGGACTGTTCTGCCCTGAATTCTGCCCGACTTGCGGACTGTTCTGCCCCGAATTCGGCCCGACTCGCGGCCTGGGCTGCTTCGAATTGCTCGAAACTCCTGGCCTGTGAGGCGCCGAAATCGGCCACACTATGAGCCAGGGACTCGATGGCCTCAGGCAACCGTGCCACAACCCCCATGAACTCGGTGTGCCGGCGATCCGAGTCCACGGACATTTGATCGAGGAGGCGCACCTCCTTGGCGAGGACCGTCTCCGGACTGGAGGCCGGACTCTCCCTCTGGGGAGAAGGCCGCCGAGCTGGCCGACCCTTCCCACATTGCTGGATGCCACTGGGCCCAGCAACTACACTCCCCTGCGACCCTTCCCCCCTCTGGGAAGAAGGCCGCCGAGCTGGCCGACCCTTCCCGCGTTGCTGCACGCCACTGGGCACAGGAGCTACACTCCCCTGCGACACTTCCCCCTGGCTGTTCTCCAGGGAAGACGTGTCCCCTCCATTGGCATCCCCTGGCGCGGCTGAGGGTTCCCCTGATGGGCCGCCTTGCTCTTCCTCTTCCTCCTCTTCCGAGGGGCTGTCACTGGCAGCTTCAGGGACCTCCTCCTCACCATCTGAAAGCAGGAAGGCACAAGAGTAGCTTTAGAGTGAGGAGAGGGCGTCAGCGAGGGAGGCATGAGTGGTGGCATTCAGCGCATTGGTCGGACAGTGGCAAAGGATGTAGATCTGAAGCGCAAGTGGGACGAGAGAGGTCCAAAAGGTGATGTCCTTACCATTGGTGCCCAGAACAGGGTTGGCATCTCCAGATGCAACGGGGCCAATCACCCGGGCACCCATGAGGCTACCCACGCGCTCTTCAAGGTCACTGAGCTGCTGGATCTGGATCTGGGGACCGCCTCCCCCGGTCACAGTCCGGCTCTTCTGATTGTGTGCCAGCTTGGCCTGCAAGAGAAAGGACGGCCTCTAAGTGCAGTGTGGTGCCCAGATCTTGTGTGCACTGCCTCCCATGGTCGAATAGCTTGGCCAGTGTGGTGCCGTGATCTTGTGTGCACTGCCTCCCATGGTCAAATAGCTTGGCCAGTGTGGTGCCGTGATCTTGTGTGCACTGCCTCCCATGGTCGAATAGCTTGGCCAGTGTGGTGCCGTGATCTTGTGTGCACTGCCTCCCATGGTCGAATAGCTTGGCCAGTGTGGTGCCGTGATCTTGTGTGCGCTGCCTCCCATGGTCGAATAGCTTGGCCAGTGTGGTGCCATGATCTTGTGTGCACTGCCTCCCATGGTCGAATAGCTTGGCCAGTGTGGTGCCCAGATCTTGTGTGCACTGCCTCCCATGGTCGAATAGCTTGGCCAGTGTGTAAAGTGCAGAATGTGCAATTGATGTTCATGCCAGTCCCATAGCTGCTGGATGAGGGCTGGCCATTAGGGCTTTTAGGTCCCTTTGCCCATAATGTGAGGTGCACATGCAAGGATGAGGAGGACACTGGAAAGGGGACTCACCCTGACAATCCTTGTGAGGTCGTTGAACTTTTTCCGGCATTGGACACCAGTCCTGGGGACCTCGCTGTTGGATGTGACCCTGTGGGCGACCTCCCTCCAGGCTTTCCTGTAGACGCTGGTGGCAGGCTTCTTGCCACTGTCTGGGAACAAGAGTTTGCGTCTCCTCTCCAAAGCCCTAACCAGCACCCTCAAATCATGGCCAGTGAAGCGCTGCGCTCATTCACGGGCCTTCTGCATCTTTCCCGGCGCTATTTCTGTTCAGCAGCAGTGTTTAGGCCTAGCTGGAGGGCTGCAGTGTCCAGGGCGTGGTAGCAGACGAACTCGACCCTTCCCCCTTTAAGAGCTGGCCGGCGCCAGGGTGTCTGCTGTCAATCAAGAAATGACCGCACCTGCGCTGCGCCCGGCCTCGGCGGTTTAGCTCAGCACCGCCAGCTTTGTGCCTAAAGATAGTTGTGTAACGCCAGTTTTAGCGCTTGAGCAAACTCTTAGGGCGAAGCTACTGAATATCGGCGAAGTGGCCTCGATTTTGCGCCGGGCGCAAACTTTACCGGCCACCCGACTTTTCCGCCCCAAAAGTGGCTATACTGAATTTCTAGAAAGCAGGGTCCAACACAAAGCAGGGTCCAACACAAAGCAGGGTCCAACACAAAGCAGGGTCCAACACAAAAAGCAGGGTCCAACACAAAGCAGGGTCCAACACAAAGCAAAGTAGTATCCAATATAAAGTAGTATCCAACCTAAAGTAGTATCCAACATAATGTAGTATCCAACATAAAGTAGTATCCAACATAAAATAGTATCCAACATAAAGTACTATCCAACACAATGTACTATCCAACATAAAGTAGTATCCAACACAAAGTAGTAACCAACATAAAGTATTATCCAACACAAAGTAGTATCCTACATCAATTAGTGTCCAACATAAAGTAGTATCCAATATAAAGTAGTAGCATCCATAAAGAAGTAACTAACATAATGTTGTACCCAACAGAAAGTTGTATCCAACATAAATTAGTGTCCAACATAAAGTAGTATCCAACACAAAGTAGTATCCAACATAACGTAGTATCCAACATAAAATAGTACCCAATATAAAGTAGTATCCAACATAAAGTAGCATCCAACATAAATTAGTGTCCAACATAAAGTAGTATCCAACATAAAGTAGTACCCAACATAAAGGAGTTTCCAACATTATGAAATATCCAACATAAAAAGTTTCCAACATAAAGTAATATCCAACATAAAGTAGCATCCAACAAAAATTAGTATCCATCATAAAGTAGTATCCAACATAAAGTATTTGCCAAAATAAAGTAGCATCCAAAAAAGGAGTATCCAACGTAAATTTGTATCCAAAACAAAGTAATATCCAACATAAAGTAGTATCCAACAAAAAGTAGTATCCAACATTAAGTAGTATCCAACATAAAGTAGTATCCAACATAAAGTAGTACCCAACATTAAGTAGTATCCAACATAAAGTAGAATCCAACATAAAGTAGTATCCAACATAAATTAGTATCCACCACAAAGTAGTGTCCAACATAAAGTAGTGTCCAAGATAAAGCAGTATCCAACATATATTAGTATCCGACATAAAGTAGTATCCAACATAAAGTAGTATCCAACATAAAGTAGTATCCAACATTAAGTAGTATCCAACATAAAGTAGAATCCAACATAAAGTAGTATCCAACATAAATTAGTATCCACCACAAAGCTGTATCCAACATGAAGCCATATCCAAAAAAAAAGAGTATCCAACATAAAGTAGTATGCAACACAAAGCAGCATGCAACATAAAGCCATATCCAAAACATAATAGTATCCAACATAAAGTAGTGTCCAACATAAAGGAGTGTCCAAAATAAAGTCGTGTCCAACAGAAAGTACTGTCTAACATAAAGCAGTATCCAACATAAAGCGGTAACCAACATCAAGTAGTATCCAACATAAAGTAGTATCCAACAAAAAGTAGTATCCAACACAAAGCAGATTCCAAAATAAAGTATTACCCAACCAAAAGTAGTTTCCAACATAAAGTAGTGTCCAACAGAAAGTAGTCTCCAACATAAAGTAGTGCCCAAGATAAAGTAGTATCCAACATATATTAGTATCCGACATAAAGTAGTATCCAACACAAAGCAGTATCCAACATAAGTTACGATCCCACATAAAGTAGCATCCAACATTAAGTAGTATCCAACATAAAGTAGTATCCAACATAAAGTAGTACCCAACATTAAGTAGTATCCAACATAAAGTAGAATCCAACATAAAGTAGTATCCAACATAAATTAGTATCCACCACAAAGTAGGGTCCAACATAAAGTAGTGTCCAACAGAAAGTAGTCTCCAACATAAAGTAGTGTCCAAGATAAAGTAGTATCCAACATAAAGTAGTATCCGAAACAAAGTAGTATCCAACACAAAGCAGTATCCAACACAAAGTAGTATCCAACATAAAGTATTATCCGACACAAAGTAGTATCCAACACAAAGTAGTATCCAACACAAAGTAATATCCAACTTAAGTTACGATCCCACATAAAGTAGTATCCAACATAACATAATATCCATCATAAAGTAGTATCCAACACAAAGTAATATCCAACATATTGTAGCCTCCAACATAGATTAGTATCCAACACAGATTATTATCCAACACAAAGTAATATCCAACACAAAGTAGTATCCAACACAATGGAGTATACAACATAAAGTAGTATCCAAAACAAAGTAGTATCCAACACGAAATAGTATCCAACACAAAGTAGGGTACAACACAATGTAGGGTCCAAAACAATGTAGAGTCCAACACAAAGTAATATCCAACACAAAGTAGTATACAACATAAAGTAGTATCCAACAAAAAGTAGATTCCAACATAAAGGAGTTTCCAACATAAAGTAGGATCCAACATAAAGTGGTATCCAACATAAAGTAATGTCCAACATAAAGTAATATCCAACATAAAGTAGTATCCATCATAAAGTAGTATCCAACACAAAGTAGTATCCGAAACAAAGTAGTATCCAACACAAAGCAGTATCCAACACAAAGTAGTATCCAACATAAAGTATTATCCGACACAAAGTAGTATCCAACACAAAGTAGTATCCAACACAAAGTAATATCCAACTTAAGTTACGATCCCACATAAAGTAGTATCCAACATAACATAATATCCATCATAAAGTAGTATCCAACACAAAGTAATATCCAACATATTGTAGCCTCCAACATAGATTAGTATCCAACACAGATTATTATCCAACACAAAGTAATATCCAACACAAAGTAGTATCCAACACAATGGAGTATACAACATAAAGTAGTATCCAAAACAAAGTAGTATCCAACACGAAATAGTATCCAACACAAAGTAGGGTACAACACAATGTAGGGTCCAAAACAATGTAGAGTCCAACACAAAGTAATATCCAACACAAAGTAGTATACAACATAAAGTAGTATCCAACAAAAAGTAGTAACCAACATAAAGTAGTATCCAACTCAAAGTAGATTCCAACATAAAGGAGTTTCCAACATAAAGTAGTATCCAACATAAAGTGGTATCCAACATAAAGTAATGTCCAACATAAAGTAATATCCAACATAAAGTAGTATCCATCATAAAGTAGTATCCAACACAAAGTAGTATCCAACATATTGCAGTCTCCAACATAGATTAATATCCAACATAGATTAGTATCCAACGTAGATTAGTATCCAGTAGTATGCAACATAAAGCAGTATCCAACACAATGTAGTATCCAACAATGCAGTATGCAACATAAAGAAGTATCCAACATAAAGTATTATCCAGCACAAAGTAGGGTCCAACACAAAGTAGGGTCCAACACAAAGTAGGATCCAACACAATGTAGGGTCCAAAACAATGCAGGATCCAACACAAAGTAATATCCAACACAAAGTAGTATCCAACATTAAGTATTATCCAACATAAAGTAGTATCCAATAAAAAGTAGTATCCAATTCAAAGTAGTTTCCAACATAAATTAGTGTCCAACATAAAGTAGTATCCAACATAAAAGAGTTCCAACATAAAGATATATCCAACATATAGGAGTTTCCAGCATAAAGTAATATCCAACATAAAGTAGTATCCATAATAAAGTATTTGCCAAAATAAAGTAGCATCCAAAAAAGGAGTATCCAACATAAATTTGTATCCAAAACAAAGTAAAATCCAACATAAAGTAGTTTCCAACAAAAGGTAGTATCCAACATTAAGTAGTATCCAACATAAAGTAGTATCCAACATAAAGTAGTATCCAACATAAAGGAGAATCCAACATAAAGTATTATCCAACATAAATTATTATCCACCACAAAGCTGTATCCAACATGAAGCCATATCCAAAAAAAAATAGTATCCAACCGAAAGTAGTATGCAACACAAAGCAGTATGCAACACATAGCCATATCCAAAACATAATAGTATCCAACATAAAGTAGTGTCCAACATAAAGGAGTGTCCAAAATAAAGTCGTGTCCAACAGAAAGTACTGTCCAACATAAAGCAATAGCCAACATAAAGCGGTAACCAACATAAAGTAGTATCCAACATAAAGGGGTATCCAACATCAAGTAGTATCCAACACAAATTAGTATCCGACATAAAGTAGTATCCGACATAAAGTAGTATCTAACATGAAATAGTATCCAACTTAAATAAGTATCCGACATAAAGTAGCGTCCAACGTAAAGTAGTATCCGACACAAAGTAGTGTCCAACACGAAGTAGTCTGTAACACAAAGCAGTATCCAATATAAGTTACGATCCCAAATAAAGTAGTATCCAACATAACGTAGTATCCTTCATAAAGTAGTATCCAACACAAAGTAGTATCCAACATATTGTAGCCTCCAACATAGATTAGTATTCAACACAGATTATTATCCAACACAAAGTAGCATCCAACATAAAGTAGTATCCAACATAAAGCAGTATCCAACATAAATGTAGTACCCAACATAAAGCAGTATCCAACATAAAGTAGTAACCAACATAAAGTAGTGTCCAACATAAAGCAGTATCCAACATGAAGTAGTATCCAACATAAAGTAGTATCCAACATAAATTAGAATCCGAAAAAAAGTAGTATCCAACATAAAGTAGTATCCGACATAAATTAGTATCCAACATAAAGTAGTGTCCAACGTAAAGTAGTATCCATCATAAAGCAGTATCCAACATAAAGTAGTATCCAACATAAAGTAGTATCCAACCTAAAGTAGTATCCAACATAAAGTAGTATCCAACATAAAGTAGTATCCAACATTAAGTAGTATCCAGCACAAAGTAGTATCCAACATAAAGTAGTATACAACATAAAGTAGTATCCAACATAAAATAGTATCCAACATATAGTATCCAACACAAAGTAGTATCCAACATGAAGTATTATCCAACACAAAGTAGTATCCAACATAAATTTGTGTCCAACATAAAGTAGTATCCAATATAAAGCAGTAGCCTCCATAAAGTAGTATCCAACATAAAGTAGTACCCAACATAAAGTATTATCCAACATAAAGTAGCATCCAACATAAATTAGTGCCCAACATAAAGTAGTATCCAACATAAAGTAGTATGCAACATAAAGTAGCATCCAACATAAAGTAGTACCCAACATAAAGCAGTATCCAACATAAAGTAGTAACCAGCATAAAGGAGGACCCAACACAAAGTAGTATCCAACATAAAGTAGTATCCAAAATAAAGTATTGAACCAACATAAAGTAGAATCCAACATAAAGTAGTATCCAACATACAGTAGTATCCAACATAAAGTAGTAGCCAACATAAAGTAGTATCCAACATAAAGCAGTAACCAACATAAAGTAGTACCCAACATAAAGCAGTATCCAACATAAGGTAGTAACCAACATAAAGTGGCACCCAACATAAAGCAGTATCCAACATAATGTAGTATCCAACATAAAGTAGTATCCAACATAAAGTAGTATCCAACATAAAGTAGTACCCAACATAAAGTAGTATCCAACATAAATTAGTATCCAACATAAGGTAGTATCCAACATAAAGTAGTATCCAACATAAATGAGTATCCGACATAAAGTAGTATCCAACATAAAGTAGGATCCGACATGGATTAGAATCCAACATAAAGTAGTGTCCAATGAAAAGTAATATCCATCATAACGCAGTATCCAACATAAAGTAGTATCCAACATAAAGTAATATCCAACCTAAAGTACTATCCAACATAATGTAGTGTCCAACATAAAGTAGTATCCAACATAAAGTAGTATCCAACACAAAGTAGCATCCAACATAAATTAGTATCCAACACAAAGTAGTATCCAACATAAAGTAGTATCCAACATAAAGTAGTATCCAACATAAAGCATTGTCGAACATAAAGTAGTGTCCAACATAAAGTAGTATCCAACATAAAGTAGTATCCAACACGAAGTAGCATCCAACATGAATTAGTGTCCAACACAAAGTAGTATCCAACATAAAGTAGTATCCAACATAAATTAGTGCCCAACATAATGTAGTATCCAACATAAAGTATTATGCAACATAAAGTAGTATCCAACATAAAGTAGTACCCAACAAAAAGTAGAATCCAACATAAAGAAGAATCCAACATAAAGAAGAATCCAACATAAAGTAGTATCCAACGTAAAGTACTATCCAACATAAAGCAGAATCCAACATAAAGTAGTACCCAACATAAAGCAGTATCCAACATAAAGTAGTAACCAACATAAAGCAGTATCCAACACAAAGTAGTATCCAACATAAAGTAATACCCAACATAAAGTAGTATCCAACATAAAGTAGTACCCAACATAAAGTAGTATACAACACAAAGTACTACCCAACATAAAGTACTATCCAACATAAATGAGTATCCGACATAAAGTAGTATCCAACATAAAGTAGGAACCGACATCAATTAGAATCCAACATAAAGTACTGTCCAATGTAAAGTAATATCCATCATAAAGCAGTATCCAACATAAAGTAGTATCCAACATAAAGAATTATCCAACCTAAAGTAGTATCCAACATAATGTAGTGTCCAACATAAAGTAGTATCCAACATAAAGTAGTATCCAACACAAAGTAGCATCCAACATAAAGTAGTATCCAACACAAAGTAGTATCCAACATAAAGTAGAATCCAACATAAAGTAGTACCCAACATAAAGTAGTGTCGAACATAAAGTAGTGTCCAACATAAAGTAGTATCCAACAGAAAGTAGTATCCAACACAAGGTAGCATCCAACATAAATTAGTATCCAACAGAAAGTAGTATCCAACATAAAGTAGTATCCAACATAAAGTAGTGTCGAACATAAAGTAGTATCCAACACAAAGTACTATCCAACATAAAGTAGTATCCAACATAGAGCAGTATCCAACATAAATTATTATCCAACACAAAGTAGTAATCAACATAAATTAGTGTCCAACATAATGTAGTATCCAATATAATGTAGTAGCCATCATAAAGTAGTATCCAACATAATGTAGTACTCAACAGAAAGTTGTATCCAACATAAAGTAGTAACCAGCATAAAGGAGGACCCAACACAAAGTAGCATCCAACATAAAGTAGTATCCAAAATAAAGTAGTAACCAACATAAAGTAGAATCCAACATAAAGCAGTATCCAACATAAAGTAGTATCCAACATAAAGTACTAACCAACATAAAGTAGTATCCAACATAAAGCAGTATCCAACATAAAGTAGGACCCAACATAAAGTACAATCCAACATAAAGTAGTATCCAACATAAAGTAGTACCCAACATAAAGCAGTATCCAACATAAAGTAGTAACCAACATAAATTAATATCCAACATATAGCAGTATCAAACATAAAGCAGTAACCAACATAAAGTAGTATCCAACATAAAGTAGTATCCAACATAAAGTAGTAGCCAGCATAAAGTAGGATCCAACATAATGTAGTATCCAACACAAAGTAGTATCCAACGTAAAGTAGTTCCCAACATAAAGTAGTACCCAAAATAAAGTAGTACCCAACACAAAGTAGTATACAACACAAAGTAGTACCCAACATAAAGTAGTATCCAACATAAAGTAGTGTCCAACAGAAAGTAGTATCCAACATAAAGTAGTATCCAACATAAAGTGGTAACCAACATCAACTAGTATCCAACAAAAAGTGGTATCCAACATAAAGTAGTATCCAAGACACAGTAGATTCCAAAACAAAGTAGTATCCAATACAAATGCAGTTTCCAACAAAAAGTAGTGTCCAACAGAAAGTAGTCTACAACATAAAGTAGTGTCCAACATAAAGTAGTATCCAACATATATTAGTATCCGACATAAAGTAGTATCCAACACAAAGCAGTATCCAACATAAGTTACGATCCCACATAAAGTAGTATCCAACATAACGTAGTATCCAACATAAAGTAGTATCCGACACAATGTAGTATCCAACACAAAGTAGTATCCAACACAAAGTAGTGTCCAACACAAAGCAGTGTCCAACATAAGTTACGATCCCACATAAAGTAGAATCCAACATAACATAGTATCCATCATAAAGTAGTATCCAACACAAAGTAGCATCCAACATATTGTAGCCTCCAACATAGATTAGTATCCAACACAGATTATATTCCAACATAAGATAGTATCCAACATAAAGTAATATCCAACATAAAGTAGAATTCCACATAAAGCAGTATTCAACATAAAGAAATATCCAACATAATGGAGTTTCCAACAGGAAGAAATATCCAACATAAATGAGTTTCCAACATAAAGTAGTATCCAACATAAAGTGGTATCCAGCATAAAGTAACTTCCAACATAAAGTAATATCCAACATAAAGTAGCATCCATCATAAAGTAGTATCCAACACAAGTTTGTATCCAACATATTGCAGTCTCCAACATAGATTAACATCCAACATAGATTAGTATCCAACATAGATTAGTATCCAGCACAAAGTAGTATGCAACATAAAGCAGTATCCAACACAAAGTAGTATCCAAAAATGCAGTGTCCAACATAAAGAAGCATCCAACAGAAGGTAGTCTCCAACACAAGGTAGTCTCCAACATAAGGTAGATTCCAACATAAAGTAGTGTCCAGCATAAAGTAGGTTCCACGATAAAGTAATATCCAACATAAAGTAGCATCCAACATAAATTAGTATCCGACATAAAGTAGTATCCAACACAAAGCAGTATCCAACATAAGTTACGATCCCACATAAAGTAGTATCCAACATAACGTAGTATCCAACATAAAGTAGTATCCGACACAATGTAGTATCCAACACAAAGTAGTATCCAACACAAAGTAGTGTCCAACACAAAGCAGTATCCAACATAAGTTACGATCCCACATAAAGTAGAATCCAACATAACATAGTATCCATCATAAAGTAGTATCCAACACAAAGTAGTATCCAACATATTGTAGCCTCCAACATAGATTAGTATCCAACACAGATTATTATTCAACACAAAGTAGTATCCAACACAAAGTACTATCCAACACAATGGAGTATCCAACATTAAGTAGTATCCAAAACAAAGTAGTATCCAACACAAAGTAGTATCCAACACAAAGTAGGGTCCAACACAATGTAGGGTCCAAACAATGTAGAGTCCAACACAAAGTAATATCCAACACAAAGTAGTATACAACATAAAGTAGTTTCCAACAAAAAGTAGTATCCAACATAAAGTAGTATCCAACTCAAAGTAGATTCCAACATAAATTCGTGTCCAACATAAAGTAGTATCCAACACAAAGTAGATTCCAACATAAGATAGTATCCAACATAAAGTAATATCCAACATAAAGTAGAATTCCACATAAAGTAGTATTCAACATAAAGAAATATCCAACATAATGGAGTTTCCAACAGGAAGAAATATCCAACATAAATGAGTTTCCAACATAAAATAGTATCCAACATAAAGTGGTATCCAGCATAAAGTCACGTCCAACATAAAGTAATATCCAACATAAAGTAGCATCCATCATAAAGTAGTATCCAACACAAAGTAGTATCCAACATATTGCAGTCTCCAACATAGATTAATATCCAACATAGATTAGTATCCAACATAGATTAGTATCCAGCACAAAGTAGTGTGCAACATAATGCAGTATCCAACACAAAGTAGTATCCAACAATGCAGTGTCCAACATAAAGAAGTATCCAACAGAAGGTAGTCTCCAACACAAGGTAGTCTCCAACATAAGGTAGATTCCAACATAAAGTAGTCTCCAACACAAAGTAGTCTCCAACATAAAGTAGTCTCCAACATAATGTAGTCTCCAACACATAGTTGTATCCAACACAATGTAGTATCCAACATAAAGTAGTATCCAACAGAAATTAGAATCCAACACAAATTAGTATGCAACATAAAGTATTATCCAGCACAAAGTAGGGTCCAACACAAAGTAGTGTCCAACACAAAGTAGGATCCAACACAATGTAGGGTCCAAAACAATGCAGTGTCCAACACAATGCAGGGTCCAACACAAAGTAATATCCAACACAAAGTAGTGTCCAACATTAAGTATTATCCAACATAAAGTAGTATCCAACATAAAGTAGTATCCAATATAAAGTAGTATCCAACTCAAAGTAGATTCCAACATAAATTAGTGTCCAACATAAAGTAGTATCCTAAATAAAGGAGTTTCCAACATAAAGAAATATCCAACATAAAGGAGTTTCCAACATAAAGTAATATCCAACATAAAGTAGTATTCAACATAAAGTAGTATCCAACATAAAGTAGTATCCAACAAAAATGAGTATCCATCATAAAGTAGTATCCAACATAAAGTATTTGCCAGAATAAAGTAGCATCCAAAAAAGGAGTATCCAACATAAATTTGTATCCAAAACAAAGTAATATCCAACATAAACTAGTATCCAACAAAAAGTAGTATCCAACATTAAGTAGTATCCAACATAAAGTAGTATCCAACATAAAGTAGTATCCAACATTAAGTAGTATCCAACATAAAGTAGAATCCAATATAAAGTAGTATCCAACATAAATTAGTATCCACCACAAAGCTGTATCCAACATGAAGCCATATCCAAAGTAGCGTCCAAAGTAAAGTAGTATCCGACACAAAGTATTGTCCAACACAAAGTAGTATCCAACACAAAGCAGTATCCAACATAAGTTACGATCCCAAATAAAGTGGTATCCAACATAACATAGTATCCAGCATAAAGTATTATCCAACACAAAGTAGTATCCAACATATTGTAGCCTCCAACATAGATTAGTATTCAAAACAGATTATTATCCAACACAAAGTAGTATCCAAAACAATGCAGTAACCAACATAAAGTAGTATCCAAAACAAAGTAGTATCCAACACAAAGAAGTATCCAACACAACGTAGGGTTCAACATAAATTAGCATCCGACATAAAGTGGTATCCAACATAAAGTAGTATCCAACTTAAATAACTATCCAACGTAAATTAGTATCCGACATAAAGAAGTATCCAACATAAAGTACTATCCAACATAAAGAAGTGTCCAACATAACATAGTATCCAGCACAAATTAGTTTCCAACATAAAGTAGATTCAAACATAAATTAGTATCCAACCTAAAGCAATATCCAACATAAAGCAGTATCCAACATAAAG
The DNA here is from genome assembly GCF_052327205.1 of Somniosus microcephalus. Taxonomy (NCBI): domain Eukaryota; kingdom Metazoa; phylum Chordata; class Chondrichthyes; order Squaliformes; family Somniosidae; genus Somniosus; species Somniosus microcephalus. The sequence continues at coordinate 57,513,525 of NC_141009.1, read as the reverse complement.
TAGTAACCAACATAAAGTAGTATCCAACATAAAGTAGTATCAAACATAAAGCAGTATCCAACATAAAGTAGTAATGAACATAAAGTAGTATCCAACATAAAGTAGTATCCAACACAAAGTAGTATCCAACATAAAGTAGTATCCAACATAAAGTAGCATCCAACATAATGTAATATCCAACATAAATTAGTTTCGAACATAAAGTAGTATCCAACACAAAGTAGTATCCAACATAAAGTAGGATCCAACATAAAGTAGTACCCAACATAAAGTAGTATCGAACATAAAGTAGTACCCAACATAAAGTAGTACCCAACATAAAGTAGTATCCAACATAAAGTAGTATCCAACATAAAGTACTATCCAACATAAAGTAATACCCAACATAAAGTAATATCCAACATAATGTAGTACCCAACATAAAGTAGTATCCAACATAATGTAGTATCCAACACAAAGTAGTATCCAACATAAAATAGTACCCAACATAAAGAAGTATCCAACATAAAGTAGTATCGAACATAAAGTAGTATCCAACATAAAGTAGTATCCAACATGAAGCAGTATCCAACAAAAAGTGGTAGCCAACATAAAGTAGAACCCAACATAAAGTAGTATCCAACATAACGAAATATCCAACATAAAGTATTATCCAACATAACGAAATATCCAACATAAAGTAGTACCCAACATAAAGTAGTAACCAGCGCAAAGTAGTATCCAACACAAAGTAGATTTCATCATAAATTAGTTCCCAACATAAAGTGGATTCCAACATAAAGTAGTATCCAACACAAAGTAGTATCCAACATAAAGTAGTATCCAACATAAAGTAGCACCCAACATAAAGTAATATCCAACATAATGTAGTATCCAACACAAAGTAGTATCCAACATAAAGTAGTACCCAACATAAAGTAGTATCCAACATAAAGTAGTACCCAACATAAAGTAGTATCCAACATAAAGTAGTATCCAACACAAAGTTGTATCCAACATAAAGTAGTACCCAACATAAAGTAATATCCAGCATAAAGTAGTAACCAACATAAAGTAGTATCCAACATAACGTAATATACAACATAAAGTAGTATCCAACATAAAGTAGTATCCAACATAAAGTAGTATCCAACATAAAGTAGTATCCAACATAAAGTAGTACCCAACAAAAAGTAGTATCCAACATAAAGTAGTATCCAACATAATGTAACATCCAACATAAATTAGTATCCAACATTAATTAGTATCCAACATAAAGTAGAATCCAACATAAATTAGTGTCCAACATAAAGTAGTGTCCACCATAAAGTAGATTCCACGATAAAGTAATATCCAACATAAAGTAGCATCCAACATAATATAGTATCCAACACAAAGGTGTATCCAACACAATGTAGATTTCAACATAAATTTGTTCGCAACACAAGGTAGTATCCAACATAAATTAGCATTCAACATAAAATAGTATCCAACATAAAGTAGTGTCCACCACAAAATAGTATCCAACATAAAGTAGTATCCAACATAAAGTAGTATCCAACACAAAGTAGCATCCAACATAAAGTAGTATCCAATATAAAGTAGTATCCAACACAATATAGTATCCAACACAGGGTAGAATCCAACATAAAGTGGATTCCAACATAAAGTAGTATCCAACAAAAAGTAATATTCAACATAAAATAATTTCCAACACAAGGTAGTTTCCAACATAAAGCAGTATCCAACACAATGTACCATCCAATACAAAGTAGTATCCAACATAAAGTAGTATCCAACATACAGTAGTATCCAACATAAAGTAGTATCCAACATAAAGTAGTATCCAACATAAAGTATTACCCAACATAAAGTAGTATCCAGCATAAAGAAGAATCCAACATAAAGTAACATCCAGCATAAAGTGGCATCCAACATAACGAAATATCCAACATAAAGTAGTACCCAACATAAAGTAGTAACCAGCGCAAATTAGTATCCAACACAAAGTAGATTTCAACATAAATTAGTTCCCAACATAAAGTGGATTCCAACATAAAGTAGTATCCAACACAAAGTAGTATCCAATATAAAGTACTACCCAACATAAAGTCATATCCAACATAAAGAAGTATCCAACATAAAGTAACATCCAACATAAAGTAGCATCCAACATAAAGTAGTATCCAACATAAAGTAGTATCCAATATAAAGTACTACCCAACATAAAGTCATATCCAACATAAAGAAGTATCCAACATAAAGTAACATCCATCATAAAGTAGTATCCAACATTAATTAGTATCCAACATTAAGTAGATTCAAACATAAATTAGTGTCCAACATAAAGTAGTAACCAACATAAATTAGTGTCCAACAAAAAGTAGTATCCAACATAAAGTAGATTCCACGATAAAGTAATATCCAACATAAAGTAGTATCCAACATAAATTAGTATCCAATACAAAGGTGTATCCAACACAATGTAGATTTCAACATAAATTAGTTCCCAACATAAAATGGATTCCAACATAAAGTAATATCGAGCAAAATGTAATATTCAACATAACGTACTTTCCAACAAAAAGAAGTATCCAACATAAAGTAGTATTCAACATAAAAAAATATCCAACATAAAGTAGTGTCCACCATAAAGTAGTATCCAACATAAAGTAGTAACCAACATAAAGTAATATCCAACATAAAGTAGTACCCAACATAAAGTAGTATCCAACATAAAGTAGTATCCAACATAATGTAGTATCCAACACAAAGTATTATCCAACATAAAGTAGTATCCAACATAAAGTAGTATCCAACATAAAGTAGTACCCAACATAAAGTAGTATCCAACATAAAGTAGTATCCAACACAAAGTTGTATCCAACATAAAGTAGTCTCCAACATAAAGCATTGTCCAACATAAAGTAGTATCCAACATAAAGTAGTATCCAACATAAAGTAATATCCAACATAAAGTAGTATCCAACATAAAGTGATATCAAACATAAAGTGCTAGCCAACATAAAGTAATATTCAACATAATGTATTATCCAACACAAAGTATTATTCAACAAAAAGAAGTATCCAACATAAAGTAGTATCCAACATAAAGTAATATTCAACAGAAAGAAGTATCCAACATAAAGTAGTATCCAACATAAAGTAGTATCAAACATAAAGTAGTATCCAACATAAAGAAGTATCCAACACAAAGTAGTATCCAACATAAAGTAATATCCAACATAAAGTAATATCCAACATAAAGTAGTATCCAACATTAAGTAGTATCCAACATAAAGTAGTATCCAACATAATTAAGTATCCAACACAAAGTAGCATCCAACATAAAGTAATGTCCGACATAAAGTAGTATCCAACATAAAGTAGTATCCAACATAAAGTAGTATCCAACATAATTAAGTATCCAACACAAAGTAGCATCCAACATAAAGTAATGTCCGACATAAAGTAGTATCCAACATAAAGTAGTATCCAAAATAAAGTAGCATCCAACATAAAGTAGTATCCAACATAAAGTAGTATCCAATATAAAGTAATATCCAACATAAAGTAGTACCCAACAGAAAGTAGTATCCAACATAAAGTAGCACCCAACATAAAGTAGTATCCAACATAATGTAGTATCCAACACAAAGTAGTATCCAACATAAAGTAGTATCCAACATAAAGTAGTATCCAACATAAAGTAGTACCCAACATAAAGTAGTATCCAACATAAAGTAGTATCCAACACAAAGTTGTATCCAACATAAAGTAGTCTCCAACATAAAGCAGTATCCAACATAAAGTAGTATCCAACATAAAGTAGTATCCAACATAAAGTAATATCCAACATAAAGTAGTATCCAACATAAAGTAATATCAAACATAAAGTAGTGTCCAGCATAAAGTAGTCTCCAACATAAAGTAGTATCCAACATAAAGAAGTATCCAACACAAAGTAGTATCCAACAAAAAGTAATATCCAACATAAAGTAATATCCAACATAAAGTAGTATCCAACATTAAGTAGTACCCAACAGAAAGTAGTATCCAACATAAAGTAGCACCCAACATAAAGTAGTATCCAACATAATGTAGTATCCAACACAAAGTAGTATCCAACATAAAGTAGTCTCCAACATAAAGCAGTATCCAACATAAAGTAGTATCCAACATAAAGTAGTATCCAACATAAAGTAATATCCAACATAAAGTAGTATCCAACATAAAGTGATATCAAACGTAATGTACTAGCCAACATAAAGTAATATTCAACATAATGTATTATCCAACACAAAGTATTATTCAACATAAAGAAGTATCCAACATAAAGTAGTATCCAACATAAAGTAGTATCCAACATAAAGTAATATTCAACAGAAAGAAGTATCCAACATAAAGTAGTCTCCAACATAAAGTAGTATCCAACATAAAGAAGTATCCAACACAAAGTAGTATCCAACAAAAGGTAATGTCCGACATAAAGTAGTGTCCAGCATAAAGTAGTCTCCAACATAAAGTAGTCTCCAACACAAAGTAATATTCGACATAAAGAAGTATCCAACATAAATTAGTCTCCAACACAAAGTAATATCCAACACAAAGTAGTATCCAACATAAATTAGTCTCCAACATAAAGTAGTGTCCAACATAAAGTAGTATCCAACATAAAGTAATATCCAACATAAAGTAGTATCCAACATAAAGTAGTATCCAACATAAAGAAGTATCCAACACAAAGTAGTATCTAACATAAAGTAATATCCAACATAAAGTAGTGTCCAGCATAAAGTAGTCTCCAACATAAAGTAGTATCCAACATAAAGAAGTATCCCACATAAAGTAACATCCATCATAAAGTAGTATCCAACATTAATTAGTATCCAACATTAAGTAGATTCAAACATAAATTAGTGTCCAACATAAAGTAGTAACCAACATAAATTAGTGTCCAACAAAAAGTAGTGTCCAGCATAAAGTAGATTCCACGATAAAGTAATATCCAACATAAAGTAGTATCCAACATAAATTAGTATCCAATACAAAGGTGTATCCAACACAATGTAGATTTCAACATAAATTAGTTCCCAACATAAAATGGATTCCAACATAAAGTAATATCGAGCAAAATGTAATATTCAACATAACGTACTTTCCAACACAAAGTAGTATCCAACATAAAGTAGTATTCAACATAAAAAAATATCCAACATAAAGTAGTGTCCACCATAAAGTAGTATCCAACATAAAGTAGTACCCAACATAAAGTAATATCCAACATAAAGTAGTACCCAACAGAAAGTAGTATCCAACATAAAGTAGCACCCAACATAAAGTAGTATCCAACATAATGTAGTATCCAACACAAAGTAGTATCCAACATAAAGTAGTATCCAACATAAAGTAGTATCCAACATAAAGTAGTACCCAACATAAAGTAGTATCCAACATAAAGTAGTATCCAACACAAAGTTGTATCCAACATAAAGTAGTCTCCAACATAAAGCAGTGTCCAACATAAAGTAGTATCCAACATAAAGTAGTATCCAACATAAAGTAATATCCAACCTAAAGTAGTATCCAACATAAAGTGATATCAAACATAAAGTACTAGCCAACATAAAGTAATATTCAACATAATGTATTATCCAACACAAAGTATTATTCAACATAAAGAAGTATCCAACATAAAGTAGTATCCAACATAAAGTAGTATCCAACATAAAGTAATATTCAACAGAAAGAAGTATCCAACATAAAGTAGTATCCAACATAAAGTAGTATCAAACATAAAGTAGTATCCAACATAAAGAAGTATCCAACACAAAGCAGTATCCAACATAAAGTAATATCAAACATAAAGTAGTGTCCAGCATAAAGTAGTCACCAACATAAAGTAGTATCCAACATAAAGAAGTATCCAACACAAAGTAGTATCCAACAAAAAGTAATATCCAACATAAAGTAATATCCAACATAAAGTAGTATCCAACATTAAGTAGTATCCAACATAAAGTAGCACCCAACATAAAGTAGTATCCAACATAATGTAGTATCCAACACAAAGTAGTATCCAACATAAAGTAGTATCCAACATAAAGTAGTATCCAACATAAAGTTGTATCCAACATAAAGTAGTCTCCAACATAAAGCAGTATCCAACATAAAGTAGCACCCAACATAAAGTAGTATCCAACATAATGTAGTATCCAACACAAAGTAGTATCCAACATAAAGTAGCATCCAACATAAAGTAGTATCCAACACAAAGTTGTATCCAACATAAAGTAGTCTCCAACATAAAGCAGTATCCAACATAAAGTAGTATCCAACATAATGTAGTATCCAACATAAAGTAATATCCAACATAAAGTAGTCTCCAACATAAAGTCGTATCCAACATAAAGAAGTATCCAACACAAAGTAGTATCCTACATAAAGTAATATCCAACATAAAGTAGTGTCCAGCATAAAGTAGTCTCCAACATAAAGCAGTATCCAACATAAAGTAATATCCAACATAAAGTAGTATCCAACATAAAGTAATATCCAACATAAAGTGATATCAAACATAAAGTACTAGCCAACATAAAGTAATATTCAACATAATGTATTATCCAACACAAAGTATTATTCAAAATAAAGAAGTATCCAACATAAAGTAGTATCCAACATAAAGTAGTATCCAACCTAAAGTAATATTCAACAGAAAGAAGTATCCAACATAAAGTAGTATCCAACATAAAGTAGTATCAAACATAAAGTAGTATCCAACATAAAGAAGTATCCAACACAAAGTGGTATCCAACATAAAGTAATACCCAACATAAGGTAATATCCAACATAAAGTAGTATCCAACATAAAGTAATATTCAACAGAAAGAAGTGTCCAACATAAAGTAGTATCCAACATAAAGTAGTATCAAACATAAAGTAGTATCCAACATAAAGAAGTATCCAACACAAAGTAGTATCCAACATAAAGTAATATCAAACATAAAGTAGTGTCCAGCATAAAGTAGTCTCCAACATAAAGTAGTATCCAACATAAAGAAGTATCCAACACAAAGTAGTATCCAACATAAAGTAATATCCAACATAAAGTAATATCCAACATAAAGTAGTATCCAACATTAAGTAGTATCCAACATAAAGTAGTATCCAACATAAAGAAGTATCCAACACAAAGTAGCATCCAACATAAAGTAATGTCCGACATAAAGTAGTGTCCAGCATAAAGTAGGCTACAACATAAAGTAGTATCCAACATAAAGAAGTATCCAACACAAAGTAGTATCCAACAAAAAGTACTGTCCAGCATAAAGTAGTCTCCAACATAAAGTAGTCTCCAACACAAAGCAATATTCGACATAAAGAAGTATCCAACATAAAATAGTCTCCAACACAAAGTAATATCCAACACAAAGTAGTATCCAACATAAATTAGTCTCCAACATAAAGTAGTGTCCAACATAAAGTAGTATCCAACATAAAGTAGTATTCAACATAAAGTAGTATCCAACATAAAGTGGTATCCAACATAAAGTAGTATCCAACATAAAGTAGTATCCAACATAAAGTAGTGTCCAGCATAAAGTAGTATTCAACATAAAGTAGTATCCAACATAAAGTGGTATCCAACATAAAGTAGTATCCAACATAAAGTGGTATCCAACATAAAGTAGTATCCAACATAAAGAAGTATCCAACACAAAGTAGTATCCTACATAAAGTAATATCCAACATAATGTAGTGTCCAGCATAAAGTAGTCTCCAACATAAAGCAGTATCCAACATAAAGTAGAATCCAACATAAAGTAATATTCAACATAAAGTGGTATCCAACACAAAGTAGTATCCAACACAAAGTAATATCCAACAAAAAGTAATATCCAACATAAAGTAGTATCCAACATAAAGTAGTATCCAACACAAAGTAATATCCAACATAAAGTAGTATCCAACATAAAGTAATATCCAACATAAAGTAGTGTCCAACATAAAGTAATATCCAACATAAAGTAGTATCCAACATAAAGTAGTATCCAACATAAAGTAGTATCCAACACAAAGTAGTATCCAACATAAAGTAATATCCAACATAAAGTAGTGTCCAGCATAAAGTAGTCTCCAACATAAAGTAGTATCCAACATAAAGAAGTATCCAACACAAAGTAGTTTCAAACATAAAGTAATATCCAACATAAATTAGTGTCCAGCATAAAGTAGTCTCCAACATAAAGCAGTATCCAACATAAAGTAGAATCCAACTTAAAGTAATATTCAACATAAAGTGGTATCCAACACAAAGTAGTATACAACACAAAGTAATATCCAACATAAAGTAGTATCCAACAGAAAGTAGTATCCAACACAAAGTAACATCCAACATAAAGTAGTATCCAACATAAAGTAGTATTCAACATAAAGTAGTATCCAACATAAAGTAGTATCCAACACAAAGTAATATCCAACATAAAGTAGTATCCAACATAAAGTAGTATCCAACACAAAGTAACATCCAACATAAAGTAGTATCCAACATAAAGTAGTATTCAACATAAAGTAGTATCCAACATAAAGTAGTATCCAACACAAAGTAATATCCAACATAAAGTAGTATCCAACATAAAGTAATATCCAACATAAAGCAGTGTCCAACATAAAGTAATATTCAACAAAAAGAATTATCCAACATAAAGTAGTATCCAACATAAATTAGCCACCAACATAAAGTAGTGTCCAACATAAAGTAGTGTCCAACACAAAGTAGTATCCAACATAAAGTATAATCCAACATAAAGTATTATTCAACATAAAGTAGTATTCAACATAAATTAGTCTCCAACATAAAGTAGTATCAAACATAAATTAGTATCCAACATAAAGTAGTGTTGAAAATGCCAGTCGATTTGCAGCATGTTATAATCTGATATAATGGGTGACTTTCTCTGCAGCTAATCCATAAAGTCCAGTGTTTTGTGAGAGAGTTCTACATTGTCAGATTTGCAGGCTTTTGGAGCAGACGTTAAACTGAAGCCCCGTCTCTCCTCACAGGCATGTTTTAGAAGATTCCGGCAAAGATTTGGAGTTGAGAAGGTGGCTATCCTGGCCAACCTCCTGCTCATATTGGGCGTGTGATCAACCTTTCTAAATTGCTTATCCTTGCATCCGCCTCTGCCTGGAAAATTGGAATAACGATAAACGATGCATGAGCTGGATATTGAAGCTGTGTCACTCTCACACACACTGAACACTGAGTCACTCTCACACACACTGAACATTGAATCACTCTGACACTCACTGAACACTGAGTCACTCTCACACACACTGAAAACTGAGTCACTCTGACACACACTGAACACTGAGTCACTCTCACACACACTGAACACTGAGTCACTCTCACACTCACTGAACAATGAGTCACTCTCACACAAACTGAACACTGAGTCACTCTCACACACACTGAACACTGAGTCACTCTCACACACACTGAACACTGAGTCACTCTCACGCACACTGAACACCGAGTCACTCTCACACACACTGAAAACTGAGTCACTCTCACTCTCACTGAACAATGACTCACTCTCACACACACTGAACACGGAGTCACTCTCACACACACTGAACACTGAGTCTCTCTCACACACACTGAACACTGAGTCACTCTCACACTCACTGAACACTGAGTCACACTCACACACACTGAACACGGAGTCACTCTCACACACACTGAACACTGAGTCACTCTCACACACACTGAACACTGAGTCACTCATACACACTGAACCCTGAGTCACACACACACACTGAACACTGAGTCACTCTCACACACATTGAACATGGAGTGACTCTCACACACACTGAACACTGAGTCACTCTCACACACACTGAACACTGAGTCACTCTCACACACACTGAACACTGAGCTACTCTCACACACACTGAACACTGAGTCACTCTCACACACACTGAACACTGAGTCACTCTCACACACACTGAACACTGAGTCACTCTCACACACACTGAACACTGAGTCACTCTCACACACACTGAACACTGAGTCACTCTCACACTCACTCAACACTGAGTCATTCTCACACACACTGAACACAGAGTCACTCTCACACACACTGAACACTGAGTCACTCTCACACACACTGAACACTGAGTCACTCTCACACACACTGAACACTGAGTCACTCTCACACGCACTGAAAACTGAGTCACTCTCACACGCACTGAAAACTGAGTCACTCTCACACACACTGAACACTGAGTCACTCTCACACACCCTGAACACTGAGTCACTCTCACACACCCTGAACACTGAGTCACTCTCACACTCACTGAACACTGAGTCACTCTCACACACACTGAACACTGAGCTACTCTCACACACACTGAACACTGAGTCACTCTCACACACACTGAACACTGAGTCACTCTCACACTCACTGAACACTGAGTCACTCTCACACACACTGAAAACTGAGTCACTCTCACACACACTGAACACTGAACACTGAGTCACTCTCACACACACTGAACACTGAGTCACTCTCACACACACTTAGCACTGAGTCACTCTCATACACACTGAACACTGAGTCACTCTCACACACACTGAAAACTGAGTCACTCTCACACACACGGAATACTGAGTCACTCTCACACACACTGAACACTGAGTCACTCTCACGCACACTGAACACTGAGTCACTCTCACACGCTGAACACTGAGTCACTCTCACACACACTGAACACTGAGTCACTCTCACACACATTGAACACTGAGTCACTCTCACACTCACTGAACACAGAGTCAATCTCACTGAATACTGAGTCACTCTCACACTGAACACTGAGTAACTCTCACACACACTGAACGCTGAGTCACTCTCACACTCACTGAACACTGAGTCACTCTCACACACACTGGACACTGAGTCACTCTCACACTCACTGAACACTGACTCACTCTCACACACACTGAACACTGAGTCACTCTCATACACACTGAACACTGAGTCACCCTCACACATACTGAATACTGAGTCACTCTCACACACATTGAACACTGAGTCACTCTCACACACACTGAACACTGAGTCACTCTCACACACTCAGAACACTGAGTCATTCTCATACACACTGAACACGGAGTCACTCTCACACACACTGAACACTGAGTCACTCTCACACACACTGAATACTGAGTCACTCTCACACACACTGAATACTGAGTCACTCTCACACACACTGAACACTGAGTCACTCTCACACACACTGAACACTGAGTCAGTCTCACACTCACTGAACACTGAGTCACTCTCATACACACTGAACACTGAGTCACTCTCACACACAGTGAACACTGAGTCACTCTCACACACACTGAACACTGAGTCACTCTCACACACTGAACACTGAGTCACTCTCACACACACTGAACACTGAGTCACTCTCACACACATTGAACACTGAGTCACTCTCACACTCACTGAACACTGAGTCACACTCACACACACTGAACACTGAGTCACTCTCACACACACTGAACACTGAGTCACTCTCACACACACTGAACACTGAGTCACACTCACACACACTGAACACTGAGTCACTCTCACACACACTGAACACTGAGTCACTCTCACACACACTGAACACTGAGTCACTCTCACACGCACTGAATACTGAGTCACTCTCACACGCACTGAACACTGAGACACTCTCACACACACTGAACACTGAGTCACTCTCACACACACTGAACACTGAGTCACTCTCACACACACTGAACACTGAGTCACTCTCACACACATTGAACACTGAGTCACTCTCACACTCACTGAACACTGAGTCACACTCACACTGAATACTGAGTAACTCTCACACACACTGAACACTGAGTCACCCTCACACACACTGAACACTGAGTCACTCTCACACACACTGAACACTGAGTCACTCTCACACACACTGAACACTGAGTCACTCTCACACACACTGAACACTGAGTCACTCTCACACACACTGAACACTGAATCACTCTCACACACACTGAACACTGAGTCACTCTCACACGCACTGAATACTGAGTCACTCTCACACGCACTGAAAACTGAGTCACTCTCACACACCCTGAACACTGAGTCACTCTCACACTCACTGAACACTGAGTCACTCTCACACACACTGAACACTGAGCTGCTCTCACACACACTGAACACTGAGTCACTCTCACACACACTGAACACTGAGTCACTCTCACACTCACTGAACACTGAGTCACTCTCACACACACTGAACACAGAGTCACTCTCACACACACTGAACACTGAACACTGAGTCACTCTCACACACACTGAACACTGAGTCACTCTCACACACACTTAGCACTGAGTCACTCTCATACACACTGAACACTGAGTCACTCTCACACACACTGAACACTGAGTCACTCTCACACACACGGAATACTGAGTCACTCTCACACACACTGAACACTGAGTCACTCTCACACACACTGAACACTGAGTCACTCTCACACGCTGAACACTGAGTCACTCTCACACACACTGAACACTGAGTCACTCTCACACACATTGAACACTGAGTCACTCTCACACTCACTGAACACAGAGTCAATCTCACTGAATACTGAGTCACTCTCACACTGAACACTGAGTAACTCTCACACACACTGAACGCTGAGTCACTCTCACACTCACTGAACACTGAGTCACTCTCACACACACTGGACACTGAGACACTCTCACACTCACTGAACACTGAGTCACTCTCACACACACTGAACACTGAGTCACTCTCACACACACTGAACACGGAGTCACTCTCACACATACTGAATACTGAGTCACTCTCACACACATTGAACACTGAGTCACTCTCACACACACTGAACACTGAGTCACTCTCACACACTCAGAACACTGAGTCACTCTCAGACACACTGGACACCGAGTCACTCTCACACACACTGAACACTGAGTCACTCTCACACACACTGAATACTGAGGCACTCTCACACACACAGAATACTGAGTCACTCTCACACACACTGAACACTGAGTCACTCTCACACACACTGAACACTGAGTCACTCTCACACTCACTGAACACTGAGTCACTCTCACACTCACTGAACACTGACTCACACTCACACTGAATACTGAGTCACTCTCACACACACTCAACACTGAGTCACCCTCACACACACTGAACACTGAGTCACTCTCACACACACTGAACACTGAGTCACTCTCACACACTGAACACTGAGTCACTCTCACACACATTGAACACTGAGTCACTCTCACACTCACTGAACACTGAGTCACACTCGCACTGAATACTGAGTCACTCTCACACACACTGAACACTGAGTCACCCTCACACACACTGAACACTGAGTCACTCTCACACACACTGAACACTGAGTCACTTTCACACACACTGAACACTGAGTCACTCTCACACACACTGAACACTGAGTCACAATCACACTGAATACTGAGTCACTCTCACACACACTGAACACTGAGTCACCCTCACACACACTGAACACTGAGTCACTCACACACACACTGAACACTGAGTCACTCTCACACACTGAACACTGAGTCACTCTCACACACACTGAACACTGAGTCACTCTCACACACATTGAACACTGAGTCACTCTCACACTCACTGAACACTGAGTCACACTCACACTGAATACTGAGTCACTCTCACACACACTGAACACTGAGTCACCCTCACACACACTGAACACTGAGTCACTCACACACACACTGAACACTGAGTCACTCTCACACACTGAACACTGAGTCACTCTCACACACACTGAACACTGAGTCACTCTCACACACATTGAACACTGAGCCACTCTCACACTCACTGAACACTGAGTCACTCTCACACACACTGAACACTGAGTCACTCTCACACACACTGAACACTGAGTCACTCTCACACATACTGAATACTGAGTCACTCTCACACACATTGAACACTGAGTCACTCTCACACACACTGAACACTGAGTCACTCTCACACACTCAGAACACTGAGTCACTCTCAGACACACTGGACACGGAGTCACTCTCAAACACACTGAACACTGAGTCACTCTCACACACACCGAATACTGAGTCACTCTCACACACACTGAACACTGAGTCACTCTCACACACACTGAACACTGAGTCACTCTCACACTCACTGAACACTGAGTCACTCTCACACTCACTGAACACTGAGTCACACTCACACTGAATACTGAGTCACTCTCACACACACTCAACACTGAGTCACCCTCACACACACTGAACACTGAGTCACTCTCACACACACTGAACACTGAGTCACTCTCACACACTGAACACTGAGTCACTCTCACACACATTGAACACTGAGTCACTCTCACACTCACTGAACACTGAGTCACACTCACACTGAATACTGAGTCACTCTCACACACACTGAACACTGAGTCACCCTCACACACACTGAACACTGAGTCACTCTCACACACAATGAACACTGAGTCACTCTCACACACACTGAACACTGAGTCACTCTCACACACACTGAACACTGAGTCACTCTCACACACACTGAACACTGAGTCACTCTCACACGCACTGAACACTGAGTCACTCTCACATTCACAGAACACTGAGTCACTCTCACACACACTGAACACTGAGTCACTCTCACACACACTGAACACTGAGTCACTCTCACACACACTGAACACTGAGTCACACTCACACTCACTGAAAACTGAGTCACTCTCAGACACACTGAACACTGAGTCACTCTCACACACACTGAACACTGAGTCACTCTCACACACACTGAACGCTGAGTCACTCTCACACACACTGGACACTGAGACACTCTCACACTCACTGAACACTGAGTCACTCTCACACACACTGAACACTGAGTCACTCTCACATACACTGAACACTGAGTCACTCTCACACACACTGAACACTGAGTCACTCTCACACGCACTGAACACTGAGTCACTCTCACATTCACAGAACACTGAGTCACTCTCACACACACTGAACACTGAGTCACTCTCACACACACTGAACACTGAGTCACTCTCACACACACTGAACACTGAGTCACACTCACACTCACTGAAAACTGAGTCACTCTCAGACACACTGAACACTGAGTCACTCTCACACACACTGAACACTGAGTCACTCTCACACACATTGAACACTGAGTCACTCTCACACACACTGAACACTGAGTCACTCTCACACACTCAGAACACTGAGTCACTCTCATACACACTGGACACTGAGACACTCTCACACTCACTGAACACTGAGTCACTCTCACACACACTGAACACTGAGTCACTCTGACACACACTGAACGCTGAGTCACTCTCACACACACTGGACACTGAGACACTCTCACACTCACTGAACACTGAGTCACTCTCACACACACTGAACACTGAGTCACTCTCACACACACTGAACACTGAGTCACTCTCACACATACTGAATACTGAGTCACTCTCACACACATTGAACACTGAGTCACTCTCACACACACTGAACACTGAGTCACTCTCACACACTCAGAACACTGAGTCACTCTCAGACACACTGGAAACGGAGTCACTCTCACACACACTGAACACTGAGTCACCCTCACACACACTGAACACTGAGTCACTCACACACACACTGAACACTGAGTCACTCTCACACACTGAACACTGAGTCACTCTCACACACACTGAACACTGAGTCACTCTCACACACATTGAACACTGAGTCACTCTCACACTCACTGAACACTGAGTCACACTCACACTGGATACTGAGTCACTCTCACACACACTGAACACTGAGTCACCCTCACACACACTGAACACTGAGTCACTCACACACACACTGAACACTGAGTCACTCTCACACACTGAACACTGAGTCACTCTCACACACACTGAACACTGAGTCACTCTCACACACATTGAACACTGAGTCACTCTCACACTCACTGAACACTGAGTCACTCTCACACACACTGAACACTGAGTCACTCTCACACACACTGAACACTGAGTCACTTTCACACATACTGAATACTGAGTCACTCTCACACACATTGAACACTGAGTCACTCTCACACACACTGAACACTGAGTCACTCTCACACACTCAGAACACTGAGTCACTCTCAGACACACTGGACACGGAGTCACTCTCAAACACACTGAACACTGAGTCACTCTCACACACACCGAATACTGAGTCACTCTCACACACACTGAACACTGAGTCACTCTCACACACACTGAACACTGAGTCACTCTCACACTCACTGAACACTGAGTCACTCTCACACTCACTGAACACTGAGTCACACTCACACTGAATACTGAGTCACTCTCACACACACTCAACACTGAGTCACCCTCACACACACTGAACACTGAGTCACTCTCACACACACTGAACACTGAGTCACTCTCACACACTGAACACTGAGTCACTCTCACACACATTGAACACTGAGTCACTCTCACACTCACTGAACACTGAGTCACACTCACACTGAATACTGAGTCACTCTCACACACACTGAACACTGAGTCACCCTCACACACACTGAACACTGAGTCACTCTCACACACACTGAACACTGAGTCACTCTCACACACACTGAACACTGAGTCACTCTCACACACACTGAACACTGAGTCACTCTCACACACACTGAACACTGAGTCACTCTCACACGCACTGAACACTGAGTCACTCTCACATTCACAGAACACTGAGTCACTCTCACACACACTGAACACTGAGTCACTCTCACACACACTGAACACTGAGTCACTCTCACACACACTGAACACTGAGTCACACTCACACTCACTGAAAACTGAGTCACTCTCAGACACACTGAACACTGAGTCACTCTCACACACACTGAACACTGAGTCACTCTCACACACACTGAACGCTGAGTCACTCTCACACACACTGGACACTGAGACACTCTCACACTCACTGAACACTGAGTCACTCTCACACACACTGAACACTGAGTCACTCTCACACACACTGAACACTGAGTCACTCTCACACACACTGAACACTGAGTCACTCTCACACGCACTGAACACTGAGTCACTCTCACATTCACAGAACACTGAGTCACTCTCACACACACTGAACACTGAGTCACTCTCACACACACTGAACACTGAGTCACTCTCACACACACTGAACACTGAGTCACACTCACAATCACTGAAAACTGAGTCACTCTCAGACACACTGAAAACTGAGTCACTCTCACACACACTGAACACTGAGTCACTCTCACACACATTGAACACTGAGTCACTCTCACACACACTG
This sequence comes from Somniosus microcephalus, assembly GCF_052327205.1. Classification (NCBI taxonomy): domain Eukaryota; kingdom Metazoa; phylum Chordata; class Chondrichthyes; order Squaliformes; family Somniosidae; genus Somniosus; species Somniosus microcephalus. The sequence continues at coordinate 57,496,096 of NC_141009.1, read as the reverse complement.
AACACTGAGTCACTCTCACACACTCAGAACACTGAGTCACTCTCATACACACTGGACACTGAGACACTCTCACACTCACTGAACACTGAGTCACTCTCACACACACTGAACACTGAGTCACTCTCACACACACTGAACGCTGAGTCACTCTCACACACACTGGACACTGAGACACTCTCACACTCACTGAACACTGAGTCACTCTCACACACACTGAACACTGAGTCACTCTCACACACACTGAACACTGAGTCACTCTCACACATACTGAATACTGAGTCACTCTCACACACATTGAACACTGAGTCACTCTCACACACACTGAACACTGAGTCACTCTCACACACTCAGAACACTGAGTCACTCTCAGACACACTGGACACGGAGTCACTCTCACACACACTGAACACTGAGTCACTCTCACACACACTGAATACTGAGTCACTCTCACACACACTGAATACTGAGTCACTCTCACACACACTGAACACTGAGTCACTCTCACACACACTGAACACTGAGTCACTCTCACACTCACTGAACACTGAGTCACTCTCACACTCACTGAACACTGAGTTACACTCACACTGAATACTGAGTCCCTCTCACACACACTGAACACTGAGTCACCCTCACACACACTGAACACTGAGTCACTCTCACACACACTGAACACTGAGTCACTCTCACACACACTGAACACTGAGTCACTTTCACACACACTGAACACTGAGTCACTCTCACACACACTGAACACTGAGTCACTCTCACACGCACTGAACACTGAGTCACTCTCACATTCACAGAACACTGAGTCACTCTCACACACACTGAACACTGAGTCACTCTCACACACACTGAACACTGAGTCACTCTCACACACACTGAACACTGAGTCACACTCACACTCACTGAAAACTGAGTCACTCTCAGACACACTGAACACTGAGTCACTCTCACACACACTGAACACTGAGTCACTCACACACATTGAACACTGAGTCACTCTCACACACACTGAACACTGAGTCACTCTCACACACTCAGAACACTGAGTCACTCTCATACACACTGAACACTGAGTCACTCTCACACACACTGAACGCTGAGTCACTCTCACACACACTGAATACTGAGTCACTCTCACACACACTGAATACTGAGTCACTCTCACACACACTGAACACTGAGTCACTCTCACACACACTGAACACTGAGTCACTCTCACACTCACTGAACACTGAGTCACTCTCATACACACTGAACACTGAGTCACTCTCACACACACTGAACACTGAGTCACTCTCACACACACTGAACACTGAGTCACTCTCACACACTGGACACTGAGTCACTCTCACACACACTGAACACTGAGTCACTCTCACACACATTGAACACTGAGTCACTCTCACACTCACTGAACACTGAGTCACACTCACACTGAATACTGAGTCACTCTCACACACACTGAACACTGAGTCACCCTCACACACACTGAACACTGAGTCACTCTCACACACACTGAACACTGAGTCACTCTCACACACACTGAACACTGAGACACTCTCACACACACTGAACACTGAGTCACTCTCACACACTGAACACTGAGTCACTCTCACACAAACTGAACACTGAGTCACTCTCACACACATTGAACACTGAGTCACTCTCACACTCACTGAACACAGAGTCACTCTCACTGAATACTGAGTCACTCTCACACTGAACACTGAGTCACTCTCACACACACTGAACACTGAGTCACTCTCACACTCACTGAACACTGAGTCACTCTCACACACACTGGACACTGAGTCACTCTCACACTCACTGAACACTGGGTCACTCTCACACACACTGAACACTGAGTCACTCTCACACACACTGAACTCTGAGTCACTCTCACACTCACTGAATACTGAATCACTCTCACACACATTGAACACTGAGTCACTCTCACACACACTGAACACTGAGTCACTCTCACACACTCAGAACACTGAGTCACTCTCATACACACTGAACACTGAGTCACTCTCACACTCACTGAACACTGAGTCACTCTCACACACACTGAATACTGAGTCACTCTCACACACACTGAATACTGAGTCACTCTCACACACACTGAACACTGAGTCACTCTCACACACACTGAACACTGAGTCACTCTCACACTCACTGAACACTGAGTCACTCTCATACAAACTGAATACTGATTCACTCTCATACACACTGAACACTGAGTCACTCTCACACTCACTGAACACTGAGTCACACTCACACTGAATACTGAGTCACTCTCACACACACTGAACACTGAGTCACTCTCACACACACTGAACACTGAGTCACACTCACACTGAATACTGAGTCGCTCTCACACACACTGAACACTGAGTCACCCTCACACACACTGAACACTGAGTCACTCTCACACACACTGAACACTGAGTCACTCTCACACACTGAACATTGAGTCACTCACACACTGAACACTGAGTCACTCTCACACACATTGAACACTGAGTCACTCTCACACTCACTGAACACTGAGTCACGCTCACACTGAATACTGAGTCATTGTCACACACACTGAACACTGAGTCACCCTCACACACACTGAACACTGAGTCACTCTCACACACACTGAACACTGAGTCACTCTCACACACACTGAACACTGAGTCACTCTCACACACACTGAACACTGAGTCACTCTCACACACACTGAACACTGAGTCACTCTCACACGCACTGAACACTGAGTCACTCTCACACTCACAGAACACTGAGTCACTCTCACACACACTGAACACTGAGTCACTCTCACACACACTGAACACTGAGTCACTCTCACACACACTGAACACTGAGTCACACTCACACTCACTGAAAACTGAGTCACTCTCACACACATTGAACACTGAGTCACTCTCACACACACTGAACACTGAGTCACTCTCACACACTCAGAACACTGAGTCACTCTCATACACACTGAGCACTGAGTCACTCTCACACACACTGAACACTGAGTCTCTCTCACACACACTGAATACTGAGTCACTCTCACACACACTGAATACTGAGTCACTCTCACACACACTGAACACAGAGTCACTCTCACACACACTGAACATTGAGTCACTCTCACACTCACTGAACACTGAGTCACTCTCATACACACTGAACACTGAGTCACTCTCACCCACACTGAACACTGAGACACTCTCACACACACTGAACACTGAGTCACTCTCACACACATTGAACACTGAGTCACTCTCACTCTCACTGAATACTGAGTCACTCTCACACTGAACACTGAGTGGCTCTCACGCACACTGAACACTGAGTCACTCTCACACGCTGAACACTGAGTCACTCTCACACACACTGAGCACTGAGTCACTCTCACACACATTGAACACTGAGTCACTCTCACACTCACTGAACACAGAGTCAATCTCACTGAATACTGAGTCACTCTCACACTGAACACTGAGTAACTCTCACACACACTGAACGCTGAGTCACTCTCACACTCACTGAACACTGAGTCACTCTCACACACACTGGACACTGAGTCACTCTCACACTCACTGAACACTGACTCACTCTCACACACACTGAACACTGAGTCACTCTCACACACACTGAACACTGAGTCACTCTCACACATACTGAATACTGAGTCACTCTCACACACATTGAACACTGAGTCACTCTCACACACACTGAACACTGAGTCACTCTCACACACTCAGAACACTGAGTCATTCTCATACACACTGAACACGGAGTCACTCTCACACACACTGAACACTGAGTCACTCTCACACACACTGAATACTGAGTCACTCTCACACACACTGAATACTGAGTCACTCTCACACACACTGAACACTGAGTCTCTCTCACACACACTGAACACTGAGTCACTCTCACACTCACTGAACACTGAGTCACTCTCATACACACTGAACACTGAGTCACTCTCACACACAGTGAACACTGAGTCACTCTCACACACACTGAACACTGAGTCACTCTCACACACTGAACACTGAGTCACTCTCACACACACTGAACACTGAGTCACTCTCACACACATTGAACACTGAGTCACTCTCACACTCACTGAACACTGAGTCACACTCACACACACTGAACACTGAGTCACTCTCACACACACTGAACACTGAGTCACTCTCACACACACTGAACACTGAGTCACACTCACACACACTGAACACTGAGTCACTCTCACACACACTGAACACTGAGTCACTCTCACACACACTGAACACTGAGTCACTCTCACACGCACTGAATACTGAGTCACTCTCACACGCACTGAACACTGAGTCACTCTCACACACACTGAACACTGAGTCACTCTCACACACACTGAACACTGAGTCACTCTCACACACACTGAACACTGAGTCACTCTCACACACATTGAACACTGAGTCACTCTCACACTCACTGAACACTGAGTCACACTCACACTGAATACTGAGTAACTCTCACACACACTGAACACTGAGTCACCCTCACACACACTGAACACTGAGTCACTCTCACACACACTGAACACTGAGTCACTCTCACACACACTGAACACTGAGTCACTCTCACACACACTGAACACTGAGTCACTCTCACACACACTGAACACTGAATCACTCTCACACACACTGAACACTGAGTCACTCTCACACGCACTGAATACTGAGTCACTCTCACACGCACTGAAAACTGAGTCACTCTCACACACCCTGAACACTGAGTCACTCTCACACTCACTGAACACTGAGTCACTCTCACACACACTGAACACTGAGCTGCTCTCACACACACTGAACACTGAGTCACTCTCACACACACTGAACACTGAGTCACTCTCACACTCACTGAACACTGAGTCACTCTCACACACACTGAACACAGAGTCACTCTCACACACACTGAACACTGAACACTGAGTCACTCTCACACACACTGAACACTGAGTCACTCTCACACACACTTAGCACTGAGTCACTCTCATACACACTGAACACTGAGTCACTCTCACACACACTGAACACTGAGTCACTCTCACACACACGGAATACTGAGTCACTCTCACACACACTGAACACTGAGTCACTCTCACACACACTGAACACTGAGTCACTCTCACACGCTGAACACTGAGTCACTCTCACACACACTGAACACTGAGTCACTCTCACACACATTGAACACTGAGTCACTCTCACACTCACTGAACACAGAGTCAATCTCACTGAATACTGAGTCACTCTCACACTGAACACTGAGTAACTCTCACACACACTAAACGCTGAGTCACTCTCACACTCACTGAACACTGAGTCACTCTCACACACACTGGACACTGAGACACTCTCACACACACTGAACACTGAGTCACTCTCACACACACTGAACACGGAGTCACTCTCACACATACTGAATACTGAGTCACTCTCACACACATTGAACACTGAGTCACTCTCACACACACTGAACACTGAGTCACTCTCACACACTCAGAACACTGAGTCACTCTCAGACACACTGGACACGGAGTCACTCTCACACACACTGAACACTGAGTCACTCTCACACACACTGAATACTGAGTCACTCTCACACACACAGAATACTGAGTCACTCTCACACACACTGAACACTGAGTCACTCTCACACACACTGAACACTGAGTCACTCTCACACTCACTGAACACTGAGTCACTCTCACACTCACTGAACACTGACTCACACTCACACTGAATACTGAGTCACTCTCACACACACTCAACACTGAGTCACCCTCACACACACTGAACACTGAGTCACTCTCACACACACTGAACACTGAGTCACTCTCACACACTGAACACTGAGTCACTCTCACACACACTGAACACTGAGTCACTCTCACACTCACTGAACACTGAGTCACACTCACACTGAATACTGAGTCACTCTCACACACACTGAACACTGAGTCACCCTCACACACACTGAACACTGAGTCACTCTCACACACACTGAACACTGAGTCACTTTCACACACACTGAACACTGAGTCACTCTCACACACACTGAACACTGAGTCACAATCACACTGAATACTGAGTCACTCTCACACACACTGAACACTGAGTCACCCTCACACACACTGAACACTGAGTCACTCACACACACACTGAACACTGAGTCACTCTCACACACTGAACACTGAGTCACTCTCACACACACTGAACACTGAGTCACTCTCACACACATTGAACACTGAGTCACTCTCACACTCACTGAACACTGAGTCACACTCACACTGAATACTGAGTCACTCTCACACACACTGAACACTGAGTCACCCTCACACACACTGAACACTGAGTCACTCACACACACACTGAACACTGAGTCACTCTCACACACTGAAAACTGAGTCACTCTCACACACACTGAACACTGAGTCACTCTCACACACATTGAACACTGAGTCACTCTCACACTCACTGAACACTGAGTCACTCTCACACACACTGAACACTGAGTCACTCTCACACACACTGAACACTGAGTCACTCTCACACATACTGAATACTGAGTCACTCTCACACACATTGAACACTGAGTCACTCTCACACACACTGAACACTGAGTCACTCTCACACACTCAGAACACTGAGTCACTCTCAGACACACTGGACACGGAGTCACTCTCAAACACACTGAACACTGAGTCACACTCACACACACCGAATACTGAGTCACTCTCACACACACTGAACACTGAGTCACTCTCACACACACTGAACACTGAGTCACTCTCACACTCACTGAAACACTGAGTCACTCTCACACTCACTGAACACTGAGTCACACTCACACTGAATACTGAGTCACTCTCACACACACTCAACACTGAGTCACCCTCACACACACTGAACACTGAGTCACTCTCTCACACACTGAACACTGAGTCACTCTCACACACTGAACACTGAGTCACTCTCACACACATTGAACACTGAGTCACTCTCACACTCACTGAACACTGAGTCACACTCACACTGAATACTGAGTCACTCTCACACACCACTGAACACTGAGTCACCCTCACACACACTGAACACTGAGTCACTCTCACACACACTGAACACTGAGTCACTCTCACACACACTGAACACTGAGTCACTCTCACACACACTGAACACTGAGTCACTCTCACACACACTGAACACTGAGTCACTCACACGCACTGAACACTGAGTCACTCTCACATTCACAGAACACTGAGTCACTCTCACACACACTGAACACTGAGTCACTCTCACACACACTGAACACTGAGTCACTCTCACACACACTGAACACTGAGTCACACTCACACTCACTGAAAACTGAGTCACTCTCAGACACACTGAACACTGAGTCACTCTCACACACACTGAACACTGAGTCACTCTCACACACACTGAACGCTGAGTCACTCTCACACACACTGGACACTGAGACACTCTCACACTCACTGAACACTGAGTCACTCTCACACACACTGAACACTGAGTCACTCTCACACACACTGAACACTGAGTCACTCTCACACACACTGAACACTGAGTCACTCTCACACGCACTGAACACTGAGTCACTCTCACATTCACAGAACACTGAGTCACTCTCACACACACTGAACACTGAGTCACTCTCACACACACTGAACACTGAGTCACTCTCACACACACTGAACACTGAGTCACACTCACACTCACTGAAAACTGAGTCACTCTCAGACACACTGAACACTGAGTCACTCTCACACACACTGAACACTGAGTCACTCTCACACACATTGAACACTGAGTCACTCTCACACACACTGAACACTGAGTCACTCTCACACACTCAGAACACTGAGTCACTCTCATACACACTGGACACTGAGACACTCTCACACTCACTGAACACTGAGTCACTCTCACACACACTGAACACTGAGTCACTCTCACACACACTGAACGCTGAGTCACTCTCACACACACTGGACACTGAGACACTCTCACACTCACTGAACACTGAGTCACTCTCATACACACTGAACACTGAGTCACTCTCACACACACTGAACACTGAGTCACTCTCACACATACTGAATACTGAGTCACTCTCACACACATTGAACACTGAGTCACTCTCACACACACTGAACACTGAGTCACTCTCACACACTCAGAACACTGAGTCACTCTCAGACACACTGGACACGGAGTCACTCTCACACACACTGAACACTGAGTCACTCTCACACACACTGAATACTGAGTCACTCTCACACACACTGAATACTGAGTCACTCTCACACACACTGAACACTGAGTCACTCTCACACACACTGAACACTGAGTCACTCTCACACTCACTGAACACTGAGTCACTCTCACACTCACTGAACACTGAGTCACACTCACACTGAATACTGAGTCCCTCTCACACACACTGAACACTGAGTCACCCTCACACACACTGAACACTGAGTCACTCTCACACACACTGAACACTGAGTCACTCTCACACACACTGAACACTGAGTCACTTTCACACACACTGAACACTGAGTCACTCTCACACACACTGAACACTGAGTCACTCTCACACGCACTGAACACTGAGTCACTCTCACATTCACAGAACACTGAGTCACTCTCACACACACTGAACACTGAGTCACTCTCACACACACTGAACACTGAGTCACTCTCACACACACTGAACACTGAGTCACACTCACACTCACTGAAAACTGAGTCACTCTCAGACACACTGAACACTGAGTCACTCTCACACACACTGAACACTGAGTCACTCACACACATTGAACACTGAGTCACTCTCACACACACTGAACACTGAGTCACTCTCACACACTCAGAACACTGAGTCACTCTCATACACACTGAACACTGAGTCACTCTCACACACACTGAACGCTGAGTCACTCTCACACACACTGAATACTGAGTCACTCTCACACACACTGAATACTGAGTCACTCTCACACACACTGAACACTGAGTCACTCTCACACACACTGAACACTGAGTCACTCTCACACTCACTGAACACTGAGTCACTCTCATACACACTGAACACTGAGTCACTCTCACACACACTGAACACTGAGTCACTCTCACACACACTGAACACTGAGTCACTCTCACACACTGAACACTGAGTCACTCTCACACACACTGAACACTGAGTCACTCTCACACACATTGAACACTGAGTCACTCTCACACTCACTGAACACTGAGTCACACTCACACTGAATACTGAGTCACTCTCACACACACTGAACACTGAGTCACCCTCACACACACTGAACACTGAGTCACTCTCACACACACTGAACACTGAGTCACTCTCACACACACTGAACACTGAGACACTCTCACACACACTGAACACTGAGTCACTCTCACACACTGAACACTGAGTCACTCTCACACAAACTGAACACTGAGTCACTCTCACACACATTGAACACTGAGTCACTCTCACACTCACTGAACACAGAGTCACTCTCACTGAATACTGAGTCACTCTCACACTGAACACTGAGTCACTCTCACACACACTGAACACTGAGTCACTCTCACACTCACTGAACACTGAGTCACTCTCACACACACTGGACACTGAGTCACTCTCACACTCACTGAACACTGGGTCACTCTCACACACACTGAACACTGAGTCACTCTCACACACACTGAACTCTGAGTCACTCTCACACTCACTGAATACTGAGTCACTCTCACACACATTGAACACTGAGTCACTCTCACACACACTGAACACTGAGTCACTCTCACACACTCAGAACACTGAGTCACTCTCATACACACTGAACACTGAGTCACTCTCACACTCACTGAACACTGAGTCACTCTCACACACACTGAATACTGAGTCACTCTCACACACACTGAATACTGAGTCACTCTCACACACACTGAACACTGAGTCACTCTCACACACACTGAACACTGAGTCACTCTCACACTCACTGAACGCTGAGTCACTCTCATACAAACTGAATACTGATTCACTCTCATACACACTGAACACTGAGTCACTCTCACACTCACTGAACACTGAGTCACACTCACACTGAATACTGAGTCACTCTCACACACACTGAACACTGAGTCACTCTCACACACACTGAACACTGAGTCACTCTCACACACACTGAACACTGAGTCACACTCACACTGAATACTGAGTCGCTCTCACACACACTGAACACTGAGTCACCCTCACACACACTGAACACTGAGTCACTCTCACACACACTGAACACTGAGTCACTCTCACACACTGAACATTGAGTCACTCTCACACACTGAACACTGAGTCACTCTCACACACATTGAACACTGAGTCACTCTCACACACACTGAACACTGAGTCACTCTCACACACACTGAACACTGAGTCACTCTCACACGCACTGAACACTGAGTCACTCTCACACTCACAGAACACTGAGTCACTCTCACACACACTGAACACTGAGTCACTCTCACACACACTGAACACTGAGTCACTCTCACACACACTGAACACTGAGTCACACTCACACTCACTGAAAACTGAGTCACTCTCACACACATTGAACACTGAGTCACTCTCACACACACTGAACACTGAGTCACTCTCACACACTCAGAACACTGAGTCACTCTCATACACACTGAGCACTGAGTCACTCTCACACACACTGAACACTGAGTCTCTCTCACACACACTGAATACTGAGTCACTCTCACACACACTGAATACTGAGTCACTCTCACACACACTGAACACTGAGTCACTCTCACACACACTGAACATTGAGTCACTCTCACACTCACTGAACACTGAGTCACTCTCATACACACTGAACACTGAGTCACTCTCACCCACACTGAACACTGAGACACTCTCACACACACTGAACACTGAGTCACTCTCACACACATTGAACACTGAGTCACTCTCACTCTCACTGAATACTGAGTCACTCTCACACTGAACACTGAGTGGCTCTCACACACACTGAATACTGAGTCACTCTCACACACACTGAAAACTGAGTCACTCTCACACTCACTGAACACTGAGTCACTCTCACACACACTGGACACTGAGTAACTCTCACACTCACTGAACACTGAGTCACTCTCACACACACGGAACACTGATCCACTCTCACACACACTGAACACTGAGTCACTCTCACACACACTGAATACTGAGTCACTCACACACACTGAAAACTGAGTCATTCTCACACACACTGAACACTGAGTCACTCTCACTCACTCAGAACACTGAGTCACTCTCATACACACATAACACTGAGTCACTCTCACACACACTGAATACTGAGTCACTCTCACTCACTCAGAACACTGAGTCACTCTCACACTCACTGAACACTGAGTCTCTCTCACACAGACTGAACACTGAGTCACTCGCACACACACTGAACACTGAGTCACTCTCACACACACTGAACACTGAGTCACTCTCACACGCACTGAACACTGAGTCACTCTCACATTCACAGAACACTGAGTCACTCTCACACACACTGAACACTGAGTCACTCTCACACACACTGAACACTGAGTCACTCTCACACACACTGAACACTGAGTCACACTCACACTCACTGAAAACTGAGTCACTCTCAGACACACTGAACACTGAGTCACTCTCACACACACTGAACACTGAGTCACTCTCACACACATTGAACACTGAGTCGCTCTCACACACACTGAACACTGAGTCACTCTCACACACTGAGAACACTGAGTCACTCTCATACACACTGAACACTGAGTCACTCTCACACACACTGAACGCTGAGTCACTCTCACACACACTGAATACTGAGTCACTCTCACACACACTGAATACTGAGTCACTCTCACACACACTGAACACTGAGTCACTCTCACACACACTGAACACTGAGTCACTCTCACACTCACTGAACACTGAGTCACTCTCATACACACTGAACACTGAGTCACTCTCACACACACTGAACACTGAGTCACTCTCACACACACTGAACACTGAGTCACTCTCACACACTGAACACTGAGTCACTCTCACACACACTGAACACTGAGTCACTCTCACACACATTGAACACTGAGTCACTCTCACACTCACTGAACACTGAGTCACACTCACACTGAATACTGAGTCACTCTCACACACACTGAACACTGAGTCACCCTCACACACACTGAACACTGAGTCACTCTCACACACACTGAACACTGAGACACTCTCACACACACTGAACACTGAGTCACTCTCACACACTGAACACTGAGTCACTCTCACACAAACTGAACACTGAGTCACTCTCACACACATTGAACACTGAGTCACTCTCACACTCACTGAACACAGAGTCACTCTCACTGAATACTGAGTCACTCTCACACTGAACACTGAGTCACTCTCACACTCACTGAACACTGAGTCACTCTCACACACACTGGACACTGAGTCACTCTCACACTCACTGAACACTGGGTCACTCTCACACACACTGAACACTGAGTCACTCTCACACACACTGAACTCTGAGTCACTCTCACACACACTGAATACTGAGTCACTCTCACACACATTGAACACTGAGTCACTCTCACACACACTGAACACTGAGTCACTCTCACACACTCAGAACACTGAGTCACTCTCATACACACTGAACACTGAGTCACTCTCACACTCACTGAACACTGAGTCACTCTCACACACACTGAATACTGAGTCACTCTCACACACACTGAATACTGAGTCACTCTCACACACACTGAACACTGAGTCACTCTCACACACACTGAACACTGAGTCACTCTCACACTCACTGAACACTGAGTCACTCTCATACAAACTGAATACTGATTCACTCTCATACACACTGAACACTGAGTCACTCTCACACTCACTGAACACTGAGTCACACTCACACTGAATACTGAGTCACTCTCACACACACTGAACACTGAGTCACTCTCACACACACTGAACACTGAGTCACTCTCACACACACTGAACACTGAGTCACACTCACACTGAATACTGAGTCGCTCTCACACACACTGAACACTGAGTCACCCTCACACACACTGAACACTGAGTCACTCTCACACACACTGAACACTGAGTCACTCTCACACACTGAACATTGAGTCACTCTCACACACACTGAACACTGAGTCACTCTCACACACATTGAACACTGAGTCACTCTCACACTCACTGAACACTGAGTCACACTCACACTGAATACTGAGTCACTCTCACACACACTCAACACTGAGTCACCCTCACACACACTGAACACTGAGTCACTCTCACACACACTGAACACTGAGTCACTCTCACACACTGAACACTGAGTCACTCTCACACACATTGAACACTGAGTCACTCTCACACTCACTGAACACTGAGTCACACTCACACTGAATACTGAGTCACTATCACACACACTGAATACTGAGTCACCCTCACACACACTGAACACTGAGTCACTCTCACACACACTGAACACTGAGTCACTCTCACACACACTGAACACTGAGTCACTCTCACACACACTGAACACTGAGTCACACTCACACTCACTGAAAACTGAGTCACTCTCACACACACTGAACACTGAGTCACTCTCACACACTCAGAACACTGAGTCACTCTCATACACACTGAACACTGAGTCACTCTCACACACACTGAACACTGAGTCACTCTCACACACACTGAACACTGAGTCACACTCACACTCACTGAAAACTGAGTCACTCTCACACACACTGAACACTGAGTCACTCTCACACACTCAGAACACTGAGTCACTCTCATACACACTGAACACTGAGTCACTCTCACACACACTGAGCACTGAGTCTCTCTCACACACACTGAATACTGAGTCACTCTCACACACACTGAATACTGAGTCACTCTCACACACACTGAACACTGAGTCACTCTCACACACACTGAACATTGAGTCACTCTCACACTCACTGAACACTGAGTCACTCTCATACACACTGAACACTGAGTCACTCTCACACACACTGAACACTGAGACACTCTCACACACACTGAACACTGAGTCACTCTCACACACTGAACACTGAGTCACTCTCACACACATTGAACACTGAGTCACTCTCACTCTCACTGAATACTGAGTCACTCTCACACTGAACACTGATTGGCTCTCACACACACTGAATACTGAGTCACTCTCACACACACTGAAAACTGAGTCACTCTCACACTCACTGAACACTGAGTCACTCTCACACACACTGGACACTGAGTAACTCTCACACTCACTGAACACTGAGTCACTCTCACACACACGGAACACTGAGCCACTCTCACACACACTGAACACTGAGTCACTCTCACACACACTGAATACTGAGTCACTCACACACACTGAACACTGAGTCATTCTCACACACACTGAACACTGAGTCACTCTCACTCACTCAGAACACTGAGTCACTCTCATACACACATAACACTGAGTCACTCTCACACACACTGAATACTGAGTCACTCTCACTCACTCAGAACACTGAGTCACTCTCACACTCACTGAACACTGAGTCACTCTCACACAGACTGAACACTGAGTCACTCTCACACACACTGAACACTGAGTCACTCTCATACACACTGAACACTGAGTCACTCTCACACACACTGAACACTGAGTCACTCTCACACACACTGAATACTGAGTCACTCTCACACACACTGAATACTGAGTCACTCTCACACACACTGAACACTGAGTCACTCTCACACACACTGAACACTGAGTCTCTCTCACACTCACTGAACACTGAATCACCCTCATACACACTGAACACGGAGTCACTCTCACACTCACTGAACACTGAGTCACTCTCACACACTTTGAACACTGAGTCACTCTCACACTCACTGAACACGGAGTCACTCTCACACACACTGAACACTGAGTCTCTCTCACACACACTGAACACTGAGTCACTCTCACACACATTGAACACTGAGTCACTCTCACACATTCAGAACACTGAGTCACTCTCATACACACTGAACGCTGAGTCACTCTCACACACACTGAAAACTGAGTCAATCTCACACTCACTGAACACTGAGTCGCTCACACACACTGAAAACTGAGTCACTTTTCACACTCACTGAACACTGAGTAACTCACACACACTGAACACTGAGTCACTCTCACACACACTGAAAACTGTGTCACTCTCTCACACACTGAACACTGAGTCACTCTCACACGCATTGAACACTGAGTCACTCTCACACACAATGAACACTGAGACACTCTCACACACACTGAACACTGAGTCACTCTCACACTCACTGATCACCGAGTCACTCTCACACACACTGAACACTGAGTAACTCTCACACACACTGAACACTGAGTCACTCTCACACACACTGAACCATGAGTCACTCTCACACACAATTAACACTGAGTCACTCTCACACACACTGAATACTGAGTCATTCTCACTCACACTGAACACTGAGTCACTCTCACACACACGGAAAACTGAGTCACTCTCACACACACTGAACACTGAGTCACTCTCACACACACTGAATACTGAGTCACTCTCACACACACTGAACACTGAGTCACTCTCACACACACTGAACACTGAGTCACACTCACACTCACTGAACACTGCGTCACTCTCACACACACTGAAAACTGAGTCACTCTCACACACACTGAACACTGAGTCACTCTCACACTCACTGCACACTGAGTCACTCTCACACACACTGAACACTGAGTCACTTTCACACTCACTGAACACTGAGTCACGCTCACACACACTGAACACTGAGTCACTCACACACACTGAACACTGAGTCACTATCACACTCACTGAACACTGAGTCACTCTCACACACACTGAACACTGAGTCACTCACACACACTGAACACTGAGTCATTCTCACACTCACTGAACACTGAGTCACTCTCACACTCACTGAAGACCGAGTCACTCTCACACACACTGAACACTGAGTCACTCTCACACACACTGAACACTGAGTCACTCTCACACTCACTGAATACTGAGTCACTCTCACACACACTGAACACTGAGTCACTCTCACACACTGAACACTGAGTCACTCTCACACACTGAACACTGAGTCACTCTCACACACACTGAACACTGAGTCACTCTGACACACACTGAACACTGAGTCACTCTCACACTCATTGAACACTGAGTCACTCTCACACACATTGAACACTGAGTCACTCTCACACTCACTGAACACGGAGTCACTCTCACTGAATACTGAGTCAGTCTCACACTGAACACTGAGTCACTCTCACACTCACTGAACACAGAGTCACTCTCACACACACTGGACACTGAGTCACTCTCACACTCACAGAACACTGAGTCACTCTCACACACACGGAAAACTGAGTCACTCTCACACACACTGAACACTGAGTCACTCTCACACACACTGAATACTGAGTCACTCTCACACACACTGAACACTGAGTCACTCTCACACACACTGAACACTGAGTCACACTCACACTCACTGAACACTGCGTCACTCTCACACACACTGAAAACTGAGTCACTCTCACACACACTGAACACTGAGTCACTCTCACACTCACTGCACACTGAGTCACTCTCACACACACTGAACACTGAGTCACTTTCACACTCACTGAACACTGAGTCACGCTCACACACACTGAACACTGAGTCACTCACACACACTGAACACTGAGTCACTATCACACTCACTGAACACTGAGTCACTCTCACACACACTGAACACTGAGTCACTCTCACACACACTGAACACTGAGACACTCTCACACTCACTGAACACCGAGTCACTCTCACACACACTGAACACTGAGTGAATCTCACTCTGAACACAGAGTCACTCTCACACACTGAACACTGAGTCACTCTCATACACACTGAATACTGAGTCACTCTCATACACACTGAACACTGAGTCACTCTCACACGCACTGAACACTGAGTCACTCTCACACACACTGAACACTGAGTCACTCTCAAACTCACTGAATTCTGAGTCACTCTCACACACACTGAACACTGAGTCACTCGCACACACTGAACACTGAGTGACTCTCACACACTGAACACTGAGTCACTCTCACACACACTGAACACTGAGTCACTCTGACACACACTGAACACTGAGTCACTCTCACACTCACTGAACACTGAGTCACTCTCATACACACTGAACACTGAGTCACTCTCACACTCACTGAACACTGAGTCACTCTCACACTCACTGAACACGGAGTCACTCTCACTGAATACTGAGTCAGTCTCACACTGAACACTGAGTCACTCTCACACTCACTGAACACTGAGTCACTCACACACACTGAACACTGAGTCACTCTCACACACACTGAAAACTGTGTCACTCTCTCACACACTGAACACTGAGTCACTCTCACACGCATTGAACACTGAGTCACTCTCACACACAATGAACACTGAGACACTCTCACACACACTGAACACTGAGTCACTCTCACACTCACTGATCACCGAGTCACTCTCACACACACTGAGCACTGAGTCACTCTCACACTGAACACTGAGTCACTCTCACACACTGAACACTGAGTAACTCTCACACACACTGAACACTGAGTCACTCTCACACACACTGAACCATGAGTCACTCTCACACACAATTAACACTGAGTCACACTCACACACACTGAATACTGAGTCATTCTCACTCACACTGAACACTGAGTCACTCTCACACACACTGAACACTGAGTCACTCTCACACACACTGAATACTGAGTCACTCTCACACACTGAACACTGAGTCACTCTCACACTCACTGAACACTGAGTCACTCTCATACACACTGAACACTGAGTCACTCTAACACTCACTGGACACTGAGTCACTATCACACTCACTGAACACTGAGTCACTCTCACACACACTGAACACTGAGTCACTCACACACACTGAACACTGAGTCACTCTCACACTCACTGAACACTGAGTCACTCTCACACTCACTGAAGACCGAGTCACTCTCACACACACTGAACACTGAGTCACTCTCACACACACTGAACACTGAGTCACTCTCACACTCACTGAATACTGAGTCACTCTCACACACACTGAACACTGAGTCACTCTCACACACTGAACACTGAGTCACTCTCACACACTGAACACTGAGTCACTCTCACACACACTGAACACTGAGTCACTCTGACACACACTGAACACTGAGTCACTCTCACACTCATTGAACACTGAGTCACTCTCACACACATTGAACACTGAGTCACTCTCACACTCACTGAACACGGAGTCACTCTCACTGAATACTGAGTCAGTCTCACACTGAACACTGAGTCACTCTCACACTCACTGAACACTGAGTCACTCTCACACACACTGGACACTGAGTCACTCTCACACTCACAGAACACTGAGTCACTCTCACACACACGGAAAACTGAGTCACTCTCACACAGACTGAACACTGAGTCACTCTCACACACACTGAATACTGAGTCACTCTCACACACACTGAACACTGAGTCACTCTCACACACACTGAACACTGAGTCACACTCACACTCACTGAACACTGCGTCACTCTCACACACACTGAAAACTGAGTCACTCTCACACACACTGAACACTGAGTCACTCTCACACTCACTGCACATTGAGTCACTCTCACACACACTGAACACTGAGTCACTTTCACACTCACTGAACACTGAGTCACGCTCACACACACTGAACACTGAGTCACTCACACACACTGAACACTGAGTCACTATCACACTCACTGAACACTGAGTCACTCTCACACACACTGAACACTGAGTCACTCTCACACACACTGAACACTGAGACACTCTCACACTCACTGAACGCCGAGTCACTCTCACACACACTGAACACTGAGTGAATCTCACTCTGAACACAGAGTCTCTCTCACACACTGAACACTGAGTCACTCTCATACACACTGAACACTGAGTCACTCTCACACGCACTGAACACTGAGTCACTCTCACACACACTGAACACTGAGTCACTCTCACACTCACTGAATTCTGAGTCACTCTCACACACACTGAACACTGAGTCACTCTCACACTCACTGAACACTGAGTCACTCTCACACTCACTGAACACGGAGTCACTCTCACTGAATACTGAGTCAGTCTCACAATGAACACTGAGTCACTCTCACACTCACTGAACACTGAGTCACTCTCACACACACTGGACACTGAGTCACTCTCACATACACTGAATAATGTGTCACTCTCACACACACTGAACACTGAGTCACTCTCACACACACTGAACACTGAGTCAAACTCACACTCACTGAACACTGCGTCACTCTCACACACACTGAACACTGAGTCACTCTCACACGCACTGAACACTGAGTCACTCTCACACTCACTGAACACTGAGTCACTCTCACACACACTGAACACTGAGACACTCTCACACACACTGAACGCTGAGTCACTCTCACAGACACAGAATACTGAGTCACTCTCACACACACTGAACACTGAGTCATTCTCACTCACACTGAACACTGAGTCACTCTCACACACACTGAACACTGAGTCACTCTCACACACACTGAATACTGAGTCACTCTCACACACTGAACACTGAGTCGCTGTCACACTCACTGAACACTGAGTCACTCTCATACACACTGAACACTGAGTCAATCTCACACTCACTGAACACTGAGTCACTCTCACACTCACTGAACACTGAGTCACTCTCACACTCACTGAACACTGAGTCACTCACACACATAACACTGAGTCACTCTCACACTCACTGAACACTGAGTCACTCTCACACTCACTGAACACCGAGTAACTCTCACACACACTGAACACTGAGTCACTCTCACACTGAACACAGAGTCACTCTCACACACTGAACACTGAGTCACTCTCACACACACTGAACACTGAGTCACACTCACACACACTGAACACTGAGTCACTCTCACACACACTGAACACTGAGTCACTCTCACACTCACTGAATGCTGAGTCACTCTCACACACACTGAACACTGAGTCACTCTCACACACTGAACACTGAGTCACTCTCACACACACTGAACACTGAGTCACTCTGACACACACTGAACACTGAGTCACTCTCACACTCACTGAACACTGAGTCACTCTCACACACATTGAACACTGAGTCACTCTCACACTCACTGAACACGGAGTCACTCTCACTGAATACTGAGTCAGTCTCACACTGAACACTGAGTCACTCTGACACACACTGAACACTGAGTCACTCTCACACACACTGAATACTGTGTCACTCTCACACACACTGAACACTGAGTCACTCTCACACACACTGAACACTGAGTCAAACTCACACTCACTGAACACTGCGTCACTCTCACACACACTGAACACTGAGTCACTCTCACACACACTGAACACTGAGTCACTCTCACACTCACTGAACACTGAGTCACTCTCACACACACTGAACACTGAGTCACTCTCACACACACTGAACACTGAGACACTCTCACACACACTGAACACTGAGTCACTCTCACACACACTGAACACTGAGTCACTCACACACACTGAACGCTGAGTCACTCTCACACACACTGAATACTGAGTCACTCTCACACTCACTGAACACTGAGTCACTCTCACACACACTGAACACTCAGTCACTCACACACACTGAACACTGAGTCACTCTCACACTCACTGAACACTGAGTCACTCTCACACTCACTGAACACCGAGTAACTCTCACACACACTGAACACTGAGTCACTCTCACACTGAACACAGAGTCACTCTCACACACTGAACACTGAGTCACTCTCACACACACTGAACACTGAGACACTCTCACACACACTGAAAACTGAGTCACTCTCACACACACTGAACACTGAGTCACTCTCACACTCACTGAATACTGAGTCACTCTCACACACACTGAACACTGAGTCACTCTCACACACTGAACACTGAGTCACTCTCACACACTGAACACTGAGTCACTCTCACACTCACTGAACACTGAGTCACTCTGACACACACTGAACACTGAGTCACTCTCACACTCACTGAACACTGAGTCACTCTCACACACATTGAACAGTGAGTCACTCTCACACTCACTGAACACGGAGTCACTCTCACTGAATATTGAGTCAGTCTCACGCTGAACACTGAGTCACTCTCACACTCACTGAACACTGAGTCACTCTCACACACACTGGACACTGAGTCACTCTCACACTCACAGAACACTGAGTCACTCTCACACACACGGAAAACTGAGTCACTCTCACACACACTGTACACTGAGTCACTCTCACACACACTGAATACTGAGTCACTCTCACACACACTGAACACTGAGTCACTCTCACACACACTGAACACTGAGTCACACTCGCACTCACTGAACACTGCGTCACTCTCACACACACTGAACACTGAGTCACTCTCACACACACTGAACACTGAGTCACTCTCACACTCACTGAACACTGAGTCACTCTCACACACACTGAACACTGAGTCACTCTCACACTCACTGAACACTGAGTCACTCTCACACACACTGAACACTGAGTCACTCACACACACTGAACACTGAGTCACTATCACACTCACTGAACACTGAGTCACTCTCACACACACTGAACACTGAGTCACTCTCACACACACTGAACACTGAGACACTCTCACACACACTGAACACTGAGTCACTCTCACACACACTGAACGCTGAGTCACTCACATACACTGAACGCTGAGTCACTCTCACACACACTGAATACTGAGTCACTCTCACACACACTAAACACTGAGTCATTCTCACTCACACTGAACACTGAGTCGCTCTCACACACACTGAACACTGAGTCACTCTCACACACACTGAATACTGAGTCACGCTCACACACTGAACACTGAGTCACTCTCATACTCACTGAACACTGAGTCACTCTCATACACACTGAACACTGAGTCACTCTCACACTCACTGAACACTGAGTCACTCTCAAACTCACTGAACACTGAGTCACTCTCACACACACTGAACACTGAGTCACTCTCACACTCACTGAACACTGAGTCACTCACACACACTGAACACTGAGTCACTTTCACACTCACTGAACACTGAGTCACTCACACACACTGAACACTGAATCACTCTCACACACACTGAACACTGTGTCACTCTCTCACACACTGAACACTGAGTCACTCTCACACGCACTGAACACTGAGTCACTCTCACACACAATGAACACTGAGACACTCTCACACACAATGAACACTGAGTCACTCTCACACTCACTGATCACCGAGTCACTCTCACACACACTGAACACTGAGTCACTCTCACACTGAACACTGAGTCACTCTCACACACACTGAACACTGAGTCACTCTCACACACACTGAACACTGAGTCACTCTCACACACACTGAACACTGTGTCACTCTCACACACACTGAACAGTGAGGCACTCTGATACACTGAATACTGAGACACTCTCACACTCACTGAACACTCAGTCACTCTCACACACTGAACACTGAGTCACTCTCACACACACTGAACACTGAGTCACTCTGACACACACTGAACACTGAGTCACTCTCACACTCACTGAACACTGAGTCACTCTCACACACATTGAACACTGAGTCACTCTCACTCTCAAAGAATGCTGAATCACTCACACACTGAACACTGAGTCACTCTCACACACACTGAACACAGAGTCACTCTCACACACACTGAACACGGAGTCACTCTCACACACTCTGAACACTGAGTCTCTCTCACACTCACTGAACACTGAGTCACTCTCACACACACTGAACACTGAGTCACTCTCACACACACTGAACACTGAGTCACTCTCACACACACTGAATACTGAGTCACTCTCACACGCACTGAACACTGAGTCACTCTCACACACACTGAACACTGAGTCACTCTCACACACATTGAACACTGAGTCACTCTCACACTCACTGAACACTGAGTCACTCTCACACTGAATACTGTGTCACTCTCACACACACTGAACACTGAGTCACTCTCACACACACTGAATACTGAGTCACTCTCACACACACTGAACACTGAGTCACTCTCACACACACTGAACACTGAGTCACTCTCACACACACTGAATACTGAGTCACTCTCACACACACTGAACACTGAGTCACTCTCACACACACTGAACACTGAGATACACTCACACTCACTGAACACTGCGTCACTCTCCCACACACTGAACACTGAGTCATTCTCACACACACTGAACACTGAGTCACTCTCACACTCACTTAACACTGAGTCACTCTCACACACACTGAACACTGAGTCACTCTCACACGCACTGCACACTGAGACACTCTCACACACACTGAACACTGAGTCACTCTCACACACACTGAACACTGAGTCACTCACACAAACTGACCGCTGAGTCACTCTCACACACACTGAATACTGAGTCACTCTCACACACACTGAAAACTGAGTCACTCTCACACACACTGAATACTGAGTCACTCTCACACACTGAACACTGAGTCACTCTCACACTCACTGAACACTGAGTCACTCTCATACACACTGAACACTGAGTCACTCTCACACTCACTGAACACTGAGTCACTCTCAAACTCACTGAACACTGAGTCACTCTCACACACACTGAACACTGAGTCACTCTCACACTCACTGAAGACTGAGTCGCTCACACACACTGAAAACTGAGTCACTCTCACACTCACTGAACACTGAGTCACTCACACACACTGAACACTGAGTCACTCTCACACACACTGAAAACTGTGTCACTCTCTCACACACTGAACACTGAGTCACTCTCACACGCACTGAAAACTGAGTCACTCTCACACACAATGAACACTGAGACAATCTCACACACACTGAACACTGAGTCACTCTGACACTCACTGATCACCGAGTCACTCTCACACACACTGAGCACTGAGTCACTCTCACACTGAACACTGAGTCACTCTCACACACTGAACACTGAGTCACTCTCACACACACTGAACACTGAGTCACTCTCACACACACTGAACACTGAGTCACTCTCACACACAATGAACACTGAGTCAATCTCACACACACTGAATACTGAGTCACTCTCTCACACACTGAACACTGAGTCACTCTCACACGCTGAAAACTGAGTCACTCTCACAAACACTGAGCACTGAGTCACTCTGACACACACTGAACACTGAGTCACTCTCACACTCACTGAACACTGAGTCACTCTCACACACATTGAAAACTGAGTCACTCTCACTCTCATTGAATACTGAGTCACTCTCACACTGAACACTGAGTGGCTCTCACACACACTGAATACTGAGTCACTCTCACACACACTGAAAACTGAGTCACTCTCACACTCACTGAACACTGAGTCACTCTCACACACACTGGACACTGAGTAACTCTCACACTCCCTGAACACTGAGTCACTCTCACACACACGGAACACTGAGCCACTCTCACACACACTGAACACTGAGTCACTCTCACACACACTGAATACTGAGTCACTCACACACACTGAACACTGAGTCATTCTCACACACACTGAACACTGAGTCACTCTCACTCACTCAGAACACTGAGTCACTCTCATACACACATAACACTGAGTCACTCTCACACACACTGAATACTGAGTCACTCTCACTCACTCAGAACACTGAGTCGCTCTCACACTCACTGAACACTGAGTCACTCTCACACAGACTGAACACTGAGTCACTCTCACACACACTGAACACTGAGTCACTCTCATACACACTGAACACTGAGTCACTCTCACACACACTGAACACTGAGTCACTCTCACACACACTGAATACTGAGTCACTCTCACGCACACTGAATACTGAGTCACTCTCACACACACTGAACACTGAGTCACTCTCACACACACTGAACACTGAGTCTCTCTCACACTCACTGAACACTGAATCACCCTCATACACACTGAACACGGAGTCACTCTCACACTCACTGAACACTGAGTCACTCTCACACACTTTGAACACTGAGTCACTCTCACACTCACTGAACACGGAGTCACTCTCACTGAATACTGAGTCAGTCTCACACTGAAAACTGAGTCACTCTGACACACACTGAACACTGAGTCACTCTCACACACACTGAATACTGTGACACTCTCACACACACTGAACACTGAGTCAAACTCACACTCACTGAACACTGCGTCACTCTCACACACACTGAACACTGAGTCACCCTCACACACACTGAACACTGAGTCATTCTCACACTCACTGATCACTGAGTCACTCTCACACACACTGAACACTGAGTCACTCTCACACACACTGAACACTGAGACACTCTCACACACACTGAACACTGAGTCACTCTCACACACACTGAACACTGAGTCACTCACACACACTGAACGCTGAGTCACTCTCACACTCACTGAACACTGAGTCACTCTCACACACACTGAACACTGAGTCACTCACACACACTGAACACTGAGTCACTATCACACTCGCTGAACACTGAGTCACTCTCACACACACTGAAAACTGAGTCACTCTCACACACACTGAACACTGAGACACTCTCACACACACTGAGCACTGAGTCACTCTCACACGCACTGAACGCTGAGTCACTCACATACACTGAACGCTGAGTCACTCTCACACACACTGAATACTGAGTCACTCTCAGACACACTAAACACTGAGTCATTCTCATTCACACTGAACACTGAGTCACTCTCACACACACTGAACACTGAGTCACTCTCACACACACTGAATACTGAGTCACGCTCACACACTGAACACTGAGTCACTCTCACACTCACTGAACACTGAGTCACTCTCATACACACTGAACACTGAGTCACTCTCACACTCACTGAACACTGAGTCACTCTTACACTCACTGAACACTGAGTCACTCTCACACACACTGAACACTGAGTCACTCTCACACTCACTGAACACTGAGTCACTCACACACACTGAATACTGAGTCACTCTCACACTCACTGAACACTGAGTCACTCACACACACTGAACACTGAATCACTCTCACACACACTGAACACTGTGTCACTCTCTCACACACTGAACACTGAGTCACTCTCACACGCACTGAACACTGAGTCACTCTCACACACACTGAACACTGAGTCACTCTCACACTGAACACTGAGTCACTCTCACACACTGAACACTGAGTCACTCTCACACACACTGAACACTGAGTCACTCTCACACACACTGAACACTGAATCACTCTCACACACACTGAACACTGAGTCACTCTCACACACACTGAATACTGAGTCACTCTCACACTCACTGAACACTGAGTCACTCTCACACACTGAACACTGAGTCACTCTCACACACACTGAACACTGAGTCACTCTGACACACACTGAACACTGAGTCACTCTCACACTCACTGAACACTGAGTCACTCTCACACACATTGAACACTGAGTCACTCTCACTCTCACAGAATACTGAGTCACTCACACACTGAACACTGAGTCACTCTCACACACACTGAACACTGAGTCACTCTCACACACACTGAACACTGAGTCACTCTCACACACTCTGAACACTGAGTCTCTCTCACACTCACTGAACACTGAGTCACTCTCACACACACTGAACACTGAGTCACTCTCACAAACACTGAACACTCAGTCACTCTCACACACACTGAATACTGAGTCACTCTCACACGCACTGAACACTGAGTCACTCTCACACACACTGAACACTGAGTCACTCTCACAAACATTGAACACTGAGTCACTCTCACACTCACTGAACACTGAGTCACTCTCACACTGAATACTGTGTCACTCTCACACACACTGAACACTGAGTCACTCTCACACACACTGAAAACTGAGTCACTCTCACACACACTGAACACTGAGTCACTCTCACACACACTGAACACTGAGTCACTCTCACACACACTGAACACTGAGTCACTCACACACTCACTGAACACTGAGTCACTCTCACACACACTGAACACTGAGTCACTCTCACACACACTGAACACTGAGACACTCTCACACACACTGAACACTGAGTCACTCTCACAGACACTGAATAATGAGTCACTCTCACACACACTGAACACTGAGTCACTCTCACACACACTGAACACAGAGTCATTCTCACTCACACTGAACACTGAGTCACTCTCACACACACTGAACACTGAGTCACTCTCACACACACTGAATACTGAGTCACTCTCACACACTGAACACTGAGTCACTCTCACACTCACTGAACACTGAGTCACTCTCATACACACTGAACACTGAGTCACTCTCACACTCACTGAACACTGAGTCACTCTCACACTCACTGAACACTGAGTCACTCTCACACACACTGAAAACTGAGTCTATCTCACACTCACTGAACACTGAGTCGCTCACACACACTTAAAACTGAGTCACTCTCACACTCACTGAACACTGAGTCACTCACACACACTGAACACTGAGTCACTCTCACACACACTGAAAACTGTGTCACTCTCTCACACACTGAACACTGAGTCACTCTCACACGCATTGAACACTGAGTCACTCTCACACACAATGAACACTGAGACACTCTCACACACACTGAACACTGAGTCACTCTCACACTCACTGATCACCGAGTCACTCTCACACACACTGAGCACTGAGTCACTCTCACACTGAACACTGAGTCACTCTCACACACTGAACACTGAGTCACTCTCACACACTGAACACTGAGTCACTATCACACACACTGAACACTGAGTCACTCTGACACACACTGAACACTGAGTCACTCTCACACACATTGAACACTGAGTCACTCTCACTCTCACTGAATACTGAGTCACTCTCACACTGAAAACTGAGTGACTCTCACACACACTGAATACTGAGTCACTCTCACACACACTGAAAACTGAGTCACTCTCACACTCACTGAACACTGAACACTGAGTCACTCTCACACACACTGGACACTGAGTAACTCTCACACTCACTGAACACTGAGTCACTCTCACACACACGGAACACTGAGCCACTCTCACACACACTGAGTCACTCTCACACACACTGAATACTGAGTCACTCACACACACTGAACACTGAGTCACCCTCACACACACTGAACACTGAGTCACTCTCACTCACTCAGAACACTGAGTCACTCTCATACACACATAACACTGAGTCACTCTCACACACACTGAATACTGAGTCACTCTCACTCACTCAGAACACTGAGTCACTCTCACACTCACTGCACACTGAGTCACTCTCACACACACTGAACACTCAGTCACTCTCACACACACTGAACACTGAGTCACTCTCACACACACTGAACACTGAGTCACTCTCACACACACTGAACACTGAGTCACTCTCACACACACTGAATACTGAGTCACTCTCACACACACTGAATACTGAGTCACTCTCACACACACTGAACACTGAGTCACTCTCACACACACTGAACACTGAGTCTCTCTCACACTCACTGAAAACTGAGTCACTCTCATACACACTGAACACTGAGTCACTCTCACACTCACTGAACACTGAGTCACTCTCACACACTTTGAACACTGAGTCACTCTCACACTCACTGAACACGGAGTCACTCTCACTGAATACTGAGTCAGTCTCACACTGAACACTGAGTCACTCTGACACAGACTGAACACTGAGTCACTATCACCCACACTGAATACTGTGTCACTCTCACACACACTGAACACTGAGTCACTCTCACACACACTGAACACTGAGTCACTCTCACACACACTGAACACTGAGACACTCTCACACACACTGAACACTGAGTCGCTCTCACACACACTGAACACTGAGTCACTCACACACACTGAACGCTGAGTCACTCTCACACACACTGAATATTGAGTCACTCTCACACACACTGAACACTGAGTCATTCCCTCTCACACTGAACACTGAGTCACTCTCACACACACTGAACACTGAGTCACTCTCACACGCACTGAATACTGAGTCACTCTCACACACTGAACGCTGAGCCACTCTCACACTCACTGAACACTGAGTCACTCTCATACACACTGAACACTGAGTCACTCTCACACTCACTGAACACTGATTCACTCTCACACTCACTGAACACTGAGTCACTCTCACACACACTGAACACTGAGTCACTCACACACACTGAACACTGAGTCACTCTCACACTCACTGAACACTGAGTCACTCTCACACTCACTGAACACCGAGTAACTCTCACACACACTGAACACTGAGTCACTCTCACACTGAACACAGAGTCACTCTCACACACTGAACACTGAGTCACTCTCACACACACTGAACACTGAGTCACTCTCACACACACTGAACACTGAGTCACTCTCACACACACTGAACACTGAGTCACTCTCACACTCACTGAATACTGAGTCACTCTCACACACACTGAACACTGAGTCACTCTCACACACTGAACACTGAGTCACTCTCACACACTGAACACTGAGTCACTCTCACACTCACTGAACACTGAGTCACTCTGACACACACTGAACACTGAGTCACTCTCACACTCACTGAACACTGAGTCACTCTCACACACATTGAACACTGAGTCACTCTCACACTCACTGAAAACGGAGTCACTCTCACTGAATACTGAGTCAGTCTCACACTGAACACTGAGTCACTCTCACAGTCACTGAACACTGAGTCACTCTCACACACACTGGACACTGAGTCACTCTCACACTCACAGAACACTGAGTCACTCTCACACACACGGAAAACTGAGTCACTCTCACACACACTGTACACTGAGTCACTCTCACACACACTGAATACTGAGTCACTCTCACACACACTGAACACTGAGTCACTCTCACACACACTGAATACTGAGTCACTCTCACACACTGAACACTGAGTCACTCTCATACACACTGAACACTGAGTCACTCTCACACTCACTGAACACTGAGTCACTCTCACACTCACTGAACACTGAGTCACTCTCACACTCACTGAACACCGAGTAACTCTCACACACACTGAACACTGAGTCACTCTCACACTGAACACAGAGTCACTCTCACACACTGAACACTGAGTCACTCTCACACACACTGAACACTGAGTCACTCTCACACACACTGAACACTGAGTCACTCTCACACACACTGAACACTGAGTCACTCTCACACACACTGAACACTGAGTCACTCTCACACACTGAACACTGAGTCACTCTCACACACACTGAACACTGAGTCACTCTGACACACACTGAACACTGAGTCACTCTCACACTCACTGAACACCGAGTCACTCTCACACACATTGAACACTGAGTCACTCTCACTCTCACAGAATACTGAGTCACTCACACACTGAACACTGAGTCACTCTCACACACACTGAACACTGACTCACTCCCACACACACTGAACACTGAGTCACTCTCACACACTCTGAACACTGAGTCTCTCTCACACTCACTGAACACTGAGTCACTCTCACACACACTGAAAACTGAGTCACTCTCACACAGACTGAAAACTGAGTCACTCTCACACACACTGAATACTGAGTCACTCTCACGCGCACTGAACACTGAGTCACTCTCACACACACTGAACACTGAGTCACTCTCACACACATTGAACACTGAGTCACTCTCACACTCACTGAACACTGAGTCACTCTCACACTGAATACTGTGTCACTCTCACACACACTGAACACTGAGTCACTCTCACACACACTGAATACTGAGTCACTCTCACACACACTGAACACTGAGTCACTCTCACACACACTGAACACTGAGTCACTCTCACACACACTGAATACTGAGTCACTCTCACACACACTGAACACTGAGTCGCTCTCACACACACTGAACACTGAGTCACACTCACACTCACTGAACACTGCGTCACTCTCCCACACACTGAACACTGAGTCACTCTCACACACACTGAACACTGAGTCACTCTCACACTCACTGAACACTGAGTCACTCTCACACACACTGAACACTGAGTCACTCTCACACACACTGAACACTGAGACACTCTCACACACACTGAACACTGAGTCACTCTCACACACACTGAACACTGAGTCACTCACACACACTGACCGCTGAGTCACTCTCACACACACTGAATACTGAGTCACTCACACACACTGAACACTGAGTCACTCTCACACACACTGAGCACTGAGTCATTCTTACTCACACTGAACACTGAGTCACTCTCACACACACTGAACACTGAGTCACTCTCACACACACTGAATACTGAGTCACTCTCACACACTGAAAACTGAGTCACTCTCACACTCACTGAACACTGAGTCACTCTCATACACACTGAACACTGAGTCACTCTCACACTCACTGAACACTGAGTCACTCTCAAACACACTGAACACTGAGTTACTCACACACACTGAACACTGAGTCACTATCACACTCACTGAACACTGAGTCACTCTCACACACACTGAACACTGAGTCACTCTCACACACACTGAACACTGAGACACTCTCACACACACTGAACACTGAGTCACTCTCACACACACTGAATGCTGAGTCACTCACATACACTGAACGCTGAGTCACTCTCACACACACTGAATACTGAGTCACTCTCACACACACTAAACACTGAGTCACTCTCATTCACACTGAACACTGAGTCACTCTCATACACACTGAACACTGAGTCACTCTCACACACACTGAATACTGAGTCACGCTCACACACTGAACACTGAGTCACTCTCACATTCACTGAACACTGAGTCACTCTCATACACACTGAACACTGAGTCACTCTCACACTCACTGAACACTGAGTCACTCACACTCACTGAACACTGAGTCACTCTCACACACACTGAACACTGAGTCACTCTCACACTCACTGAACACTGAGTCACTCACACACACTGAATACTGAGTCACTCTCACACTCACTGAACACTGAGTCACTCACACACACTGAACACTGAATCACTCTCACACACACTGAACACTGTGTCACTCTCTCACACACTGAACACTGAGTCACTCTCACACGCACTGAACACTGAGTCTCTCTCACACGCACTGAACACTGAGTCACTCTCGCACTGAACACTGAGTCACTCTCACACTGAACACTGAGTCACTCTCACACACTGAACACTGAGTCACTCTCACACACACTGAACACTGAGTCACTCTCACACACACTGAACACTGAGTCACTCTCACACACACTGAACACTGAGTCACTCTCACACACACTGAATACTGAGTCACTCTCACACTCACTGAACACTGAGTCACTCTCACACACACTGAACACTGAGTCACTCTCACAAACACTGAACACTCAGTCACTCTCACACACACTGAATACTGAGTCACTCTCACACGCACTGAACACTGAGTCACTCTCACACACACTGAACACTGAGTCACTCTCACAAACATTGAACACTGAGTCACTCTCACACTCACTGAACACTGAGTCACTCTCACACTGAATACTGTGTCACTCTCACACACACTGAACACTGAGTCACTCTCACACACACTGAAAACTGAGTCACTCTCACACACACTGAACACTGAGTCACTCTCACACACACTGAACACTGAGTCACTCTCACACACACTGAACACTGAGTCACTCACACACTCACTGAACACTGAGTCACTCTCACACACACTGAACACTGAGTCACTCTCACACACACTGAACACTGAGACACTCTCACACACACTGAACACTGAGTCACTCTCACAGACACTGAATAATGAGTCACTCTCACACACACTGAACACTGAGTCACTCTCACACACACTGAACACAGAGTCATTCTCACTCACACTGAACACTGAGTCACTCTCACACACACTGAACACTGAGTCACTCTCACACACACTGAATACTGAGTCACTCTCACACACTGAACACTGAGTCACTCTCACACTCACTGAACACTGAGTCACTCTCATACACACTGAACACTGAGTCACTCTCACACTCACTGAACACTGAGTCACTCTCACACTCACTGAACACTGAGTCACTCTCACACACACTGAAAACTGAGTCTATCTCACACTCACTGAACACTGAGTCGCTCACACACACTTAAAACTGAGTCACTCTCACACTCACTGAACACTGAGTCACTCACACACACTGAACACTGAGTCACTCTCACACACACTGAAAACTGTGTCACTCTCTCACACACTGAACACTGAGTCACTCTCACACGCATTGAACACTGAGTCACTCTCACACACAATGAACACTGAGACACTCTCACACACACTGAACACTGAGTCACTCTCACACTCACTGATCACCGAGTCACTCTCACACACACTGAGCACTGAGTCACTCTCACACTGAACACTGAGTCACTCTCACACACTGAACACTGAGTCACTCTCACACACTGAACACTGAGTCACTATCACACACACTGAACACTGAGTCACTCTGACACACACTGAACACTGAGTCACTCTCACACACATTGAACACTGAGTCACTCTCACTCTCACTGAATACTGAGTCACTCTCACACTGAAAACTGAGTGACTCTCACACACACTGAATACTGAGTCACTCTCACACACACTGAAAACTGAGTCACTCTCACACTCACTGAACACTGAACACTGAGTCACTCTCACACACACTGGACACTGAGTAACTCTCACACTCACTGAACACTGAGTCACTCTCACACACACGGAACACTGAGCCACTCTCACACACACTGAGTCACTCTCACACACACTGAATACTGAGTCACTCACACACACTGAACACTGAGTCACCCTCACACACACTGAACACTGAGTCACTCTCACTCACTCAGAACACTGAGTCACTCTCATACACACATAACACTGAGTCACTCTCACACACACTGAATACTGAGTCACTCTCACTCACTCAGAACACTGAGTCACTCTCACACTCACTGCACACTGAGTCACTCTCACACACACTGAACACTCAGTCACTCTCACACACACTGAACACTGAGTCACTCTCACACACACTGAACACTGAGTCACTCTCACACACACTGAACACTGAGTCACTCTCACACACACTGAATACTGAGTCACTCTCACACACACTGAATACTGAGTCACTCTCACACACACTGAACACTGAGTCACTCTCACACACACTGAACACTGAGTCTCTCTCACACTCACTGAAAACTGAGTCACTCTCATACACACTGAACACTGAGTCACTCTCACACTCACTGAACACTGAGTCACTCTCACACACTTTGAACACTGAGTCACTCTCACACTCACTGAACACGGAGTCACTCTCACTGAATACTGAGTCAGTCTCACACTGAACACTGAGTCACTCTGACACAGACTGAACACTGAGTCACTATCACCCACACTGAATACTGTGTCACTCTCACACACACTGAACACTGAGTCACTCTCACACACACTGAACACTGAGTCACTCTCACACACACTGAACACTGAGACACTCTCACACACACTGAACACTGAGTCGCTCTCACACACACTGAACACTGAGTCACTCACACACACTGAACGCTGAGTCACTCTCACACACACTGAATATTGAGTCACTCTCACACACACTGAACACTGAGTCATTCCCTCTCACACTGAACACTGAGTCACTCTCACACACACTGAACACTGAGTCACTCTCACACGCACTGAATACTGAGTCACTCTCACACACTGAACGCTGAGCCACTCTCACACTCACTGAACACTGAGTCACTCTCATACACACTGAACACTGAGTCACTCTCACACTCACTGAACACTGATTCACTCTCACACTCACTGAACACTGAGTCACTCTCACACACACTGAACACTGAGTCACTCACACACACTGAACACTGAGTCACTCTCACACTCACTGAACACTGAGTCACTCTCACACTCACTGAACACCGAGTAACTCTCACACACACTGAACACTGAGTCACTCTCACACTGAACACAGAGTCACTCTCACACACTGAACACTGAGTCACTCTCACACACACTGAACACTGAGTCACTCTCACACACACTGAACACTGAGTCACTCTCACACACACTGAACACTGAGTCACTCTCACACTCACTGAATACTGAGTCACTCTCACACACACTGAACACTGAGTCACTCTCACACACTGAACACTGAGTCACTCTCACACACTGAACACTGAGTCACTCTCACACTCACTGAACACTGAGTCACTCTGACACACACTGAACACTGAGTCACTCTCACACTCACTGAACACTGAGTCACTCTCACACACATTGAACACTGAGTCACTCTCACACTCACTGAAAACGGAGTCACTCTCACTGAATACTGAGTCAGTCTCACACTGAACACTGAGTCACTCTCACAGTCACTGAACACTGAGTCACTCTCACACACACTGGACACTGAGTCACTCTCACACTCACAGAACACTGAGTCACTCTCACACACACGGAAAACTGAGTCACTCTCACACACACTGTACACTGAGTCACTCTCACACACACTGAATACTGAGTCACTCTCACACACACTGAACACTGAGTCACTCTCACACACACTGAATACTGAGTCACTCTCACACACTGAACACTGAGTCACTCTCATACACACTGAACACTGAGTCACTCTCACACTCACTGAACACTGAGTCACTCTCACACTCACTGAACACTGAGTCACTCTCACACTCACTGAACACCGAGTAACTCTCACACACACTGAACACTGAGTCACTCTCACACTGAACACAGAGTCACTCTCACACACTGAACACTGAGTCACTCTCACACACACTGAACACTGAGTCACTCTCACACACACTGAACACTGAGTCACTCTCACACACACTGAACACTGAGTCACTCTCACACACACTGAACACTGAGTCACTCTCACACACTGAACACTGAGTCACTCTCACACACACTGAACACTGAGTCACTCTGACACACACTGAACACTGAGTCACTCTCACACTCACTGAACACCGAGTCACTCTCACACACATTGAACACTGAGTCACTCTCACTCTCACAGAATACTGAGTCACTCACACACTGAACACTGAGTCACTCTCACACACACTGAACACTGACCTCACTCCCACACACACTGAACACTGAGTCACTCTCACACACTCTGAACACTGAGTCTCTCTCACACTCACTGAACACTGAGTCACTCTCACACACACTGAAAACTGAGTCACTCTCACACACACTGAAAACTGAGTCACTCTCACACACACTGAATACTGAGTCACTCTCACGCGCACTGAACACTGAGTCACTCTCACACACACTGAACACTGAGTCACTCTCACACACATTGAACACTGAGTCACTCTCACACTCACTGAACACTGAGTCACTCTCACACTGAATACTGTGTCACTCTCACACACACTGAACACTGAGTCACTCCTATCACACAACACTGAATACTGAGTCACTCTCACACACACTGAACACTGAGTCACTCTCACACACACTGAACACTGAGTCACTCTCACACAGAATACTGAGTCACTCTCACACACACTGAACACTGAGTCGCTCTCACACACACTGAACACTGAGTCACACTCACACTCACTGAACACTGCGTCACTCTCCCACACACTGAACACTGAGTCACTCTCACACACACTGAACACTGAGTCACTCTCACACTCACTGAACACTGAGTCACTCTCACACACACTGAACACTGAGTCACTCTCACACACACTGAACACTGAGACACTCTCACACACACTGAACACTGAGTCACTCTCACACACACTGAACACTGAGTCACTCACACACACTGACCGCTGAGTCACTCTCACACACACTGAATACTGAGTCACTCACACACACTGAACACTGAGTCACTCTCACACACACTGAGCACTGAGTCATTCTTACTCACACTGAACACTGAGTCACTCTCACACACACTGAACACTGAGTCACTCTCACACACACTGAATACTGAGTCACTCTCACACACTGAAAACTGAGTCACTCTCACACTCACTGAACACTGAGTCACTCTCATACACACTGAACACTGAGTCACTCTCACACTCACTGAACACTGAGTCACTCTCAAACACACTGAACACTGAGTTACTCACACACACTGAACACTGAGTCACTATCACACTCACTGAACACTGAGTCACTCTCACACACACTGAACACTGAGTCACTCTCACACACACTGAACACTGAGACACTCTCACACACACTGAACACTGAGTCACTCTCACACACACTGAATGCTGAGTCACTCACATACACTGAACGCTGAGTCACTCTCACACACACTGAATACTGAGTCACTCTCACACACACTAAACACTGAGTCACTCTCATTCACACTGAACACTGAGTCACTCTCATACACACTGAACACTGAGTCACTCTCACACACACTGAATACTGAGTCACGCTCACACACTGAACACTGAGTCACTCTCACATTCACTGAACACTGAGTCACTCTCATACACACTGAACACTGAGTCACTCTCACACTCACTGAACACTGAGTCACTCACACTCACTGAACACTGAGTCACTCTCACACACACTGAACACTGAGTCACTCTCACACTCACTGAACACTGAGTCACTCACACACACTGAATACTGAGTCACTCTCACACTCACTGAACACTGAGTCACTCACACACACTGAACACTGAATCACTCTCACACACACTGAACACTGTGTCACTCTCTCACACACTGAACACTGAGTCACTCTCACACGCACTGAACACTGAGTCTCTCTCACACGCACTGAACACTGAGTCACTCTCGCACTGAACACTGAGTCACTCTCACACTGAACACTGAGTCACTCTCACACACTGAACACTGAGTCACTCTCACACACACTGAACACTGAGTCACTCTCACACACACTGAACACTGAGTCACTCTCACACACACTGAACACTGAGTCACTCTCACACACACTGAATACTGAGTCACTCTCACACTCACTGAACACTGAGTCACTCTCACACACTGAACACTGAGTCACTCTCACACACACTGAACACTGAGTCACTCTCACACACATTGAACACTGAGTCACTCTCACACTCACTGAACACTGAGTCACTCTCACACTGAATACTGAGTCACTCTCACACACACTGAACACTGAGTCACTCTCACACACACTGAACACTGAGTCACTCTCACACACACTGAACACTGAGTCACTCTCACACTCACTGAACACTGAGTCACTCTCACACACTGAACACTGAGTCACTCTCACACACACTGAACACTGAGACACTCTCACACACACTGAACACTGAGTCACTCTCACAGACACGGAACACTGAGTCACTCACACACACTGACCGCTGAGTCACTCTCACACACACTGAATACTGAGTCACTCTCACACACACTGAACACTGAGTCACTCTCACACACACTGAACACAGAGTCATTCTCACTCACACTGAACACTGAGTCACTCTCACACACACTGAACACTGAGTCACTCTCACACACACTGAATACTGAGTCGCTCTCACACACTGAACACTGAGTCACTCTCGCACTCACTGAACACTGAGTCACTCTCATACACACTGAACACTGAGTCACTCTCACACTCACTGAACACTGAGTCACTCTCACACTCACTGAACACTGAGTCACTCTCACACACTGAAAACTGAGTCACTCTCACACTCACTGAACACTGAGTCACTCACACACACTGAACACTGAGTCACTCTCACACACACTGAAAACTGTGTCACTCTCTCACACACTGAACACTGAGTCACTCTCACACGCATTGAACACTGAGTCACTCTCACACACAATGAACACTGAGACACTCTCACACACACTGAACACTGAGTCACTCTCACACTCACTGATCACCGAGTCACTCTCACACACACTGAGCACTGAGTCACTCTCACACTGAACACTGAGTCACTCTCACACACTGAACACTGAGTCACTCTCACACACACTGAACACTGAGTCACTCTCACACACACTGAACCATGAGTCACTCTCACACACAATTAACACTGAGTCACTCTGACACACACTGAATACTGAGTCACTCTCACACACACTGAGCACTGAGTCACTCTCACACACTGAACACTGAGTCACTATCACACACACTGAACACTGAGTCACTCTGACACACACTGAACACTGAGTCACTCTCACACACATTGAACACTGAGTCACTCTCACTCTCACTGAATACTGAGTCACTCTCACACTGAAAACTGAGTCACTCTCACACACACTGAATACTGAGTCACTCTCACACACACTGAAAACTGAGTCACTCTCACACTCACTGAACACTGAGTCACCCTCAAACACACTGGACACTGAGTAACTCTCACACTCACTGAACACTGAGTCACTCTCACACACACGGAACACTGAGCCACTCTCACACACACTGAGTCACTCTCACACACACTGAATACTGAGTCACTCACACACACTGAACACTGAGTCACCCTCACACACTCTGAACACTGAGTCACTCTCACTCACTCAGAACACTGAGTCACTCTCATACACACATAACACTGAGTCACTCTCACACACACTGAATACTGAGTCACTCTCACTCACTCAGAACACTGAGTCACTCTCACACTCACTGAACACTGAGTCACTCTCACACACACTGAACACTGAGTCACTCTCACACACACTGAACACTGAGTCACTCTCACACACACTGAACACTGAGTCACTCTCACACACACTGAACACTGAGTCACTCTCACACACACTGAATACTGAGTCACTCTCACACACACTGAATACTGAGTCACTCTCACACACACTGAACACTGAGTCACTCTCACACACACTGAACACTGAGTCTCTCTCACACACACTGAACACTGAGTCACTCTCATACACACTGAACACTGAGTCACTCTCACACTCACTGAACACTGAGTCACTCTCACACACTTTGAACACTGAGTCACTCTCACACTCACTGAACACGGAGTCACTCTCACTGAATACTGAGTCAGTCTCACAATGAACACTGAGTCACTCTGACACAGACTGAACACTGAGTCACTATCACCCACACTGAATACTGTGTCACTCTCACACACACTGAACACTGAGTCACTCTCACACACACTGAACACTGAGTCACTCTCACACACACTGAACACTGAGACACTCTCACACACACTGAACACTGAGTCACTCTCACACACACTGAACACTGAGTCACTCACACACACTGAACGCTGAGTCACTCTCACACACACCGAATACTGAGTCACTCTCACACACACTGAACACTGAGTCATTCCCTCTCACGCTGAACACTGAGTCACTCTCACACACACTGAACACTGAGTCACTCTCACACGCACTGAATACTGAGTCACTCTCACACACTGAACGCTGAGTCACTCTCACACTCACTGAACACTGAGTCACTCTCATACACACTGAACACTGAGTCACTCTCACACTCACTGAACACTGATTCACTCTCACACTCACTGAACTCTGAGTCACTCTCACACACACTGAACACTGAGTCACTCACACACACTGAACACTGAGTCACTCTCACACTCACTGAACACTGAGTCACTCTCACACTCACTGAACACCGAGTAACTCTCACACACACTGAACACTGAGTCACTCTCACACTGAACACAGAGTCACTCTCACACACTGAACACTGAGTCACTCTGACACACACTGAACACTGAGTCACTCTCACACACACTGAACACTGAGTCACTCTCACACACACTGAACACTGAGTCACTCTCACACTCACTGAATACTGAGTCACTCTCACACACACTGAACACTGAGTCACTCTCACACACTGAACACTGAGTCACTCTCACACACTGAACACTGAGTCACTCTCACACTCACTGAACACTGAGTCACTCTGACACACACTGAACACTGAGTCACTCTCACACTCACTGAACACGGAGTCACTCTCACTGAATACTGAGTCAGTCTCACACTGAACACTGAGTCACTCTCACTGTCACTGAACACTGAGTCACTCTCACACACACTGGACTCTGAGTCACTCTCACACTCACAGAACACTGAGTCACTCTCACACACACGGAAAACTGAGTCACTCTCACACACACTGTACACTGAGTCACTCTCACACACACTGAATACTGAGTCTCTCTCACACACACTGAACACTGAGTCACTCTCACACACACTGAATACTGAGTCACTCTCACACACTGAACACTGAGTCACTCTCACACTCACTGAACACTGAGTCACTCTCATACACACTGAACACTGAGTCACTCTCACACACACTGAATAATGAGTCACTCTCACACACACTGAACACTGAGTCACTCTCACACACACTGAACACAGAGTCATTCTCACTCACACTGAACACTGAGTCACTCTCACACACACTGAACACTGAGTCACTCTCACACACACTGAATACTGAGTCACTCTCACACACTGAACACTGAGTCACTCTCACACTCACTGAACACTGAGTCACTCTCATACACACTGAACACTGAGTCACTCTCACACTCACTGAACACTGAGTCACTCTCACACTCACTGAACACTGAGTCACTCTCACACACACTGAAAACTGAGTCAATCTCACACTCACTGAACACTGAGTCGCTCACACACACTTAAAACTGAGTCACTCTCACACTCACTGAACACTGAGTCACTCACACACACTGAACACTGAGTCACTCTCACACACACTGAAAACTGTGTCACTCTCTCACACACTGAACACTGAGTCACTCTCACACGCATTGAACACTGAGTCACTCTCACACACAATGAACACTGAGACACTCTCACACACACTGAACACTGAGTCACTCTCACACTCACTGATCACCGAGTCACTCTCACACACACTGAGCACTGAGTCACTCTCACACTGAACACTGAGTCACACTCACACACTGAACACTGAGTCACTCTCACACACACTGAACACTGAGTCACTCTCACACACACTGAACCATGAGTCACTCTCACACACAATTAACACTGAGTCACTCTCACACACACTGAATACTGAGTCACTCTCACACACACTGAACACTGAGTCACTCTCACACACTTAACACTGAGTCACTATCACACACACTGAACACTGAGTCACTCTGACACACACTGAACACTGAGTCACTCTCACACTCACTGAACACGGAGTCACTCTCACTGAATACTGAGTCAGTCTCACACTGAACACTGAGTCACTCTCACTGTCACTGAACACTGAGTCACTCTCACACACACTGGACTCTGAGTCACTCTCACACTCACAGAACACTGAGTCACTCTCACACACACGGAAAACTGAGTCACTCTCACACACACTGTACACTGAGTCACTCTCACACACACTGAATACTGAGTCTCTCTCACACACACTGAACACTGAGTCACTCTCACACACACTGAATACTGAGTCACTCTCACACACTGAACACTGAGTCACTCTCACACTCACTGAACACTGAGTCACTCTCATACACACTGAACACTGAGTCACTCTCACACACACTGAATAATGAGTCACTCTCACACACACTGAACACTGAGTCACTCTCACACACACTGAACACAGAGTCATTCTCACTCACACTGAACACTGAGTCACTCTCACACACACTGAACACTGAGTCACTCTCACACACACTGAATACTGAGTCACTCTCACACACTGAACACTGAGTCACTCTCACACTCACTGAACACTGAGTCACTCTCATACACACTGAACACTGAGTCACTCTCACACTCACTGAACACTGAGTCACTCTCACACTCACTGAACACTGAGTCACTCTCACACACACTGAAAACTGAGTCAATCTCACACTCACTGAACACTGAGTCGCTCACACACACTTAAAACTGAGTCACTCTCACACTCACTGAACACTGAGTCACTCACACACACTGAACACTGAGTCACTCTCACACACACTGAAAACTGTGTCACTCTCTCACACACTGAACACTGAGTCACTCTCACACGCATTGAACACTGAGTCACTCTCACACACAATGAACACTGAGACACTCTCACACACACTGAACACTGAGTCACTCTCACACTCACTGATCACCGAGTCACTCTCACACACACTGAGCACTGAGTCACTCTCACACTGAACACTGAGTCACACTCACACACTGAACACTGAGTCACTCTCACACACACTGAACACTGAGTCACTCTCACACACACTGAACCATGAGTCACTCTCACACACAATTAACACTGAGTCACTCTCACACACACTGAATACTGAGTCACTCTCACACACACTGAACACTGAGTCACTCTCACACACTTAACACTGAGTCACTATCACACACACTGAACACTGAGTCACTCTCACACACATTGAACACTGAGTCACTCTCACTCTCACTGAATACTGAGTCACTCTCACACTGAAAACTGAGTGACTCTCACACACACTGAATACTGAGTCACTCACACACACACTGAAAACTGAGTCACTCTCACACTCACTGAACACTGAGTCACTCTCACACACACTGGACAC
This sequence comes from Somniosus microcephalus, assembly GCF_052327205.1. Taxonomy (NCBI): domain Eukaryota; kingdom Metazoa; phylum Chordata; class Chondrichthyes; order Squaliformes; family Somniosidae; genus Somniosus; species Somniosus microcephalus. The sequence continues at coordinate 57,451,980 of NC_141009.1, read as the reverse complement.
TGAGTAACTCTCACACTCACTGAACACTGAGTCACTCTCACACACACGGAACACTGAGCCACTCTCACACACACTGAGTCACTCTCACACACACTGAATACTGAGTCACTCACACACACTGAACACTGAGTCACCCTCACACACACTGAACACTGAGTCACTCTCACTCACTCAGAACACTGAGTCACTCTCATACACACATAACACTGAGTCACTCTCACACACACTGAATACTGAGTCACTCTCACTCACTCAGAACACTGAGTCACTCTCACACTCACTGAACACTGAGTCACTCTCACACACACTGAACACTGAGTCACTCTCACACACACTGAACACTGAGTCACTCTCACACACACTGAACACTGAGTCACTCTCACACACACTGAACACTGAGTCACTCTCACACACACTGAATACTGAGTCACTCTCACACACACTGAATACTGAGTCACTCTCACACACACTGAACACTGAGTCACTCTCACACACACTGAACACTGAGTCTCTCTCACACTCACTGAAAACTGAGTCACTCTCATACACACTGAACACTGAGTCACTCTCACACTCACTGAACACTGAGTCACTCTCACACACTTTGAACACTGAGTCACTCTCACACTCACTGAACACGGAGTCACTCTCACTGAATACTGAGTCAGTCTCACACTGAACACTGAGTCACTCTGACACAGACTGAACACTGAGTCACTATCACCCACACTGAATACTGTGTCACTCTCACACACACTGAACACTGAGTCACTCTCACACACACTGAACACTGAGTCACTCTCACACACACTGAACACTGAGACACTCTCACACACACTGAACACTGAGTCACTCTCACACACACTGAACACTGAGTCACTCACACACACTGAACGCTGAGTCACTCTCACACACACTGAATATTGAGTCACTCTCACACACACTGAACACTGAGTCATTCCCTCTCACACTGAACACTGAGTCACTCTCACACACACTGAACACTGAGTCACTCTCACACGCACTGAATACTGAGTCACTCTCACACACTGAACGCTGAGTCACTCTCACACTCACTGAACACTGAGTCACTCTCATACACACTGAACACTGAGTCACTCTCACACTCACTGAACACTGATTCACTCTCACACTCACTGAACACTGAGTCACTCTCACACACACTGAACACTGAGTCACTCACACACACTGAACACTGAGTCACTCTCACACACACTGAACACTGAGTCACTCTCACACTCACTGAACACCGAGTAACTCTCACACACACTGAACACTGAGTCACTCTCACACTGAACACAGAGTCACTCTCACACACTGAACACTGAGTCACTCTCACACACACTGAACACTGAGTCACTCTCACACACACTGAACACTGAGTCACTCTCACACACACTGAACACTGAGTCACTCTCACACTCACTGAATACTGAGTCACTCTCACACACACTGAACACTGAGTCACTCTCACACACTGAACACTGAGTCACTCTCACACACTGAACACTGAATCACTCTCACACTCACTGAACACTGAGTCACTCTGACACACACTGAACACTGAGTCACTCTCACACTCACTGAACACTGAGTCACTCTCACACACATTGAACACTGAGTCACTCTCACACTCACTGAAAACGGAGTCACTCTCACTGAATACTGAGTCAGTCTCACACTGAACACTGAGTCACTCTCACAGTCACTGAACACTGAGTCACTCTCACACTCACTGGACACTGAGTCACTCTCACACTCACAGAACACTGAGTCACTCTCACACACACGGAAAACTGAGTCACTCTCACACACACTGTACACTGAGTCACTCTCACACACACTGAATACTGAGTCACTCTCACACACACTGAACACTGAGTCACTCTCACACACACTGAATACTGAGTCACTCTCACACACTGAACACTGAGTCACTCTCACACTCACTGAACACTGAGTCACTCTCACACTCACTGAACACCGAGTAACTCTCACACACACTGAACACTGAGTCACTCTCACACTGAACACAGAGTCACTCTCACACACTGAACACTGAGTCACTCTCACACACACTGAACACTGAGTCACTCTCACACACACTGAACACTGAGTCACTCTCACACACACTGAATACTGAGTCACTCTCACTCACTCAGAACACTGAGTCACTCTCACACTCACTGAACACTGAGTCACTCTCACACACACTGAACACTGAGTCACTCTGACACACACTGAACACTGAGTCACTCTCACACTCACTGAACACCGAGTCACTCTCACACACATTGAACACTGAGTCACTCTCACTCTCACAGAATACTGAGTCACTCACACACTGAACACTGAGTCACTCTCACACACACTGAACACTGACTCACTCCCACACACACTGAACACTGAGTCACTCTCACACACTCTGAACACTGAGTCTCTCTCACACTCACTGAACACTGAGTCACTCTCACACACACTGAAAACTGAGTCACTCTCACACACACTGAACACTGAGTCACTCTCACACACACTGAATACTGAGTCACTCTCACGCGCACTGAACACTGAGTCACTCTCACACACACTGAACACTGAGTCACTCTCACACACATTGAACACTGAGTCACTCTCACACTCACTGAACACTGAGTCACTCTCACACTGAATACTGTGTCACTCTCACACACACTGAACACTGAGTCACTCTCACACACACTGAATACTGAGTCACTCTCACACACACTGAACACTGAGTCACTCTCACACACACTGAACACTGAGTCACTCTCACACACACTGAATACTGAGTCACTCTCACACACACTGAACACTGAGTCGCTCTCACACACACTGAACACTGAGTCACACTCACACTCACTGAACACTGCGTCACTCTCCCACACACTGAACACTGAGTCACTCTCACACACACTGAACACTGAGTCACTCTCACACTCACTGAACACTGAGTCACTCTCACACACACTGAACACTGAGTCACTCTCACACACACTGAACACTGAGACACTCTCACACACACTGAACACTGAGTCACTCTCACACACACTGAATACTGAGTCACTCTCACACACACTGAACACTGAGTCGCTCTCACACACACTGAACACTGAGCCACACTCACACTCACTGAACACTGCGTCACTCTCCCACACACTGAACACTGAGTCACTCTCACACACACTGAACACTGAGTCGCTCTCACACACACTGAGCACTGAGTCACTCTCACACTGAACACTGAGTCACTCTCACACACTGAACACTGAGTCACTCTCACACACACTGAACACTGAGTCACTCTCACACACACTGAACCATGAGTCACTCTCACACACAATTAACACTGAGTCACTCTCACACACACTGAATACTGAGTCACTCTCACACACACTGAACACTGAGTCACTCTCACACACTGAACACTGAGTCACTATCACACACACTGAACACTGAGTCACTCTGACACACACTGAACACTGAGTCACTCTCACACACATTGAACACTGAGTCACTCTCACTCTCACTGAATACTGAGTCACTCTCACACTGAAAACTGAGTGACTCTCACACACACTGAATACTGAGTCACTCTCACACACACTGAAAACTGAGTCACTCTCACACTCACTGAACACTGAACACTGAGTCACTCTCACACACACTGGACACTGAGTAACTCACACTCACTGAACACTGAGTCACTCTCACACACACGGAACACTGAGCCACTCTCACACACACTGAGTCACTCTCACACACACTGAATACTGAGTCACTCACACACACTGAACACTGAGTCACCCTCACACACACTGAACACTGAGTCACTCTCACTCACTCAGAACACTGAGTCACTCTCATACACACATAACACTGAGTCACTCTCACACACACTGAATACTGAGTCACTCTCACTCACTCAGAACACTGAGTCACTCTCACACTCACTGAACACTGAGTCACTCTCACACACACTGAACACTGAGTCACTCTCACACACACTGAACACTGAGTCACTCTCACACACACTGAACACTGAGTCACTCTCACACACACTGAACACTGAGTCACTCTCACACACACTGAATACTGAGTCACTCCCACACACACTGAATACTGAGTCAATCTCACACACACTGAACACTGAGTCACTCTCACACACACTGAACACTGAGTCTCTCTCACACTCACTGAAAACTGAGTCACTCTCATACACACTGAACACTGAGTCACTCTCACACTCACTGAACACTGAGTCACTCTCACACACTTTGAACACTGAGTCACTCTCACACTCACTGAACACGGAGTCACTCTCACTGAATACTGAGTCAGTCTCACACTGAACACTGAGTCACTCTGACACAGACTGAACACTGAGTCACTATCACCCACACTGAATACTGTGTCACTCTCGCACACACTGAACACTGAGTCACTCTCACACACACTGAACACTGAGTCACTCTCACACACACTGAACACTGAGACACTCTCACACACACTGAACTCTGAGTCACTCTCACACACACTGAACACTGAGTCACTCACACACACTGAACGCTGAGTCACTCTCACACACACTGAATATTGAGTCACTCTCACACACACTGAACACTGAGTCATTCCCTCTCACACTGAACACTGAGTCACTCTCACACACACTGAACACTGAGTCACTCTCACACGCACTGAATACTGAGTCACTCTCACACACTGAACGCTGAGTCACTCTCACACTCACTGAACACTGAGTCACTCTCATACACACTGAACACTGAGTCACTCTCACACTCACTGAACACTGATTCACTCTCACACTCACTGAACACTGAGTCACTCTCACACACACTGAACACTGAGTCACTCACACACACTGAACACTGAGTCACTCTCACACTCACTGAACACTGAGTCACTCTCACACTCACTGAACACCGAGTAACTCTCACACACACTGAACACTGAGTCACTCTCACACTGAACACAGAGTCACTCTCACACACTGAACACTGAGTCACTCTCACACACACTGAACACTGAGTCACTCTCACACACACTGAACACTGAGTCACTCTCACACACACTGAACACTGAGTCACTCTCACACTCACTGAATACTGAGTCACTCTCACACACACTGAACACTGAGTCACTCTCACACACTGAACACTGAGTCACTGTCACACACTGAACACTGAGTCACTCTCACACTCACTGAACACTGAGTCACTCTGACACACACTGAACACTGAGTCACTCTCACACTCACTGAACACTGAGTCACTCTCACACACATTGAACACTGAGTCACTCTCACACTCACTGAAAACGGAGTCACTCTCACTGAATACTGAGTCAGTCTCACACTGAACACTGAGTCACTCTCACAGTCACTGAACACTGAGTCACTCTCACACACACTGGACACTGAGTCACTCTCACACTCACAGAACACTGAGTCACTCTCACACACACAGAAAACTGAGTCACTCTCACACACACTGTACACTGAGTCACTCTCACACACACTGAATACTGAGTCACTCTCACACACACTGAACACTGAGTCACTCTCACACACACTGAATACTGAGTCACTCTCACACACTGAACACTGAGTCACTCTCATACACACTGAACACTGAGTCACTCTCACACTCACTGAACACTGAGTCACTCACACACACACTGAACACTGAGTCACTCACATACACTGAACACTGAGTCACTCTCACACTCACTGAACACTGAGTCACTCTCACACTCACTGAACACCGAGTAACTCTCACACACACTGAACACTGAGTCACTCTCACACTGAACACAGAGTCACTCTCACACACTGAACACTGAGTCACTCTCACACACACTGAACACTGAGTCACTCTCACACACACTGAACACTGAGTCACTCTCACACACACTGAACACTGAGTCACTCTCACACACACTGAACACTGAGTCACTCTCACACACTGAACACTGAGTCACTCTCACACACACTGAACACTGAGTCACTCTGACACACACTGAACACTGAGTCACTCTCACACTCACTGAACACCGAGTCACTCTCACACACATTGAACACTGAGTCACTCTCACTCTTACAGAATACTGAGTCACTCACACACTGAACACTGAGTCACTCTCACACACACTGAACACTGACTCACTCCCACACACACTGAACACTGAGTCACTCTCACACACACTGAACACTGAGTCACTCTCACACACACTGAACACTGAGTCACTCTCACACTCACTGAACACTGAGTCACTCTCACACTCACTGAAAACGGAGTCACTCTCACTGAATACTGAGTCAGTCTCACACTGAACACTGAGTCACTCTCACAGTCACTGAACACTGAGTCACTCTCACACACACTGGACACTGAGTCACTCTCACACACACTGAACACTGAGTCACTCTCACACACACTGAACACTGAGTCACTCTCACACTCACTGAACACTGAGTCACTCTCACACTCACTGAAAACGGAGTCACTCTCACTGAATACTGAGTCAGTCTCACACTGAACACTGAGTCACTCTCACAGTCACTGAACACTGAGTCACTCTCACACACACTGGACACTGAGTCACTCTCACACTCACAGAACACTGAGTCACTCTCACACACACGGAAAACTGAGTCACTCTCACACACACTGTACACTGAGTCACTCTCACACACACTGAATACTGAGTCACTCTCACACACACTGAACACTGAGTCACTCTCACACACACTGAATACTGAGTCACTCTCACACACTGAACACTGAGTCACTCTCATACACACTGAACACTGAGTCACTCTCACACTCACTGAACACTGAGTCACTCACACACACACTGAACACTGAGTCACTCACATACACTGAACACTGAGTCACTCTCACACTCACTGAACACTGAGTCACTCTCACACTCACTGAACACCGAGTAACTCTCACACACACTGAACACTGAGTCACTCTCACACTGAACACAGAGTCACTCTCACACACTGAACACTGAGTCACTCTCACACACACTGAACACTGAGTCACTCTCACACACACTGAACACTGAGTCACTCTCACACACACTGAACACTGAGTCACTCTCACACACACTGAACACTGAGTCACTCTCACACACTGAACACTGAGTCACTCTCACACACACTGAACACTGAGTCACTCTGACACACACTGAACACTGAGTCACTCTCACACTCACTGAACACCGAGTCACTCTCACACACATTGAACACTGAGTCACTCTCACTCTCACAGAATACTGAGTCACTCACACACTGAACACTGAGTCACTCTCACACACACTGAACACTGACTCACTCCCACACACACTGAACACTGAGTCACTCTCACACACTCTGAACACTGAGTCTCTCTCACACTCACTGAACACTGAGTCACTCTCACACACACTGAAAACTGAGTCACTCTCACACACACTGAACACTGAGTCACTCTCACACACACTGAATACTGAGTCACTCTCACGCGCACTGAACACTGAGTCACTCTCACACACACTGAACACTGAGTCACTCTCACACACATTGAACACTGAGTCACTCTCACACTCACTGAACACTGAGTCACTCTCACACTGAATACTGTGTCACTCTCACACACACTGAACACTGAGTCACTCTCACACACACTGAATACTGAGTCACTCTCACACACACTGAACACTGAGTCACTCTCACACACACTGAACACTGAGTCACTCTCACACACACTGAATACTGAGTCACTCTCACACACACTGAACACTGAGTCGCTCTCACACACACTGAACACTGAGTCACACTCACACTCACTGAACACTGCGTCACTCTCCCACACACTGAACACTGAGTCACTCTCACACACACTGAACACTGAGTCACTCTCACACTCACTGAACACTGAGTCACTCTCACACACACTGAACACTGAGTCACTCTCACACACACTGAACACTGAGACACTCTCACACACACTGAACACTGAGTCACTCTCACACACACTGAACACTGAGTCACTCACACACACTGACCGCTGAGTCACTCTCACACACACTGAATACTGAGTCACTCACACACACTGAACACTGAGTCACTCTCACACACACTGAGAACTGAGTCATTCTTACTCACACTGAACACTGAGTCACTCTCACACACACTGAACACTGAGTCACTCTCACACACACTGAATACTGAGTCACTCTCACACACTGAAAACTGAGTCACTCTCACACTCACTGAACACTGAGTCACTCTCATACACACTGAACACTGAGTCACTCTCACACTCACTGAACACTGAGTCACTCTCACACTCACTGAACACTGAGTCACTCTCACACACACTGAACACTGAGTCACTCTCACACTCACTGAACACTGAGTCACTCTCACACTCACTGAACACTGAGTCACTCTCACACACACTGAACGCTGAGTCACTCTCACACTCACTGAACACTGAGTCACTCTCAAACACACTGAACACTGAGTTACTCACACACACTGAACACTGAGTCACTATCACACTCACTGAACACTGAGTCACTCTCACACACACTGAACACTGAGTCACTCTCACACACACTGAACACTGAGACACTCTCACACACACTGAACACTGAGTCACTCTCACACACACTGAATGCTGAGTCACTCACATACACTGAACGCTGAGTCACTCTCACACACACTGAATACTGAGTCACTCTCACACACACTAAACACTGAGTCACTCTCATTCACACTGAACACTGAGTCACTCTCATACACACTGAACACTGACTCACTCTCACACACACTGAATACTGAGTCACGCTCACACACTGAACACTGAGTCACTCTCACACTCACTGAACACTGAGTCACTCTCATACACACTGAACACTGAGTCACTCTCACACTCACTGAACACTGAGTCACTCACACTCACTGAACACTGAGTCACTCTCTCACACACTGAACACTGAGTCACTCTCACACGCACTGAACACTGAGTCTCTCTCACACACACTGAACACTGAGTCACTCTCACACTGAACACGGAGTCACTCTCACACACTGAACACTGTGTCACTCTCACACACACTGAACACTGAGTCACTCTCACACACACTGAACACTGAGTCACTCTCACACACACTGAACACTGAGTCACTCTCACACACACTGAATACTGAGTCACTCTCACTGAACACTGAGTCACTCTCACACACTGAACACTGAGTCACTCTCACACACACTGAACACTGAGTCACTCTCACACACATTGAACACTGAGTCACTCTCACACTCACTGAACACTGAGTCACTCTCACACTGAATACTGAGTCACTCTCACACACACTGAACACTGAGTCACTCTCACACACACTGAACACTGAGTCACTCTCACACACACTGAACACTGAGTCACTCTCACACTCACTGAACACTGAGTCACTCTCACACACTGAATACTGAGTCACTCTCACACACACTGAACACTGAGACACTCTCACACACACTGAACACTGAGTCACTCTCACAGACACGGAACACTGAGTCACTCACACACACTGACCGCTGAGTCACTCTCACACACACTGAATACTGAGTCACTCTCACACACACTGAACACTGAGTCACTCTCACACACACTGAACACAGAGTCATTCTCACTCACACTGAACACTGAGTCACTCTCACACACACTGAACACTGAGTCACTCTCACACACACTGAATACTGAGTCACTCTCACACACTGAACACTGAGTCACTCTCGCACTCACTGAACACTGAGTCACTCTCATACACACTGTTCACTGAGTCACTCTCACACTCACTGAACACTGAGTCACTCTCACACTCACTCAACACTGAGTCACTCTCACACACACTGAAAACTGAGTCAATCTCACACTCACTGAACACTGAGTCGCTCACACACACTGAAAACTGAGTCACTCTCACACTCACTGAACACTGAGTCACTCACACACACTGAACACTGAGTCTCTCTCACACACACTGAAAACTGTGTCACTCTCTCACACACTGAACACTGAGTCACTCTCACACGCATTGAACACTGAGTCACTCTCACACACAATGAAAACTGAGACACTCTCACACACACTGAACACTGAGTCACTCTCACACTCACTGATCACCGAGTCACTCTCACACACACTGAGCACTGAGTCACTCTCACACTGAACACTGAGTCACTCTCACACACTGAACACTGAGTCACTCTCACACACACAGAACACTGAGTCACTCTCACACACACTGAACCATGAGTCACTCTCACACACAATTAACACTGAGTCACTCTCACACACACTGAATACTGAGTCACTCTCACACACACTGAGCACTGAGTCACTCTCACACACTGAACACTGAGTCACTATCACACACACTGAACACTGAGTCACTCTGACACACACTGAACACTGAGTCACTCTCACACCCATTGAACACTGAGTCACTCTCACTCTCACTGAATACTGAGTCACTCTCACACTTAAAACTGAGTGACTCTCACACACACTGAATACTGAGTCACTCTCACACACACTGAAAACCGAGTCACTCTCACACTCACTGAAAACTGAGTGACTCTCACACACACTGAATACTGAGTCACTCTCACACACACTGAAAACTGAGTCACTCTCACACACACGGAACACTGAGCCACTCTCACACACACTGAGTCACTCTCACACACACTGAATACTGAGTCACTCACACACACTGAACACTGAGTCACCCTCACACACTCTGAACACTGAGTCACTCTCACTCACTCAGAACACTGAGTCACTCTCATACACACATAACACTGAGTCACTCTCACACACACTGAATACTGAGTCACTCTCACTCACTCAGAACACTGAGTCACTCTCACACTCACTGAACACTGAGTCACTCTCACACACACTGAACACTGAGTCACTCTCACACACACTGAACACTGAGTCACTCTCACACACACTGAACACTGAGTCACTCTCACACACACTGAACACTGAGTCACTCTCACACACACTGAATACTGAGTCACTCTCACACACACTGAATACTGAGTCACTCTCACACACACTGAACACTGAGTCACTCTCACACACTTTGAACACTGAGTCACTCTCACACTCACTGAACACGGAGTCACTCTCACTGAATACTGAGTCAGTCTCACACTGAACACTGAGTCACTCTGACACAGACTGAACACTGAGTCACTATCACCCACACTGAATACTGTGTCACTCTCACACACACTGAACACTGAGTCACTCTCACACACACTGAACACTGAGTCACTCTCACACACACTGAACACTGAGACACTCTCACACACACTGAACACTGAGTCACTCTCACACACACTGAACACTGAGTCACTCACACACACTGAACGCGGAGTCACTCTCACACACACTGAATATTGAGTCACTCTCACACACACTGAACACTGAGTCATTCCCTCTCACACTGAACACTGAGTCACTCTCACACACACTGAACACTGAGTCACTCTCACACGCACTGAATACTGAGTCACTCGCACACACTGAACGCTGAGTCACTCTCACACTCACTGAACACTGAGTCACTCTCATACACACTGAACACTGAGTCACTCTCACACTCACTGAACACTGATTCACTCTCACACTCACTGAACACTGAGTCACTCTCACACACACTGAACACTGAGTCACTCACACACACTGAACACTGAGTCACTCTCAAACTCACTGAACACTGAGTCACTCTCACACTCACTGAACACCGAGTAACTCTCACACACACTGAACACTGAGTCACTCTCACACTGAACACAGAGTCACTCTCACACACTGAACACTGAGTCACTCTCACACACACTGAACACTGAGTCACTCACACACACACTGAAAACTGAGTCACTCTCACACTCACTGAATACTGAGTCACTCTCACACACACTGAACACTGAGTCACTCTCACACACTGAACACTGAGTCACTCTCACACACTGAACACTGAGTCACTCTCACACTCACTGAACACTGAGTCACTCTCACACACACTGAACACTGAGTCACTCTCACACTCACTGAATACTGAGTCACTCTCACACTCACTGAACACCGAGTAACTCTCACACACACTGAACACTGAGTCACTCTCACACTGAACACAGAGTCACTCTCACACACTGAACACTGAGTCACTCTCACACACACTGAACACTGAGTCACTCTCACACACACTGAACACTGAGTCACTCTGACACACACTGAACACTGAGTCACTCTCACACTCACTGAACACCGAGTCACTCTCACACACATTGAACACTGAGTCACTCTCACTCTCACAGAATACTGAGTCACTCACACACTGAACACTGAGTCACTCTCACACACACTGAACACTGACTCACTCCCACACACACTGAACACTGAGTCACTCTCACACACTCTGAACACTGAGTCTCTCTCACACTCACTGAACACTGAGTCACTCTCACACACACTGAAAACTGAGTCACTCTCACACACACTGAACACTGAGTCACTCTCACACACACTGAATACTGAGTCACTCTCACGCGCACTGAACACTGAGTCACTCTCACACACACTGAACACTGAGTCACTCTCACACACATTGAACACTGAGTCACTCTCACACTCACTGAACACTGATTCACTCTCACACTGAATACTGTGTCACTCTCACACACACTGAACACTGAGTCACTCTCACACACACTGAATACTGAGTCACTCTCACACACACTGAACACTGAGTCACTCTCACACACACTGAACACTGAGTCACTCTCACACACACTGAATACTGAGTCACTCTCACACACACTGAACACTGAGTCGCTCTCACACACACTGAACACTGAGTCACACTCACACTCACTGAACACTGCGTCACTCTCCCACACACTGAACACTGAGTCATTCTCACACACACTGAACACTGAGTCACTCTCACACTCACTGAACACTGAGTCACTCTCACACACACTGAACACTGAGTCACTCTCACACACACTGAACACTGAGACACTCTCACACACACTGAACACTGAGTCACTCTCACACACACTGAACACTGAGTCACTCACACACACTGACCGCTGAGTCACTCTCACACACACTGAATACTGAGTCACTCACACACACTGAACACTGAGTCACTCTCACACACACTGAGCACTGAGTCATTCTTACTCACACTGAACACTGAGTCACTCTCACACACACTGAACACTGAGTCACTCTCACACACACTGAATACTGAGTCACTCTCACACACTGAAAACTGAGTCACTCTCACACTCACTGAACACTGAGGCACTCTCACACTGAATACTGTGTCACTCTCACGCACACTGAACACTGAGTCACTCTCACACACACTGAACACTGAGTCACTCTCACATACACTGAATACTGAGTCACTCTCACACACACTGAACACTGAGTCGCTCTCACACACACTGAACACTGAGTCACTCTCACACACACTGAACACTGAGTCACTCACACACACTGACCGCTGAGTCACTCTCACACACACTGAATACTGAGTCACTCACACACACTGAACACTGAGTCACTCTCACACACACTGAGCACTGAGTCATTCTTACTCACACTGAACACTGAGTCACTCTCACACACACTGAACACTGAGTCACTCTCACACACACTGAATACTGAGTCACTCTCACACACACTGAACACTGAGTCACTCTCACACTCACTGAACACTGAGTCACTCTCACACTCACTGAACACTGAGTCACTCTCACACACACTGAACACTGAGTCACTCTCACACTCACTGAACACTGAGTCACTCTCACACTCACTGAACACTGAGTCACTCTCACACACACTGAACGCTGAGTCACTCTCACACTCACTGAACACTGAGTCACTCTCAAACACACTGAACACTGAGTTACTCACACACACTGAACACTGAGTCACTATCACACTCACTGAACACTGAGTCACTCTCACACACACTGAACACTGAGTCACTCTCACACACACTGAACACTGAGACACTCTCACACACACTGAACACTGAGTCACTCTCACACACACTGAATGCTGAGTCACTCACATACACTGAACGCTGAGTCACTCTCACACACACTGAATACTGAGTCACTCTCACACACACTAAACACTGAGTCACTCTCATTCACACTGAACACTGAGTCACTCTCATACACACTGAACACTGAGTCACTCTCACACACACTGAATACTGAGTCACGCTCACACACTGAACACTGAGTCACTCTCACACTCACTGAACACTGAGTCACTCTCATACACACTGAACACTGAGTCACTCACACTCACTGAACACTGAGTCACTCTCACACACACTGAACACTGAGTCACTCTCACACTCACTGAACACTGAGTCACTCACACACACTGAATTCTGAGTCACTCTCACACTCACTGAACACTGAGTCACTCACACACACTGAACACTGAATCACTCTCACACACACTGAACACTGTGTCACTCTCTCACACACTGAACACTGAGTCACTCTCACACGCACTGAACACTGAGTCTCTCTCACACACACTGAACACTGAGTCACTCTCACACTGAACACTGAGTCACTCTCACACACTGAACACTGAGTCACTCTCACACACACTGAACACTGAGTCACTCTCACACACACTGAACACTGAGTCACTCTCACACACACTGAACACTGAGTCACTCTCACACACACTGAATACTGAGTCACTCTCACACTCACTGAACACTGAGTCACTCTCACACACTGAACACTGAGTCACTCTCACACACACTGAACACTGAGTCACTCTCACACACATTGAACACTGAGTCACTCTCACACTCACTGAACACTGAGTCACTCTCACACTGAATACTGAGTCACTCTCACACACACTGAACACTGAGTCACTCTCACACACACTGAACACTGAGTCACTCTCACACACACTGAACACTGAGTCACTCTCACACTCACTGAACACTGAGTCACTCTCACACACACTGAACACTGAGTCACTCTCACACACACTGAACACTGAGACACTCTCACACACACTGAACACTGAGTCACTCTCACAGACACGGAACACTGAGTCACTCACACACACTGACCGCTGAGTCACTCTCACACACACTGAATACTGAGTCACTCTCACACACACTGAACACTGAGTCACTCTCACACACACTGAACACAGAGTCATTCTCACTCACACTGAACACTGAGTCACTCTCACACACACTGAACACTGAGTCACTCTCACACACACTGAATACTGAGTCACTCTCACACACTGAACACTAAGTCACTCTCGCACTCACTGAACACTGAGTCACTCTCATACACACTGAACACTGAGTCACTCTCACACTCACTGAACACTGAGTCACTCTCACACTCACTCAACACTGAGTCACTCTCACACACACTGAAAACTGAGTCAATCTCACACTCACTGAACACTGAGTCGCTCACACACACTGAAAACTGAGTCACTCTCACACTCACTGAACACTGAGTCACTCACACACACTGAACACTGAGTCACTCTCACACACACTGAAAACTGTGTCACTCTCTCACACACTGAACACTGAGTCACTCTCACACGCATTGAACACTGAGTCACTCTCACACACAATGAACACTGAGACACTCTCACACACACTGAACACTGAGTCACTCTCACACTCACTGATCACCGAGTCACTCTCACACACACTGAGCACTGAGTCACTCTCACACTGAACACTGAGTCACTCTCACACACTGAACACTGAGTCACTCTCACACACACTGAACACTGAGTCACTCTCACACACACTGAACCATGAGTCACTCTCACACACAATTAACACTGAGTCACTCTCACACACACTGAATACTGAGTCACTCTCACACACACTGAGCACTGAGTCACTCTCACACACTGAACACTGAGTCACTATCACACACACTGAACACTGAGTCACTCTGACACACACTGAACACTGAGTCACTCTCACACACATTGAACACTGAGTCACTCTCACTCTCACTGAATACTGAGTCACTCTCACACTGAAAACTGAGTGACTCTCACACACACTGAATACTGAGTCACTCTCACACACACTGAAAACTGAGTCACTCTCACACTCACTGAACACTGAGTCACTCTCACACACACTGGACACTGAGTAACTCTCACACTCACTGAACACTGAGTCACTCTCACACACACGGAACACTGAGCCATTCTCACACACACTGAGTCACTCTCACACACACTGAATACTGAGTCACTCACACACACTGAACACTGAGTCACCCTCACACACTCTGAACACTGAGTCACTCTCACTCACTCAGCACACTGAGTCACTCTCATACACACATAACACTGAGTCACTCTCACACACACTGAATACTGAGTCATTCTCACTCACTCAGAACACTGAGTCACTCTCACACTCACTGAACACTGAGTCACTCTCACACACACTGAACACTGAGTCACTCTCACACACACTGAACACTGAGTCACTCTCACACACACTGAACACTGAGTCACTCTCACACACACTGAACACTGAGTCACTCTCACACACACTGAATACTGAGTCACTCTCACACACACTGAATACTGAGTCACTCTCACACACACTGAACACTGAGTCACTCTCACACACACTGAACACTGAGTCTCTCTCACACTCACTGAACACTGAGTCACTCTCATACACACTGAACACTGAGTCACTCTCACACTCACTGAACACTGAGTCACTCTCACACACTTTGAACACTGAGTCACTCTCACACTCACTGAACACGGAGTCACTCTCACTGAATACTGAGTCAGTCTCACAATGAACACTGAGTCACTCTGACACAGACTGAACACTGAGTCACTATCACCCACACTGAATACTGTGTCACTCTCACACACACTGAACACTGAGTCACTCTCACACACACTGAACACTGAGTCACTCTCACACACACTGAACACTGAGATACTCTCACACACACTGAACACTGAGTCACTCTCACACACACTGAACACTGAGTCACTCACACACACTGAACGCTGAGTCACTCTCACACACACCGAATACTGAGTCACTCTCACACACACTGAACACTGAGTCATTCCCTCTCACGCTGAACACTGAGTCACTCTCACACGCACTGAACACTGAGTCACTCTCACACGCACTGAATACTGAGTCACTCTCACACACTGAACGCTGAGTCACTCTCACACTCACTGAACACTGAGTCACTCTCATACACACTGAACACTGAGTCACTCTCACACTCACTGAACACTGATTCACTATCACACTCACTGAACACTGAGTCACTCTCACACACACTGAACACTGAGTCACTCACACACACTGAACACTGAGTCACTCTCACACTCACTGAACACTGAGTCACTCTCACACTCACTGAACACCGAGTAACTCTCACACACACTGAACACTGAGTCACTCTCACACTGAACACAGAGTCACTCTCACACACTGAACACTGAGTCACTCTCACACACACTGAACACTGAGTCACTCTCACACACACTGAACACTGAGTCACTCTCACACACAGAACACTGAGTCACTCTCACACTCACTGAATACTGAGTCACTCTCACACACACTGAACACTGAGTCACTCTCACACACTGAACACTGAGTCACTCTCACACACTGAACACTGAGTCACTCTCACACTCACTGAACACTGAGTCACTCTGACACACACTGAACACTGAGTCACTCTCACACTCACTGAACACGGAGTCACTCTCACTGAATACTGAGTCAGTCTCACACTGAACACTGAGTCACTCTCACTGTCACTGAACACTGAGTCACTCTCACACACACTGGACACTGAGTCACTCTCACACTCACAGAACACTGAGTCACTCTCACACACACGGAAAACTGAGTCACTCTCACACACACTCTACACTGAGTCACTCTCACACACACTGAATACTGAGTCACTCTCACACACACTGAACACTGAGTCACTCTCACACACACTGAATACTGAGTCACTCTCACACACTGAACACTGAGTCACTCTCACACTCACTGAACACTGAGTCACTCTCATACACACTGAACACTGAGTCACTCTCAAACTCACTGAACACTGAGTCACTCACACACACACTGAACACTGAGTCACTCACACACACTGAACACTGACTCACTCTCACACTCACTGAACACTGAGTCACTCTCACACTCACTGAACACCGAGTAACTCTCACACACACTGAACACTGAGTCACTCTCACACTGAACACAGAGTCACTCTCACACACTGAAGACTGAGTCACTCTCACACACACTGAACACTGAGTCACTCTCACACACACTGAACACTGAGTCACTCTCACACACACTGAACACTGAGTCACTCTCACACACACTGAACACTGAGTCACTCTCACACACTGAACACTGAGTCACTCTCACACACACTGAACACTGAGTCACTCTGACACACACTGAACACTGAGTCACTCTCACACTCACTGAACACTGAGTCATCTCACACACATTGAACACTGAGTCACTCTCACTCTCACAGAATACTGAGTCACTCACACACTGAATACTTAGTCACTCTCACACACACTGAACACTGAGTCACTCCCACACACACTGAACACTGAGTCACTCTCACACACTCTGAACACTGAGTCTCTCTCACACTCACTGAACACTGAGTCACTCTCACACACACTGAACATTGAGTCACTCTCACACACACTGAACACTGAGTCACTCTCACACACACTGAATACTGAGTCACTCTCACACGCACTGAACACTGAGTCACTCTCACACACACTGAACACTGAGTCACTCTCACACACATTGAACACTGAGTCACTCTCACACTCACTGAACACTGAGGCACTCTCACACTGAATACTGTGTCACTCTCACGCACACTGAACACTGAGTCACTCTCACACACACTGAACACTGAGTCACTCTCACACACACTGAATACTGAGTCACTCTCACACACACTGAACACTGAGTCGCTCTCACACACACTGAACACTGAGTCACACTCACACTCACTGAACACTGCGTCACTCTCCCACACACTGAACACTGAGTCACTCTCACACACACTGAACACTGAGTCACTCTCACACTCACTGAACACTGAGTCACTCTCACACACACTGAACACTGAGTCACTCTCACACGCAATGAACACTGAGTCACTCAAACACACTGACCGCTGAGTCACTCTCACACACACTGAATACTGAGTCACTCTCACACACACTGAACACTGAGTCACTCTCACACACACTGAGCACTGAGTCATTCTCACTCACACTGAACACTGAGTCACTCTCACACACACTGAACACTGAGTCACTCTCACACACACTGAATACTGAGTCACTCTCACACACTGAAAACTGAGTCACTCTCACACTCACTGAACACTGAGTCACTCTCATACACACTGAACACTGAGTCACTCTCACACTCACTGAACACTGAGTCACTCTCACACTCACTGAACACTGAGTCACTCTCACACACACTGAACACTGAGTCACTCTCACACTCACTGAACACTGAGTCGCTCACACACACTGAAAACTGAGTCAGTCTCACACTCACTGAACACTGAGTCACTCACACACACTGAACACTGAGTCACTCTCACACACACTGAAAACTGTGTCACTCGCTCACACACTGAACACTGAGTCACTCTCACACGCACTGAACACTGAGTCACTCTCACACACAATGAACACTGAGACACTCTCACACACACTGAACACTGAGTCACTCTCACACTCACTGATCACCGAGTCACTCTCACACACACTGAGCACTGAGTCACTCTCACACACAATGAACACTGAGTCACTCTCACACACACTGAATACTGAGTCACTCTCACACACACTGAACACTGAGTCACTCTCACACACACTGAACACTGAGTCACTCTGACACACACTGAACACTGAGTCACTCTCACACTCACTGAACACTGAGTCACTCTCACACACATTGAACACTGAGTCACTCTCACTCTCACTGAATACTGAGTCACTCTCACACTGAACACTGAGTGACTCTCACACACACTGAACACTGAGTCACTCTCACACACACTGAAAACTGAGTCACTCTCACACTCACTGAACACTGAGTCACTCTCACACACACTGGACACTGAGTAATTCTCACACTCACTGAACACTGAGTCACTCTCACACACACGGAACACTGAGCCACTCTCACACACACTGAACACTGAGTCACTCTCACACACACTGAATACTGAGTCACTCACACACACTGAACACTGAGTCACTCTCACACACACTGAACACTGAGTCACTCTCACTCACTCAGAACACTGAGTCACTCTCATACACACATAACACTGAGTCACTCTCACACACACTGAATACTGAGTCACTCTCACTCACTCAGAACACTGAGTCACTCTCACACTCACTGAACCCTGAGTCACTCTCACACACACTGAAAACTGAGTCACTCTCACACACACTGAACACTGAGTCACTCTCATACACACTGAACACTGAGTCACTCTCACACACACTGAACACTGAGTCACTCTCACACACACTGAATACTGAGTCACTCTCACACACACTGAATACTGAGTAACTCTCACACACACTGAACACTGACTCTCTCTCACACTCACTGAACACTGAGTCACTCTCATACACACTGAACACTGAGTCACTCTCACACACACTGAACACTGAGTCACTCTCACACACACTGAATACTGAGTCACTCTCACACGCACTGAACACTGAGTCACTCTCACACACACTGAACACTGAGTCACTCTCACACACATTGAACACTGAGTCACTCTCACACTCACTGAACACTGAGTCACTCTCACACTGAATACTGTGTCACTCTCACACACACTGAACACTGAGCCTCTCTCACACTCACTGAAAACTGTGTCACTCTCACACACACTGAACACTGAGTCACTCTCACACTCACTGAACACTGAGTCACTCTCACACACATTGAACATGGAGTCACTCTCACACTCACTGAACACTGAGTCACTCTCACACACACTGAACACTGAGCTACTCTCACACACACTGAACACTGAGTCACTCTCACACACACTGAACACTGAGTCACTCTCACACACACTGAATACTGAGTCACTCTCACACACACTGAACACTGAGTCACTCTCACACTCACTGAACACTGAGTCACTCTCACACACACTGAACACTGAGTCACTCTCACACACAGTGAATACTGACTCACTCTCACACACACTGAACACTGAGTCACTCTCATACACACTGAACAATGAGTCACTCTCACACACACTGAACACTGAGTCATCTCACACACACTGAACACTGAGTCACTCTCATACACACTGAACAATGAGTCACTCTCACACACACTGAACACTGAGTCACTCTCACACACACTGAACCATGAGTCACTCTCACACACAATTAACACTGAGTCACTCTCACACACACTGAATACTGAGTCACTCTCACACACACTGAGCACTGAGTCACTCTCACACACTGATCACTGAGTCACTATCACACACACTGAACACTGAGTCACTCTGACACACACTGAACACGGAGTCACTCTCACACACATTGAACACTGAGTCACTCTCACTCTCACTGAATACTGAGTCACTCTCACACTGAAAACTGAGTGACTCTCACACACACTGAATACTGAGTCACTCTCACACACACTGAAAACTGAGTCACTCTCACACTCACTGAACACTGAGTCACTCTCACACACACTGGACACTGAGTAACTCTCACACTCACTGAACACTGAGTCACTCTCACACACACGGAACACTGAGCCACTCTCACACACACTGAGTCACTCTCACACACACTGAATACTGATTCACTCACACACACTGAACACTGAGTCACCCTCACACACTCTGAACACTGAGTCACTCTCACTCACTCAGAACACTGAGTCACTCTCATACACACATAACACTGAGTCACTCTCACACACACTGAATACTGAGTCACTCTCACTCAATCAGAACACTGAGTCACTCTCACACTCACTGAACACTGAGTCACTCTCACACACACTGAACACTGAGTCACTCTCACACACACTGAACACTGAGTCACTCTCACACACACTGAACACTGAGTCACTCTCACACACACTGAACACTGAGTCACTCTCACACACACTGAATACTGAGTCACTTACACACACTGAATACTGAGTCACTCTCACACACACTGAACACTGAGTCACTCTCACACACACTGAACACTGAGTCTCTCTCACACTCACTGAACACTGAGTCACTCTCATACACACTGAACACTGAGTCACTCTCACACTCACTGAACACTGAGTCACTCTCACACACTTTGAACACTGAGTCACTCTCACACTCACTGAACACGGAGTCACACTCACTGAATACTGAGTCAGTCTCACACTGAACACTGAGTCACTCTGACACAGACTGAACACTGAGTCACTATCACCCACACTGAATACTGTGTCACTCTCACACACACTGAACACTGAGTCACTCTCACACACACTGAACACTGAGTCACTCTCACACACACTGAACACTGAGACACTCTCACACACACTGAACACTGAGTCACTCTCACACACACTGAACACTGAGTCACTCACACACACTGAACGCTGAGTCACTCTCACACACACCGAATACTGAGTCACTCTCACACACTGAACGCTGAGTCACTCTCACACTCACTGAACACTGAGTCACTCTCACACACACTGAACACTGAGTCACTCTCACACACACTGAACACTGATTCACTCTCACACTCACTGAACACTGAGTCACTCTCACACACACTGAACACTGAGTCACTCACACACACTGAACACTGAGTCACTCTCACACTCACTGAACACTGAGTCACTCTCACACTCACTGAACACCGAGTAACTCTCACACACACTGAACACTGAGTCACTCTCACACTGAACACAGAGTCACTCTGACACACTGAACACTGAGTCACTCTCACACACACTGAACACTGAGTCACTCTCACACACACTGAACACTGAGTCACTCTCACACACACTGAACACTGAGTCACTCTCACACTCACTGAATACTGAGTCACTCTCACACACACTGAACACTGAGTCACTCTCACACACTGAACACTGAGTCACTCTCACACACTGAACACTGAGTCACTCTCACACTCACTGAACACTGAGTCACTCTCACACACATTGAACACTGAGTCACTCTCACACTCACTGAACACGGAGTCACTCTCACTGAATACTGAGTCAGTCTCACACTGAACACTGAGTCACTCTCACTGTCACTGAACACTGAGTCACTCTCACACACACTGGACACTGAGTCACTCTCACACTCACAGAACACTGAGTCACTCTCACACACACGGAAAACTGAGTCACTCTCACACACACTGTACACTGAGTCACTCTCACACACACTGAATACTGAGTCACTCTCACACACATTGAACACTGAGTCACTCTCACACACACTGAATACTGAGTCACTCTCACACACTGAACACTGAGTCACTCTCACACTCACTGAACACTGAGTCACTCTCATACACACTGAACACTGAGTCACTCTCAAACTCACTGAACACTGAGTCACTCACACACACACTGAACACTGATTCACTCACACACACTGAACGCTGAGTCACTCTCACACTCACTGAACACTGAGTCACTCTCACACTCACTGAACACCGAGTAACTCTCACACACACTGAACACTGAGTCACTCTCACACTGAACACAGAGTCACTCTCACACACTGAACACTGAGTCACTCTCATACACACTGAACACTGAGTCACTCTCACACACACTGAACACTGAGTCACTCTCACACACACTGAGCACTGAGTCACTCTCACACACACTGAACACTGAGTCACTCTCACACACTGAACACTGAGTCACTCTCACACACACTGAACACTGAGTCACTCTGACACACACTGAACACTGAGTCACTCTCACACTCACTGAACACTGAGTCATCTCACACACATTGAACACTGAGTCACTCTCACTCTCACAGAATACTGAGTCACTCACACACTGAACACTGAGTCACTCTCACACACACTGAACACTGAGTCACTCCCACACACACTGAACACTGAGTCACTCTCACACACTCTGAACACTGAGTCTCTCTCACACTCACTGAACACTGAGTCACTCTCACACACACTGAACACTGAGTCACTCTCACACACACTGAACACTGAGTCACTCTCACACACACTGAATACTAAGTCACTCTCACACGCACTGAACACTGAGTCACTCTCACACACACTGAACACTGAGTCACTCTCACACACATTGAACACTGAGTCACTCTCACACTCACTGAACACTGAGTCACTCTCACACTGAATACTGTGTCACTCTCACGCACACTGAACACTGAGTCACTCTCACACACACTGAATACTGAGTCACTCTCACACACACTGAACACTGAGTCACTCTCACACACACTGAACACTGAGTCACTCTCACACACACTGAATACTGAGTCACTCTCACACACACTGAACACTGAGTCGCTCTCACACACACTGAACACTGAGTCACACTCACACTCACTGAACACTGCGTCACTCTCCCACACACTGAACACTGAGTCACTCTCACACACACTGAACACTGAGTCACTCTCACACTCACTGAACACTGAGTCACTCTCACACACACTGAACACTGAGTCACTCTCACACACAATGAACACTGAGTCACTCTCACACACACTGAACACTGAGTCACTCTCACACACACTGAGCACTGAGTCATTCTCACTCACACTGAACACTGAGTCACTCTCACACACACTGAACACTGAGTCACTCTCACACACACTGAATACTGAGTCACTCTCACACACTGAAAACTGAGTCACTCTCACACTCACTGAACACTGAGTCACTCTCATACACACTGAACACTGAGTCACTCTCACACTCACTGAACACTGAGTCACTCTCACACTCACTGAACACTGAGTCACTCTCACACACACTGAACACTGAGTCACTCTCACACTCACTGAACACTGAGTCGCTCACACACACTGAAAACTGAGTCAGTCTCACACTCACTGAACACTGAGTCACTCACACACACTGAACACTGAGTCACTCTCACACACACTGAAAACTGTGTCACTCTCACACACACTGAACACTGAGTCACTCTCACACTCACTGATCACCGAGTCACTCTCACACACACTGAGCACTGAGTCACTCTCACACACAATGAACACTGAGTCACTCTCACACACACTGAATACTGAGTCACTCTCACACACACTGAACACTGAGTCACTCTCACACACACTGAACACTGAGTCACTCTGACACACACTGAACACTGAGTCACTCTCACGCTCACTGAACACTGAGTCACTCTCACACACATTGAACACTGAGTCACTCTCACTCTCACTGAATACTGAGTCACTCTCACACTGAACACTGAGTGACTCTCACACACACTGAACACTGAGTCACTCTCACACACACTGACAGCTGAGTCACTCTCACACTCACTGAACACTGAGTCACTCTCACACACACTGGACACTGAGTAACTCTCACACTCACTGAACACTGAGTCACTCTCACACACACGGAACACTGAGCCACTCTCACACACACTGAACACTGAGTCACTCTCACACACACTGAAAACTGAGTCACTCACACACACTGAACACTGAGTCACTCTCACACACACTGAACACTGAGTCACTCTCACTCACTCAGAACACTGAGTCACTCTCATACACACATAACACTGAGTCACTCTCACACACACTGAATACTGAGTCACTCTCAGTCACTCAGAACACTGAGTCACTCTCACACTCACTGAACACTGAGTCACTCTCACACACACTGAAAACTGAGTCACTCTCACACACACTGAACACTGAGTCACTCTCATACACACTGAACACTGAGTCACTCTCACACACACTGAACACTGAGTCACTCTCACACACACTGAATACTGAGTCACTCTCACACACACTGAATACTGAGTCACTCTCACACACACTGAACACTGAGTCTCTCTCACACTCACTGAACACTGAGTCACTCTCATACACACTGAACACTGAGTCACTCTCACACACACTGAACACTGAGTCACTCTCACACACACTGAATACTGAGTCACTCTCACACGCACTGAACACTGAGTCACTCTCACACACACTGAACACTGAGTCACTCTCACACACATTGAACACTGAGTCACTCTCACACTCACTGAACACTGAGTCACTCTCACACTGAATACTGTGTCACTCTCACACACACTGAACACTGAGCCTCTCTCACACTCACTGAAAACTGTGTCACTCTCACACACACTGAACACTGAGTCACTCTCACACTCACTGAACACTGAGTCACTCTCACACACATTGAACATGGAGTCACTCTCACACTCACTGAACACTGAGTCACTCTCACACACACTGAACACTGAGTCACTCTCACACACACTGAACACTGAGTCACTCTCACACACACTGAATACTGAGTCACTCTCACACACACTGAACACTGAGTCACTCTCACACTCACTGAACACTGAGTCACTCTCACACACACTGAACACTGAGTCACTCTCACACACAGTGAATACTGTGTCACTCTCACACACACTGAACACTGAGTCACTCTCATACACCCTGAACAATGAGTCACTCTCACACACACTAAACACTGAGTCACTCTCACACACACTGAACACTGAGTCACTCTCATACACACTGAACAATGAGTCACTCTCACACACACTGAACACTGAGTCACTCTCACACACACTGAACACTGAGTCACTCTCACACTCACTGAACACTGAGTCACTCTCACACACACTGAACACTGAGTCACTCTCACACACAATGAACACTGAGACACTCTCACACACACTGAACACTGAGTCACTCTCACACACACTGAACACTGAGTCACTCACACACACTGACCGCTGAGTCACTCTCACACACACTGAATACTGAGTCACTCTCACACACACTGAACACTGAGTCACTCTCACACACACTGAGCACTGAGTCATTCTCACTCACACTGAACACTGAGTCACTCTCACACACACTGAACACTGAGTCACTCTCACACACACTGAATACTGAGTCACTCTCACACACTGAAAACTGAGTCACTCTCACACTCACTGAACACTGAGTCACTCTCATACACACTGAACACTGAGTCACTCTCACACTCACTGAACACTGAGTCACTCTCACACTCACTGAACACTGAGTCACTCTCACACACACTGAACACTGAGTCACTCTCACACTCACTGAACACTGAGTCGCTCACACACACTGAAAACTGAGTCAGTCTCACACTCACTGAACACTGAGTCACTCACACACACTGAACACTGAGTCACTCTCACACACACTGAAAACTGTGTCACTCTCACACACACTGAACACTGAGTCACTCTCACACTCACTGATCACCGAGTCACTCTCACACACACTGAGCACTGAGTCACTCTCACACACAATGAACACTGAGTCACTCTCACACACACTGAATACTGAGTCACTCTCACACACACTGAACACTGAGTCACTCTCACACACACTGAACACTGAGTCACTCTGACACACACTGAACACTGAGTCACTCTCACACTCACTGAACACTGAGTCACTCTCACACACATTGAACACTGAGTCACTCTCACTCTCACTGAATACTGAGTCACTCTCACACTGAACACTGAGTGACTCTCACACACACTGAACACTGAGTCACTCTCACACACACTGAAAGCTGAGTCACTCTCACACTCACTGAACACTGAGTCACTCTCACACACACTGGACACTGAGTAACTCTCACACTCACTGAACACTGAGTCACTCTCACACACACGGAACACTGAGCCACTCTCACACACACTGAACACTGAGTCACTCTCACACACACTGAAAACTGAGTCACTCACACACACTGAACACTGAGTCACTCTCACACACACTGAACACTGAGTCACTCTCACTCACTCAGAACACTGAGTCACTCTCATACACACATAACACTGAGTCACTCTCACACACACTGAATACTGAGTCACTCTCAGTCACTCAGAACACTGAGTCACTCTCACACTCACTGAACACTGAGTCACTCTCACACACACTGAAAACTGAGTCACTCTCACACACACTGAACACTGAGTCACTCTCATACACACTGAACACTGAGTCACTCTCACACACACTGAACACTGAGTCACTCTCACACACACTGAATACTGAGTCACTCTCACACACACTGAATACTGAGTCACTCTCACACACACTGAACACTGAGTCTCTCTCACACTCACTGAACACTGAGTCACTCTCATACACACTGAACACTGAGTCACTCTCACACACACTGAACACTGAGTCACTCTCACACACACTGAATACTGAGTCACTCTCACACGCACTGAACACTGAGTCACTCTCACACACACTGAACACTGAGTCACTCTCACACACATTGAACACTGAGTCACTCTCACACTCACTGAACACTGAGTCACTCTCACACTGAATACTGTGTCACTCTCACACACACTGAACACTGAGCCTCTCTCACACTCACTGAAAACTGTGTCACTCTCACACACACTGAACACTGAGTCACTCTCACACTCACTGAACACTGAGTCACTCTCACACACATTGAACATGGAGTCACTCTCACACTCACTGAACACTGAGTCACTCTCACACACACTGAACACTGAGTCACTCTCACACACACTGAACACTGAGTCACTCTCACACACACTGAATACTGAGTCACTCTCACACACACTGAACACTGAGTCACTCTCACACTCACTGAACACTGAGTCACTCTCACACACACTGAACACTGAGTCACTCTCACACACAGTGAATACTGTGTCACTCTCACACACACTGAACACTGAGTCACTCTCATACACCCTGAACAATGAGTCACTCTCACACACACTAAACACTGAGTCACTCTCACACACACTGAACACTGAGTCACTCTCATACACACTGAACAATGAGTCACTCTCACACACACTGAACACTGAGTCAATCTCACACACACTGAATACTGAGTCACTCTCACACACACTGAACACTGAGTCACTCTCACACACACTAAACACTGAGTCACTCTCACACACACTGAATACTGAGTCACTCTCACACACACTGAACACTGAGTCACTCTCACACACACTGAACACTGAGTCACTCTGACACACACTGAACACTGAGTCACTCTCACACTCACTGAACACTGAGTCACTCTCACACACATTGAAAACTGAGTCACTCTCACACTCACTGAACACGGAGTCACTCTCACTGAATACTGAGTCAGTCTTGCACTGAACACTGAGTCACTCTCACACTCACTGAACACTGAGTCACTCTCACACACACTGGACACTGAGTCACTCTCACACTCACTGAATACTGAGTCACTCTCACACACACTGAACACAGAGTCACTCTCACACACTGAACACTGAGTCACTCTCACACACTGAACACTGAGTCACTCTCACACTCACTGAACACTGACTCACTCTGACACACACTGAACACTGAGTCACTCTCACACTCACTGAACACTGAGTCACTCTCACACACATTGAACACTGAGTCACTCTCACACTCACTGAACACGGAGTCACTCTCACTGAATACTGAGTCAGTCTCACACTGAACACTGAGTCACTCTCGCACTCACTGAACACTGAGTCACTCTCACACACACTGGACACTGAGTCACTCTCACACTCACAGAACACTGAGTCACTCTCACACACACGGAAAACTGAGTCACTCTCACGCACACTGTACACTGAGTCACTCTCACACACACTGAATACTGAGTCACTCTCACACACACTGAACACTGAGTCACTCTCACACTGAACACTGAGCACTCGGAGCAGCGGGAGCAGAGGAGCAGCAGCTGGGTATAAAAACCCACGACCAGCGAGGCCCGAGAGCACTCGGAGCAGCGGGAGCAGAGGAGGAGCAGCCGGGTATAAAAACCCACGACCAGCGAGGCCCGAGAGCACTCGGAGCAGTGGGAGCAGAGGAGCAGCAGCCGGGTATAAAAACCCACGACCAGCGAGGCCCGAGAGCACTCGGAGCAGCGGGAGCAGAGGAGCAGCAGCCGGGTATAAAAACCCACGACCAGCGAGGCCCGAGAGCACTCGGAGCAGTGGGAGCAGAGGAGGAGCAGCCGGGTATAAAAGCCCACGACCAGCGAGGCCCGAGAGCACTCGGAGCAGCGGGAGCAGAGGAGGAGCAGCTGGGTATAAAAACCCACGACCAGCGAGGCCCGAGAGCACTCGGAGCAGCGGGAGCAGAGGAGGAGCAGCCGGGTATAAAAACCCACGACCAGCGAGGCCCGAGAGCACTCGGAGCAGCGGGAGCAGAGGAGCAGCAGCCGGGTATAAAAACCCACGACCAGCGAGGCCCGAGAGCACTCGGAGCAGCGGGAGCAGAGGAGCAGCAGCCGGGTATAAAAACCCACGACCAGCGAGGCCCGAGAGCACTCGGAGCAGCGGGAGCAGAGGAGGAGCAGCCGGGTATAAAAACCCACGACCAGCGAGGCCCGAGAGCACTCGGAGCAGCGGGAGCAGAGGAGGAGCAGCCGGGTATAAAAACCCACGACCAGCGAGGCTTACCAACTCCGCAGCGGGGAGAGAGGTAAAAAATAGTCAGTGTGTGACGTCACCAGGGAGCAGGTAAGTGATTGGTTGGTGAGTATTTCTCTTTTTTATACTTTAACTCTGTAGTTTATCGTTACTAGGGTCTTTTCTGGTGTAGCAGGTACTGTTGGTAGACTATACAAGAGCCTTAGAGATATCTTTAATTGGTAATAGTAAATTAATTTGAATTAATTAAGGGGAAAGTCATGCCAGGAGAGCCCAGCCCCGTGATGTACTCCTCCTGCTCCATGTGGGAATTCAGGGGCACTGCCCCTGGTGACTACGTGTGCGGGAAATGCATCCATCTGCAGCTATTAGCAGACCGCATTGAGGAGCTGGAGCTGCGGGTGGATGGGTTGTGGAGCATTCACGAGGCTGAGAAGTTCGTGGATAGCACGTTTAGTGAGTTGGTCACACCGCAGGGAAGGGCTGCACAGGAAGAAAGGAAATGGGTGACCACCAGGCGGAGCAATAGAAGTAGGCAGGTAGTGCAGGAAACCCCTGTGACCATTCCCCTCTCAAACAAGTATACGGTTTTGGATACTGTTGGGGGGAATGACTCACCAGGGGAAGGCAGCAGCAGCCAGCTTCCTGGCACTGGGGGCGCTCCTGCTGCCCAGGAGGGGAGGAAAAAGAGTGGGAGAGCAATAGTCGTAGGGGATTCTATAGTAAGGGGAACAGATAGGCGTTTCTGTGGCCGTAGACGTGAATCCAGGATGGTTTGTTGCCTCCCTGGTGCCAGGGTCAAGGATGTCACTGAGCGGCTGCAGGGCATTCTGGAGGGGGAGGGTGAACAGCCAGAGGTCGTGGTCCACATTGGTACCAACGACATAGGTAAAAAGAGGGATGAGGTCCTGCAGCAAGAATTTAGGGAGCTAGGGGCAAGATTAAGGAGCAGGACCTCAAAGGTTGTAATCTCTGGATTACTCCCGGTGCCACGTGCTAGTGAGTATAGGAATAGGAGGATAGAACAGATGAATGCGTGGCTAAAGGGATGGTGCAGGAGGGAGGGCTTTAGTTTCCTGGATCACTGGGTCTGCTTCTGGGAAAGGTGGGACTTGTACAAGTCGGACGGTTTACACCTGAACCAGAGGGGAACCAATATCCTTGCGGGGAGGTTTGCTAGCACTGCTGGGGGGGGTTTAAACTAATTCGGCAGGGGGATGGGATACAGAGTGGAGCTATAGTAGGGGGTGATGTACAGCCAAATAAGGAGGAAAAAACAAGTCAGCAGGGAAGGCAGAGCAAAGATGTGAAGGCAAACGGGAATATGGCAGGGCTGGAAGGCATTTATTTTAATGCAAGGAGTCTTGCAAATAAGGTGGATGAACTGAAGTTGTTGTTGAACACATGGGAGTACGATATTGTTGCTATCACGGAGACATGGTTGAGGGAGGGTCAGGACTGGCAGCTAAATATTCCGGGGTATAGAATCTTCAGGCGAGACAGAGGGGGGTGTAAAAGGGGAGGGGGTGTTGCAATATTAATTAAGGAGTCTATTACTGCTGTAAGGAGGGATGATATATTAGCGGGTTCCTCTAATGAAGCCATATGGGTAGTACTTAAAAACAAAAAGGGGTCAAGCACCTTGCTGGGAGTGTACTATAGGCCCCCAAACAGTCAGGGGGAGATAGAGGAGCAGATATGCAGGCAGATATCAGAAAAGTGTGAAAATAATAGGGTAGTAATAGTGGGGGATTTCAACTTCCCCAATATAAATTGGGATAGTCAGAGTGTGAAAGGCTTGGAGGGAGCAGAATTCTTGAAGTGCATCCAGGAAAGCTTTTTGAGCCAACATGTAGAAAGTCCTACAAGAGAGGGGGCGGTACTGGACCTAATTCTAGGGAATGTAGCCGGGCAGGTGGTGGAAGTGTCTGTAGGAGAGCATTTTGGCGATAGTGACCACAATTCGGTGAGATTTAAGGTGGTCATGGAAAAAGACAAAGACGGCCCGGAAATCAGGGTTCTAAATTGGGGGAAGGCCGATTTTAATAAGATAAGACAGGATCTGGCAAAAGTGGACTGGGAGCAGCTACTTATAGGAAAATCCACATCAAAACAGTGGGAGGCTTTCAGAAGGGAAATAGAGAGAGTACAACACCAACATGTTCCTGTAAAGGTCAAGGGTGGGACCAACAAGCAAAGGGAACCTTGGATGACAAAGGATATACAAAAATGCATCAGGAAAAAAAGGGGGGCTTTTGGCAGTTACAAAAGACAAAAGACGGTGGAAGCCCTAGAGGAGTATAGGAGGTGCAGGGGCATACTTAAAAAGGAAATTAGGAGGGCGAGGAGGGGCCATGAAATAACACTGGCGAGCAAAATAAAGGAAAATCCTAAGATGTTTTATAAGTATATTAAGGGCAAGAGGATAACCAGGGAAAGGGTAGGGCCCATTAGGGACCAAAGTGGCAAGCTGTGTGTAGAGCCAGATGAAGTAGGTGGGGTTTTAAATGAATTTTTTGCCTCAGTGTTCACTATGGAGAAAGACGATGTAGATATAGAAGTCGGGCAAGGGGACTGTGACATACTTGAACATATTAGCATCGAGAGGGAGGAGGTACTAGCGGTTTTAGCAGGCCAAAAAGTGGATAAATCCCCAGGCCCGGACGAGATGTATCCCAGGCTGTTGTGTGAGGCAAAGGAGGAGATTGCAGGGGCTCTGACACAAATTTTCAGAACCTCTCTGGCCACAGGGGATGTACCAGAGGACTGGAGAACAGCTAATGTAGTACCATTATTCAAGAAGGGTAGCAGGGATAAACCAGGGAATTACAGGCCGGTGAGCCTAACATCTGTGGTAGGGAAATTATTGGAAAAAATTCTGAGGGACAAAATTAGTCTCCACTTGGAGAGGCAAGGATTAATCGGGGATAGTCAGCATGGCTTTGTCAAGGGTAAATCATGTCTGACCAATCTGATTGAATTTTTCGAGGGGGTGACTAGGTGTGTGGATGAGGGAAATGCTGTGGATGTGGTTTACATGGACTTCAGTAAAGCTTTTGACAAGGTCCCGCATAGGAGGCTGGTCAAGAAGGTAAGAGCCCATGGGATCCAGGGGGCCTTGGCGCGTTGGATCCTAAACTGGCTGAGTGGCAGGAGGCAGAGGGTGATGGTCGAAGGTTGCTTTTGTGACTGGATGCCTGTGTCCAGTGGGGTACCTCAGGGATCGGTGCTGGGTCCCTTGCTGTTTGTGATCTACATTAATGATTTGGATGAGAATGTAAAGGGTATGATCAGTAAGTTCGCGGATGACACGAAAATTGGTGGGGTGGTAAATTGCGAGGAGGAAAGCCTCAGGCTACAGGACAATATTAACGGGTTGGTCAGATGGGCGGAAAAGTGGCAAATGGAATTTAACCTGGAAAAGTGCGAGGTGATGCATTTTGGACGGACAAATAAGGCAAGGGAATACACAATGAGTGGTAGGACCCTAGGAAGTACAGAGGGTCAGAGGGACCTTGGTGTACATGTACATAATTCCCTGAAGGCAGCGGAACAGGTAGATAAGGTGGTTAAAAAGGCTTATGGGATACTTGCCTTCATTAGCAGAGGCATAGAATATAAGAGCAGGGAGGTTATGATGGAACTGTACAAAATGCTGGTGAGGCCACAGCTGGAGTATTGTGTGCAGTTCTGGTCGCCTCACTATAGGAAGGATGTGATTGCTTTGGAGAGGGTGCAGAGAAGATTCACCAGGATGTTACCTGGGATGGAGCGCCTCAGCTATGAAGAGAGACTGGACAGGCTGGGGTTGTTTTCCTTGGAGCAAAGAAGGCTGAGGGGGGACCTGATTGAGGTGTACAAAATGATGAGGGGCATAGATAGGGGAGATAAAGAGGAACTTTTCCCCTTAGTAGGGGGGTCAATAACAAGGGGGCACAGATTCAGGGAAAGGGGCAGGAGATTTAGGGGGGATTTGAGGAGGAACTTTTTCACCCAGAGGGTGGTTGGAAGCTGGAACTCACTGCCTGAAAGGGTGGTAGAGGCAGGAACCCTCACAACATTCAAGAAGCATTTGGATGAGCACTTGAAATGCCATTGCATACAAGGCTATGGACCAAATGCTGGAAAATGGGATTAGACTGGACAGGGAGGGATGGGCGGCGCAGACACGATGGGCCGAAGGGCCTCTTTCTGTGCTGTAAAACTCTATGACTCTATGACACTGAACACTGAGTCACACTCACACTCACTGAACACTGCGTCACTCTCACACACACTGAACACTGAGTCACTCTCACACACACTGAACACTGAGTCACTCTCACACTCACTGAACACTGAGTCACTCTCACACACACTGAACACTGAGTCACTCTCACACTCACTGAACACTGAGTCACTCTCACACACACTGAACACTGAATCACTCTCACACACACTGAACACTGAGACACTCTCACACACACTGAACACTGAGTCACTCACATACACTGAACGCTGAGTCACTCTCACACACACTGAATACTGAGTCACTCTCACACACACTAAACACTGAGTCATTCTCACTCACACTGAACACTGAGTCACTCTCACACACACTGAACACTGAGTCACTCACACACACACTGAATACTGAGTCACGCTCACACACTGAACACTGAGTCACTCTCACACTCACTGAACACTGAGTCAATCTCATACACACTGAACACTGAGTCACTCTCACACTCACTGAACACTGAGTCACTCTCACACTCACTGAACACTGAGTCACTCTCACACACACTGAACACTGAGTCACTCTCACACTCACTGAACACTGAGTCACTCACACACACTGAACAGTGAGTCACTGTCACACTCACTGAACACTGAGTCACTCACACACACTGAACACTGAATCACTCTCACACACACTGAACACTGTGTCACTCTCTCACACACTGAACACTGAGTCACTCTCACACGCACTGAACACTGAGTCACTCTCACACTCACTGATCACCGAGTCACTCTCACACACACTGAACACTGAGTCACTCTCACACTGAACACTGAGTCACTCTCACACACTGAACACTGAGTCACTCTCACACACACTGAAAACTGAGTCACTCTCACACACACTGAACACTGAGTCACTCTCACACCCACTGAATACTGAGTCACTCTCACACTCACTGAACACTGAGTCACTCTAACACACTGAACACTGAGTCACTCTCACACACACTGAACACTGAGTCACTCTGACACACACTGAACACTGAGTCACTCTCACACTCACTGAACACTGAGTCACTCTCACACACATTGAACACTGAGTCATTCTCAATCTCACAGAATACTGAGTCACTCACACACTGAACACTGAGTCACTCTCACACTCACTGAACACTGAGTCACTCTCACACACTCTGAACACTGAGTCTCTCACACTCACTGAACACTGAGTCACTCTCACACACACTGAACACTGAGTCACTCTCACACACACTGAACACTGAGTCACTCTCACATACTGTGAACACTGAGTCTCTCACACTCACTG
The DNA here is from genome assembly GCF_052327205.1 of Somniosus microcephalus. Taxonomy (NCBI): domain Eukaryota; kingdom Metazoa; phylum Chordata; class Chondrichthyes; order Squaliformes; family Somniosidae; genus Somniosus; species Somniosus microcephalus. Next base: position 57,415,418 of record NC_141009.1, on the reverse strand, counting down.
AACACTGAGTCACTCTCACACACACTGAACACTGAGTCACTCTCACACACACTGAACACTGAGTCACTCTCACACACACTGAATACTGAGTCACTCTCACACGCACTGAACACTGAGTCACTCTCACACACACTGAACACTGAGTCACTCTCACACACATTGAACACTGAGTCACTCTCACACTCACTGAACACTGAGTCACTCTCACACTGAATACTGTGTCACTCTCACAAACACTGAAAACTGAGTCACTCTCACACACACTGAATACTTAGTCACTCTCACACACACTGAACACTGAGTCACTCTCACACACACTGAACACTGAGTCACTCTCACACACACTGAATACTGAGTCACTCTCACACACACTGAAAACTGAGTCACTCTCACACACACTGAACACTGAGTCACACTCACACTCACTGAACACTGCATCACTCTCCCACACACTGAACACTGAGTCACTCTCACACACACTGAACACTGAGTCACTCTCACACTCACTGAACACTGAGTCACTCTCACACACACTGAACACTGAGTCACTCTCACACACACTGAACACTGAGTCATTCTCACTCACACTGAACACTGAGTCACTCTCACACACACTGAACACTGAGTCACTCTCACACACACTGAATACTGAGTCACTCTCACACACTGAACACTGAGTCACTCTCACACTCACTGAACACTGAGTCACTCTCATACACACTGAACACTGAGTCACTCTCACACTCACTGAACACTGAGTCACTCTCACACTCACTGAACACTGAGTCACTCTCACACACACTGAACACTGAGTCACTCTCACACTCACTGAACACTGAGTCGATCACACACACTGAAAACTGAGTCACTCTCACACTCACTGAACACTGAGTCACTCTCACACACAATGAACACTGAGACACTCTCACACACACTGAACACTGAGTCACTCTCACACTCACTGATCACCGAGTCACTCTCACACACACTGAGCACTGAGTCACTCTCACACTGAACACTGAGTCACTCTCACACACTGAACACTGAGTCACTCTCACACACACTGAACACTGAGTCACTCTCACACACACTGAACACTGAGTCACTCTCACACACAATGAACACTGAGTCACTTTCACACACACTGAATACTGAGTCAGTCTCACACGCACTGAACACTGAGTCACTCTCACACACTGAACACTGAGTTACTCTCACACACACTGAACACTGAGTCACTCTCACACACACTGAAAACTGAGTCACTCTCACACTCACTGAACACTGAGTCACTCTCACACATACTGGACACTGAGTAACACTCACACTCACTGAACACTGAGTCACTCTCACACACACGGAACACTGAGCCACTCTCACACACACTGAACACTGAGTCACTCTCACACACACTGAATACTGAGTCACTCACACACACTGAACACTGAGTCACTCTCACACACACTGAACACTGAGTCACTCTCACTCACTCAGAACATTGAGTCACTCTCATACACACATAACACTGAGTCACTCTCACACACACTGAATACTGAGTCACTCTCACTCACTCAGAACACTGAGTCACTCTCACACTCACTGAACACTGAGTCACTCTCACACACACTGAACACTGAGTCACTCTCACACACACTGAACACTGAGTCACTCTCACACACACTGAATACTGAGTCACTCTCACACACACTGAATACTGAGTCACTCTCACACTCGCTGAACACTGAGTCAGTCTCACACACACTGAACACTGAGTCTCTCTCACACTCACTGAACACTGACTCACTCTCATACACACTGAACACTGAGTCACTCTCACACACACTGCACACTGAGTCACTCTCACACACACTGAACACTGAGTCACTCTCACACACATTGAACACTGAGTCACTCTCACACTCACTGAACACTGAGTCATTCTCACACTGAATACTGTGTCACTCTCACACACACTGAACACTGAGCCACTCTCACACACACTGAACACTGACTCACTCTCACACTCACTGAACACTGAGTCACTCTCACACACACTGAAAACTGAGTCACTCTCACACTCACTGAACACTGAGTCACTCTCACACACATTGAACATGGAGTCACTCTCACACTCACTGAACACTGAGTCACTCTCACACACACTGAACACTGAGCTACTCTCACACACACTGAACACTGAGTCACTCTCACACACACTGAACACTGAGTCACTCTCAGACACACTGAATACTGGGTCACTCACACACACTGAACACTGAGTCACTCTCACACTCACTGAACACTGAGTCACTCTCACACACACTGAACACTGAGTCACTCTCACACACACTGAATACTGAGTCACTCTCACACACACTGAACACTGACTCACTCTCATACACACTGAACAATGAGTCACTCTCACACACACTGAACAATAAGTCACTCTCACACACACTGAACACTGAGTCACTCTCACACACACTGAATACTGAGTCACTCTCACACACACTGAACACTGAGTCACTCTCACACACACTAAACACTGAGTCACTCTCACACACACTGAATACTGAGTCACTCTCACACACACTAAATACTGAGTGACTCTCACACTCACTGAACACTGAGTCACTCTCACACACACTGAACACTGAGTCACTCTGACACACAGTGAACACTGAGTCACTCTCACACACACTAAACACTGAGTCACTCTCACACACACTGAATACTGAGTCACTCTCACACACACTAAATACTGAGTCACTCTCACACTCACTGAACACTGAGTCACTCTCACACACAGTGAACACTGAGTCACTCTCAAACACACTGAGCACTGATTCACTCTCACACACACTGAGTCACTCTCACACACTCAGAACACTGAGTCACTCTCACACTCACTGAACACCGAGTCACTCTCACACACACTGAACACTGAGTCACTCTCACACTCACTGAACACCGAGTCACTCTCACACACAGTGAACACTGAGTCACTCTCACACTGAACACTGAGTCACTCTCACACACTGAACACTGTGTCACTCTCACACTCACTGAACACTGAGTCACTCTCATACACACTGAACACTGAGTCACTTCCACAATCACTGAACACTGAGTCACTCTCACACTCACTGAACACTGAGTCACTCTCACACACACTGAACACTGAGTCACTCTCACACACTCAGAACACGGAGTCACTCTCGTACACACTGAACACTGTATCACTCTCACACACATTGAACACTGAGTCACTCTCACACTCACTGAACACTGAGTCACTCTCACACTGAATACGGTGTCACTATCAAACAGACTGAACACTGAGCCACTCTCACACACACTGAACACTGAATCACTCTCACTGAACACTGAGTCACTCTAACACACACTGAACACTGAGTCACTCTCACACTCACTGAACACTGAGTCACTCTCACACACATTGAACATGGAGTCACTCTCACACTCACTGAACACTGAGTCACTCTCACACACAATGAACACTGAGACACTCTCACACACACTGAACACTGAGTCACTCTCACACTCACTGATCACCGAGTCACTCTCACACACACTGAGCACTGAGTCACTCTCACACTGAACACTGAGTCACTCTCACACACTGAACACTGAGTCACTCTCACACACACTGAACACTGAGTCACTCTCACACACACTGAACACTGAGTCACTCTCACACACAATGAACACTGAGTCACTTTCACACACACTGAATACTGAGTCAGTCTCACACGCACTGAACACTGAGTCACTCTCACACACTGAACACTGAGTTACTCTCACACACACTGAACACTGAGTCACTCTCACACACACTGAAAACTGAGTCACTCTCACACTCACTGAACACTGAGTCACTCTCACACATACTGGACACTGAGTAACACTCACACTCACTGAACACTGAGTCACTCTCACACACACGGAACACTGAGCCACTCTCACACACACTGAACACTGAGTCACTCTCACACACACTGAATACTGAGTCACTCACAAACACTGAACACTGAGTCACTCTCACACACACTGAACACTGAGTCACTCTCACTCACTCAGAACATTGAGTCACTCTCATACACACATAACACTGAGTCACTCTCACACACACTGAATACTGAGTCACTCTCACTCACTCAGAACACTGAGTCACTCTCACACTCACTGAACACTGAGTCACTCTCACACACACTGAACACTGAGTCACTCTCACACACACTGAACACTGAGTCACTCTCACACACACTGAATACTGAGTCACTCTCACACACACTGAATACTGAGTCACTCTCACACTCACTGAACACTGAGTCAGTCTCACACACACTGAACACTGAGTCTCTCTCACACTCACTGAACACTGACTCACTCTCATACACACTGAACACTGAGTCACTCTCACACACACTGCACACTGAGTCACTCTCACACACACTGAACACTGAGTCACTCTCACACACATTGAACACTGAGTCACTCTCACACTCACTGAACACTGAGTCATTCTCACACTGAATACTGTGTCACTCTCACACACACTGAACACTGAGCCACTCTCACACACACTGAACACTGACTCACTCTCACACTCACTGAACACTGAGTCACTCTCACACACACTGAAAACTGAGTCACTCTCACACTCACTGAACACTGAGTCACTCTCACACACATTGAACATGGAGTCACTCTCACACTCACTGAACACTGAGTCACTCTCACACACACTGAACACTGAGCTACTCTCACACACACTGAACACTGAGTCACTCTCACACACACTGAACACTGAGTCACTCTCAGACACACTGAATACTGGGTCACTCTCACACACACTGAACACTGAGTCACTCTCACACTCACTGAACACTGAGTCACTCTCACACACACTGAACACTGAGTCACTCTCACACACACTGAATACTGAGTCACTCTCACACACACTGAACACTGACTCACTCTCATACACACTGAACAATGAGTCACTCTCACACACACTGAACAATAAGTCACTCTCACACACACTGAACACTGAGTCACTCTCACACACACTGAATACTGAGTCACTCTCACACACACTGAACACTGAGTCACTCTCACACACACTAAACACTGAGTCACTCTCACACACACTGAATACTGAGTCACTCTCACACACACTAAATACTGAGTGACTCTCACACTCACTGAACACTGAGTCACTCTCACACACACTGAACACTGAGTCACTCTGACACACAGTGAACACTGAGTCACTCTCACACACACTAAACACTGAGTCACTCTCACACACACTGAATACTGAGTCACTCTCACACACACTAAATACTGAGTCACTCTCACACTCACTGAACACTGAGTCACTCTCACACACAGTGAACACTGAGTCACTCTCAAACACACTGAGCACTGATTCACTCTCACACACACTGAACACTGAGTCACTCTCACACTCACTGAACACCGAGTCACTCTCACACACAGTGAACACTGAGTCACTCTCACACTGAACACTGAGTCACTCTCACACACTGAACACTGTGTCACTCTCACACTCACTGAACACTGAGTCACTCTCATACACACTGAACACTGAGTCACTTCCACAATCACTGAACACTGAGTCACTCTCACACTCACTGAACACTGAGTCACTCTCACACACACTGAACACTGAGTCACTCTCACACACTCAGAACACGGAGTCACTCTCGTACACACTGAACACTGTATCACTCTCACACACATTGAACACTGAGTCACTCTCACACTCACTGAACACTGAGTCACTCTCACACTGAATACTGTGTCACTATCAAACAGACTGAACACTGAGCCACTCTCACACACACTGAACACTGAATCACTCTCACTGAACACTGAGTCACTCTAACACACACTGAACACTGAGTCACTCTCACACTCACTGAACACTGAGTCACTCTCACACACATTGAACATGGAGTCACTCTCACACTCACTGAACACTGAGTCACTCTCACACACGCTGAACACTGAGCTACTCTCACACACACTGAACACTGAGTCACTCTCACACACACTGAATACTGAGTCACTCTCACACACACTGAACACTGAGTCACTCTCACACTCACTGAATACTGAGTCACTCTCACACACACTGAACACTGAGTCACTCTCACACACACTAAACACTGAGTCACTCTCACACACACTGAATACTGAGTCACTCTCACACACACTGAATACTGAGTCAGTCTCACACTCACTGAACACTGAGTCACTCTCACACACACTGAACACTGAGTCACTCTCACACACAGTGAACACTGAGTCACTCTCACACACACTAAACACTGAGTCACTCTCACACACACTGAATATTGAGTCACTCTCACACACACTAAATACTGAGTCACTCTCACACTCACTGAACTCTGAGTCACTCTCACTCACACTGAACACTGAGTCACTCTCACACACATTGAACACTGAGTCACTCTCACACACACTGAGCACTGATTCACTCTCACACACACTGAGTCACTCTCACACACTCAGAACACTGAGTCACTCTCATACACACTGAACACTGAGTCACTCTCACACTCACTGAACACCGAGTCACTCTCACACACACTGAACACTGAGTCACTCTCACACTCACTGAACACCGAGTCACTCTCACACACAATGAACACTGAGTCACTCTCACACTGAACACTGAGTCACTCTCACACACTGAACACTGTGTCACTCTCACACTCACTGAACACTGAGTCACTCTCATACACACTGAACACTGAGTCACTCTCACACTCACTGAACACTGAGTCACTCTCACACTCACTGAACACTGAGTCACTCTCACACACACTGAACACTGAGTCACTCTCACACACTCAGAACACTGAGTCACTCTCGTACACACTGAACACTGTGTCACTCTCACACACACTGAATACTGAGTCACTCACACACACTGAACACTGAGTCACTCTCACACACACTGAACACTGTATCACTCTCTCACACACTGAACACTGAGCCACTCTCACACGCACTGAACACTGAGTCACTCTCACACACACTGAACACTGAGACACTCTCACACACACTGAACACTGAGTCACTCTCACATTCACTGAACACCGAGTCACTCTCACACACACTGAACACTGAGTCACTCTCACACACACTGAATACTGAGTCACTCTCACACACACTGAACACTGAGTCACTCTCACACTCACTGAACACTGAGTCACTCTCACACACACTGAACACTGAGTCACTCTCACACACACTGAATACTGAGTCACTCTCACACACACTGAACACTGAGTCACTCTCAAACACACTGAACAATGACTCACTCTCAAACACACTGAACACTGAGTCACTCTCACACACACTGAATACTGAGTCACTCTCACACACACTGAACACTGAGTCTCTCTCACACACACTAAACACTGAGTCACTCTCACACACACTGAATACTGAGTCACTCTCACACACACTGAACACTGAGTCACTCTCACACACACTAAATACTGAGTCACTCTCACACTCACTGAACACTGAGTCACTCTCACACACACTGAACACTGAGTCACTCTCACACACAGTGAACACTGAGTCACTCTCACACAAACTGAACACTGATTCACTCTCACACACACTGAGTCACTCTCACACACTCAGAACACTGAGTCACTCTCATACACACTGAACACTGAGTCACTCTCACACTCACTGAACACCGAGTCACTCTCACACACACTGAACACTGAGTCACTCTCACACTGAACACAGAGTCACTCTCACACACTGAACACTGAGTCACTCTCACACACACTGAACACTGAGTCACTCTCACACACACTGAACACTGAGTCACTCTCACACACACTGAATACTGAGTCATTCTCACACACTCTGAACACTAAGTCACTCTCACACACATTGAACACTGAGTCACTCTCACACTCACTGAGAACTGAGTCACTCTCACACACACTGAACACTGAGTCACTCTCACACACACTGAATACTGAGTCACTCTCACACACACTGAACACTGAGTCACTCTCACACACACTGAACACTGAGTCACTCTCACACACATTGAACACTGAGTCAATCTCACACTCACTGAACACTGAGTCACTCTCACACTGAATACTGAGTCACTCTCACACTCACTGAACACTGAGTCACTCTCACACTCACTGAACACTGTGTCACTCTCACACACACTGAACACTGAGTCACTCTCACACACTCAGAACACTGAGTCACTCTCGTACACACTGAACACTGTGTCACTCTCACACACACTGAATACTGAGTCACTCACACACACTGAACACTGAGTCACTCTCACACACACTGAACACTGTGTCACTCTCTCACACACTGAACACTGAGTCACTCTCACAAGCACTGAACACTGAGTCACTCTCACACACACTGAACACTGAGACACTCTCACACACACTGAACACTGAGTCACTCTCACACTCACTGAACACCGAGTCACTCTCACACACACTGAACACTGAGTTACTCTCTCACTGAACACAGAGTCACTCTCACACACTGAACACTGAGTCACTCTCACACACACTGAACACTGAGTCACTCTCACACACACTGAACACTGAGTCACTCTCACACACACTGAACACTGAGTCACTCTCACACACACTGAACACTGAGTCACTCTCACACACACTGAACACTGAGTCACTCTCACACACACGGAACACTGAGTCACTCTCACACACACTGAATACTGAGTCACTCTCACACGCACTGAACACTGAGTCACTCTCACACACACTGAACACTGAGTCACTCTCACACACATTGAACACTGAGTCACTCTCACACTCACTGAACACTGAGTCACTCTCACACTGAATACTGTGTCACTCTCACACACACTGAACACTGACCCACTCTCACACACACTGAACACTGAGTCACTCTCACACTCACTGAACACTGAGTCACTCTTACACACATTGAACATGGCGTCACTCTCACACTCACTGAACACTGAGTCACTCTCACACACATTGAACATGGCGTCACTCTCACACTCACTGAACACTGAGTCACTCTCACACACACTGAACACTGAGTCACTCTCACACACACTGAACACTGAGTCACTCTCACACACACTGAATACTGAGTCACTCTCACACACACTGAACACTGAGTCACTCTCACACTCACTGAACACTGAGTCACTCTCACACACACTGAACACTGAGTCACTCTCACACACACTGAATACTGAGTCACTCTCACACACACTGAACACTGAGTCACTCTCACACTCACTGAACACTGAGTCACTCTCACACACACTGAACACTGAGTCACTCTCACACACACTAAATACTGAGTCACTCTCACACTCACTGAACACTGAGTCACTCTCACGCACACTGAACACTGAGTCACTCTCACACACAGTGAACACTGAGTCACTCTCACACAAACTGAACACTGATTCACTCTCACACACACTGAGTCACTCTCACACACTCAGAACACTGAGTCACTCTCATACACACTGAACACTGAGTCACTCTCACACTCACTGAACACCGAGTCACTCTCACACACACTGAACACTGAGTCACTCTCACACTCACTGAACACCGAGTCACTCTCACACACACTGAACACTGAGTCACTCTCAAACTGAACACTGAGTCACTCTCACACACTGAACACTGTGTCACTCTCACACTCACTGAACACTGAGCCACTCTCATACACACTGAACACTGAGTCACTCTCACACTCACTGAACACTGAGTCACTCTCACACTCACTGAACACTGAGTCACTCTCACACACACTGAACACTGAGTCACTCTCACACACTCAGAACACTGAGTCACTCTCGTACACACTGAACACTGTGTCACTCTCACACACACTGAATACTGAGTCACTCACACACACTGAACACTGAGTCACTCTCACACACACTGAAAACTGTATCACTCTCTCACACACTGAACACTGAGTCACTCTCACACGCACTGAACACTGAGTCACTCTCACACATGCTGAACACTGAGACACTCTCACACACACTGAACACTGAGTCACTCTCACACTCACTGAACACCGAGTCACTCTCACACAAACTGAACACTGAGTCACTCTCACACTGAACACAGAGTCACTCTCACACACTGAACACTGAGTCACTCTCACACACACTGAACACTGAGTCACTCTCACACACACTGAACACTGAGTCACTCTCACACACACTGAATACTGAGTCATTCTCACACACACTGAACACTAAGTCACTCTCACACACATTGAACACAGAGTCACTCTCACACTCACTGACCACTGAGTCACTCTCACACACACTGAACACTGAGTCACTCTCACACACACTGAATACTGAGTCACTCTCACTCACACTGAACACTGAGTCACTCTCACACACACTGAACACTGAGTCACTCTCACACACATTGAACACTGAGTCAATCTCACACTCACTGAACACTGAGTAACTCTCACACTGAATACTGAGTCACTCTCACACTCGCTGAACACTGAGTCACTCTCACACTCACTGAACACTGAGTCACTCTCACACACACTGAACACTGAGTCACTCTCACACACTCAGAACACTGAGTCACTCTCGTACACACTGAACTCTGTGTCACTCTCACACACACTGAATACTGAGTCACTCACACACACTGAACACTGAGTCACTCTCACACACACTGAATACTGAGTCACTCTCACACACACTGAACACTGAGTCACTCTCACACTCACTGAACACTGAGTCACTCTCACACACACTGAACACTGAGTCACTCTCACACACACTGAATACTGAGTCACTCTCACACACACTGAACACTGAGTCACTCTCAAACACACTGAACAATGACTCACTCTCAAACACACTGAACACTGAGTCACTCTCACACACACTGAATACTGAGTCACTCTCACACACACTGAACACTGAGTCTCTCTCACACACACTAAACACTGAGTCACTCTCACACACACTGAATACTGAGTCACTCTCACACACACTGAACACTGAGTCACTCTCACACACACTAAATACTGAGTCACTCTCACACTCACTGAACACTGAGTCACTCTCACACACACTGAACACTGAGTCACTCTCACACACAGTGAACACTGAGTCACTCTCACACAAACTGAACACTGATTCACTCTCACACACACTGAGTCACTCTCACACACTCAGAACACTGAGTCACTCTCATACACACTGAACACTGAGTCACTCTCACACTCACTGAACACCGAGTCACTCTCACACACACTGAACACTGAGTCACTCTCACACTGAACACAGAGTCACTCTCACACACTGAACACTGAGTCACTCTCACACACACTGAACACTGAGTCACTCTCACACACACTGAACACTGAGTCACTCTCACACACACTGAATACTGAGTCATTCTCACACACTCTGAACACTAAGTCACTCTCACACACATTGAACACTGAGTCACTCTCACACTCACTGAGAACTGAGTCACTCTCACACACACTGAACACTGAGTCACTCTCACACACACTGAATACTGAGTCACTCTCACACACACTGAACACTGAGTCACTCTCACACACACTGAACACTGAGTCACTCTCACACACATTGAACACTGAGTCAATCTCACACTCACTGAACACTGAGTCACTCTCACACTGAATACTGAGTCACTCTCACACTCACTGAACACTGAGTCACTCTCACACTCACTGAACACTGTGTCACTCTCACACACACTGAACACTGAGTCACTCTCACACACTCAGAACACTGAGTCACTCTCGTACACACTGAACACTGTGTCACTCTCACACACACTGAATACTGAGTCACTCACACACACTGAACACTGAGTCACTCTCACACACACTGAACACTGTGTCACTCTCTCACACACTGAACACTGAGTCACTCTCACAAGCACTGAACACTGAGTCACTCTCACACACACTGAACACTGAGACACTCTCACACACACTGAACACTGAGTCACTCTCACACTCACTGAACACCGAGTCACTCTCACACACACTGAACACTGAGTTACTCTCTCACTGAACACAGAGTCACTCTCACACACTGAACACTGAGTCACTCTCACACACACTGAACACTGAGTCACTCTCACACACACTGAACACTGAGTCACTCTCACACACACTGAACACTGAGTCACTCTCACACACACTGAACACTGAGTCACTCTCACACACACTGAACACTGAGTCACTCTCACACACACGGAACACTGAGTCACTCTCACACACACTGAATACTGAGTCACTCTCACACGCACTGAACACTGAGTCACTCTCACACACACTGAACACTGAGTCACTCTCACACACATTGAACACTGAGTCACTCTCACACTCACTGAACACTGAGTCACTCTCACACTGAATACTGTGTCACTCTCACACACACTGAACACTGACCCACTCTCACACACACTGAACACTGAGTCACTCTCACACTCACTGAACACTGAGTCACTCTTACACACATTGAACATGGCGTCACTCTCACACTCACTGAACACTGAGTCACTCTCACACACATTGAACATGGCGTCACTCTCACACTCACTGAACACTGAGTCACTCTCACACACACTGAACACTGAGTCACTCTCACACACATTGAACACTGAGTCACTCTTACACACACTGAACACTGAGTCACTCTCACACACACTGAACACTGAGTCACTCTCACACACACTGAACACTGAGTCACTCTCACACACACTGAACACTGAGTCACTCTCACACTCACTGAACACTGAGTCACTCTCACACACACTGAACACTGAGCTACTCTCACACACACTGAACACTGAGTCACTCTCACACACACTGAACACTGAGTCACTCTCACACACACTGAATACTGAGTCACTCTCACACACACTGAACACTGAGTCACTCTCACACTCACTGAACACTGAGTCACTCTCACACACACTGAACACTGAGTCACTCTCACACACACTGAATACTGAGTCACTCTCACACACACTGAACACTGAGTCACTCTCACACTCACTGAACACTGAGTCACTCTCACACACACTGAACACTGAGTCACTCTCACACACACTAAATACTGAGTCACTCTCACACTCACTGAACACTGAGTCACTCTCACGCACACTGAACACTGAGTCACTCTCACACACAGTGAACACTGAGTCACTCTCACACAAACTGAACACTGATTCACTCTCACACACACTGAGTCACTCTCACACACTCAGAACACTGAGTCACTCTCATACACACTGAACACTGAGTCACTCTCACACTCACTGAACACCGAGTCACTCTCACACACACTGAACACTGAGTCACTCTCACACTCACTGAACACCGAGTCACTCTCACACACACTGAACACTGAGTCACTCTCAAACTGAACACTGAGTCACTCTCACACACTGAACACTGTGTCACTCTCACACTCACTGAACACTGAGCCACTCTCATACACACTGAACACTGAGTCACTCTCACACTCACTGAACACTGAGTCACTCTCACACTCACTGAACACTGAGTCACTCTCACACACACTGAACACTGAGTCACTCTCACACACTCAGAACACTGAGTCACTCTCGTACACACTGAACACTGTGTCACTCTCACACACACTGAATACTGAGTCACTCACACACACTGAACACTGAGTCACTCTCACACACACTGAAAACTGTATCACTCTCTCACACACTGAACACTGAGTCACTCTCACACGCACTGAACACTGAGTCACTCTCACACATGCTGAACACTGAGACACTCTCACACACACTGAACACTGAGTCACTCTCACACTCACTGAACACCGAGTCACTCTCACACAAACTGAACACTGAGTCACTCTCACACTGAACACAGAGTCACTCTCACACACTGAACACTGAGTCACTCTCACACACACTGAACACTGAGTCACTCTCACACACACTGAACACTGAGTCACTCTCACACACACTGAATACTGAGTCATTCTCACACACACTGAACACTAAGTCACTCTCACACACATTGAACACAGAGTCACTCTCACACTCACTGACCACTGAGTCACTCTCACACACACTGAACACTGAGTCACTCTCACACACACTGAATACTGAGTCACTCTCACTCACACTGAACACTGAGTCACTCTCACACACACTGAACACTGAGTCACTCTCACACACATTGAACACTGAGTCAATCTCACACTCACTGAACACTGAGTAACTCTCACACTGAATACTGAGTCACTCTCACACTCGCTGAACACTGAGTCACTCTCACACTCACTGAACACTGAGTCACTCTCACACACACTGAACACTGAGTCACTCTCACACACTCAGAACACTGAGTCACTCTCGTACACACTGAACTCTGTGTCACTCTCACACACACTGAATACTGAGTCACTCACACACACTGAACACTGAGTCACTCTCACACACACTGAATACTGAGTCACTCTCACACACACTGAACACTGAGTCACTCTCACACTCACTGAACACTGAGTCACTCTCACACACACTGAACACTGAGTCACTCTCACACACACTGAATACTGAGTCACTCTCACACACACTGAACACTGAGTCACTCTCAAACACACTGAACAATGACTCACTCTCAAACACACTGAACACTGAGTCACTCTCACACACACTGAATACTGAGTCACTCTCACACACACTGAACACTGAGTCTCTCTCACACACACTAAACACTGAGTCACTCTCACACACACTGAATACTGAGTCACTCTCACACACACTGAACACTGAGTCACTCTCACACACACTAAATACTGAGTCACTCTCACACTCACTGAACACTGAGTCACTCTCACACACACTGAACACTGAGTCACTCTCACACACAGTGAACACTGAGTCACTCTCACACAAACTGAACACTGATTCACTCTCACACACACTGAGTCACTCTCACACACTCAGAACACTGAGTCACTCTCATACACACTGAACACTGAGTCACTCTCACACTCACTGAACACCGAGTCACTCTCACACACACTGAACACTGAGTCACTCTCACACTCACTGAACACCGAGTCACTCTCACACACACTGAACACTGAGTCACTCTCAAACTGAACACTGAGTCACTCTCACACACTGAACACTGTGTCACTCTCACACTCACTGAACACTGAGCCACTCTCATACACACTGAACACTGAGTCACTCTCACACTCACTGAACACTGAGTCACTCTCACACTCACTGAACACTGAGTCACTCTCACACACACTGAACACTGAGTCACTCTCACACACTCAGAACACTGAGTCACTCTCGTACACACTGAACACTGTGTCACTCTCACACACACTGAATACTGAGTCACTCAAACACACTGAACACTGAGTCACTCTCACACACACTGAAAACTGTATCACTCTCTCACACACTGAACACTGAGTCACTCTCACACGCACTGAACACTGAGTCACTCTCACACACGCTGAACACTGAGACACTCTCACACACACTGAACACTGAGCCACTCTCACACTCACTGAACACCGAGTCACTCTCACACACACTGAACACTGAGTCACTCTCACACTGAACACAGAGTCACTCTCACACACTGAACACTGAGTCACTCTCACACACACTGAACACTGAGTCACTCTCACACACACTGAACACTGAGTCACTCTCACACACACTGAATACTGAGTCATTCTCACACACACTGAACACTAAGTCACTCTCACACACATTGAACACTGAGTCACTCTCACACTCACTGACCACTGAGTCACTCTCACACACACTGAACACTGAGTCACTCTCACACACACTGAATACTGAGTCACTCTCACTCACACTGAACACTGAGTCACTCTCACACACACTGAACACTGAGTCACTCTCACACACATTGAACACTGAGTCAATCTCACACTCACTGAACACTGAGTAACTCTCATACTGAATACTGAGTCACTCTCACACTCGCTGAACACTGAGTCACTCTCACACTCACTGAACACTGAGTCACTCTCACACACACTGAACACTGAGTCACTCTCACACACTCAGAACACTGAGTCACTCTCGTACACACTGAACTCTGTGTCACTCTCACACACACTGAATACTGAGTCACTCACACACACTGAACACTGAGTCACTCTCACACACACTGAACACTGTGTCACTCTCTCACACACTGAACACTGAGTCACTCTCACACGCACTGAACACTGAGTCACTCTCACACACACTGAACACTGAGACACTCTAACACACTCTGAACACTGAGTCACTCTCACACTCACTGAACACCGAGTCACTCTCACACACACTGAACACTGAGTCACTCTCACACTGAACACAGAGTCACACTCACACACTGAACACTGAGTCACTCTCACACACACTGAACACTGAGTCACTCTCACACACACTGAACACTGAGTCACTCTCACACACACTGAATACTGAGTCACTCTCACACACACTGAACACGAAGTCACTCTCACACACATTGAACACTGAGTCACTCTCACACTCACTGACCACAGAGTCACTCTCACACACACTGAACACTGAGTCACTCTCACACACACTGAATACTGAGTCACTCTCAAACACACTGAAAACTGAGTCACTCTCACACACATTGAACACTGAGTAAATCTCACACTCACTGAACACTGAGTCACTTTCACAATGAATACTGAGTCACTCTCACACACACTGAACACTGAGTCACTCTCACATTCACTGAACACTGAGTCACTCTCACACACACTGAACACTGAGTCACTCTCACACACACTGAACACTGAGTCACTCTCACACACTCAGAACACTGAGCCACTCTCACACAGACTGAACACTGTGTCAATCTCACACACACTGAATACTGAGTCACTCACACACACTGAACACTAGGTCACTCTCACATTCACTGAACACTGTGTCACTCTCTCACACACTGAACACTGAGTCACTCTCACATGCACTGAACACTGAGTCACTCTCACACACACTGAACACTGAGACACTATCACACACACTGAACACTGAGTCACTCTCACACTCACTGAACACCGTGTCACTCTCACACACACTGAATACTGAGTCACTCTCACACTGAACACAGACTCACTCTCACACACTGAACACTGAGTCACTCTCACACACACTGAACACTGAGTCACTCTCACACACACTGAACACTGAGTCATTCTCACACACACTGAACACTGAGTCACTCTCACACTCACTGAATACTGAGTCACTCTCACACACACTGATAACTGAGTCACTCTCACACACTGAACACTGAGTCACTCTCACGCACTGAACACAGAGTCACTCTCACACACACTGAACACTGAGTCACTCTCACACACACTGAACACTGAGTCACTCTCACACTCACTGAACACTGAGTCACTCTCACACACATTGAACACTGAGTCACTCTCACACTCACTGAACACAGAGTCACTCTCACTGAATACTGAGTCAGTCTCACACTGAACAATGGGTCACTCTCACACACACTGAATACTGAGTCACTCTCACACACACTGAACACGGAGTCACTCTCACACTCACTGAACACTGAGTGACTCTCACACACACTGGACACGGAGTCACTCTCACACTCACAGAACAATGAGTCACTCTCACACACACGGAACACTGAGTCACTCTCACACACACTGAACACTGAGTCACTCTCACACACACTGAATACTGAGTCACTCTCACACGCACTGAACACTGAGTCACTCTCACACACACTGAACACTGAGTCACACTCACACTCACTGAACACTGCGTCACTCTCACACACACTGAACACAGTCACTCTCACACACACTGAACACTGAGTCACTCTCACACACACTGAATACTGAGTCACTCTCACATGCACTGAACACTGAGTCACTCTCACACACACTGAACACTGAGTCACTCTCACACACATTGAACACTGAGTCACTCTCACACTCACTGACCACTGAGTCACTCTCACACACACTGAACACTGAGTCACTCTCACACACTCAGAACACTGAGTCACTCTCATACACACTGAACACTGTGTCAATCTCACACACACTGAATACTGAGTCACTCACACACACTGAACACTAAGTCACTCTCACACACACTGGACACGGAGTCACTCTCACACTCACAGAACAATGAGTCACTCTCACACACACGGAACACTGAGTCACTGTCACACACACTGAACACTGAGTCACTCTCACACACACTGAATACTGAGTCACTCTCACACGCACTGAACACTGAGTCACTCTCACACACACTGAACACTGAGTCACACTCACACTCACTGAACACTGCGTCACTCTCACACACACTGAACACAGTCACTCTCACACACACTGAGCACTGAGTCACTCTCACACACACTGAATACTGAGTCACTCTCACATGCACTGAACACTGTGTCACTCTCTCAAACACTGAACACTGAGTCACTCTCACACGCACTGAACACTGAGTCACTCTCACACACACTGAACACTGAGACACTATCACACACACTGAACACTGAGTCACTCTCACACTCACTGAACACCGAGTCACTCTCACACACACTGAACACTGAGTCACTCTCACACGGAACACAGAGTCACTCTTACACACTGAACACTGAGTCACTCTCACACACACTGAAAACTGAGCCACTCTCACACACACTGAACACTGAGTCATTCTCACACACACTGAACACTGAGTCACTCTCACACTCACTGAATACTGAGTCACTCTCACACACACTGAACACTGAGTCACTCTCACACACTGAACACTGAGTCACACTCACACACTGAACACTGAGTCACTCTCACACACACTGAACACTGAGTCACTCTCACACACACTGAACACTGAGTCACTCTCACACTCACTGAACACTGAGTCACTCTCACACACATTGAACACTGAGTCACTCTCACACTCACTGAACACAGAGTCACTCTCACACACACTGAATACTGAGTCACTCTCACACACACTGAACACGGAGTCACTCTCACACACACTGAACACTGAGTCACTCTCACACTCACTGAACACTGAGTCACTCTCACACACACTGAATACTGAGTCACTCTCACACACACTGAACACGGAGTCACTCTCACACTCACTGAACTCTGAGTCACTCTCACACACACTGGACACGGAGTCACTCTCACACTCACAGAACAATGAGTCACTCTCACACACACGGAACACTGAGTCACTCTCACACACACTGAACACTGAGTCACTCTCACACTCACTGAACACTGAGTCACTCTCACACACACGGAGCACTGAGTCACTCTCACACACACTGAACACTGAGTCACTCTCACACACACTGAATACTGAGTCACTCTCACACACACTGAACACTGAGTCACTCTCACACACACTGAACACTGAGTCACACTCACTCTCACTGAACACTGCGTCACTCTCACACACACTGAACACTGAGTCACTCTCACACACACTGAACACTGAGTCAATCTCACACTCACTGAACACTGAGTGACTCTCACACACACTGAACACTGAGTCACTCTCACACACACTGAACACTGAGACACTCTCACACACACTGAACACTGAGTCACTCTCACACACACTGAACACTGAGACACTCTCACACTCACTGAAAACTGAGTCACTCTCACACCCAATGAACACTGAGTCACTCTCACTCTCACTGAATACTGAGTACCTCTCACACTGAACACTGAGTCACTCTCACACACACTGAATACTGAGTCACTCTCACACACACTGAAAACTGAGTCACTCTCACACTCACTGAACACTGAGTCACTCACATACACTGAACGCTGAGTCACTCTCACACACACTGAATACTGAGTCACTCTCACACACACTGAACACTGAGTCATTCTCACTCACACTGAACACTGAGTCACTCTCACACTCACTGAACACTGAGTCACTCTCACACGCATTGAACACTGAGTCACTCTCACTCTCACTGAATACTGAGTCACTCTCACACTGAACACTGAGTCACTCTCACACACACTGAATACTGAGTCACTCTCACACACACTGAAAACTGAGTCACTCTCACACTCACTGAACACTGAGTCACTCTCACACACACTGGACACTGAGTAACTCTCACACTCACTGAACACTGAGTCACTCTCACACACACGGAACACTGAGTCACTCTCACACACACTGAACACTGAATCACTCTCACACACACTGAATACTGAGTCACTCTCACACACACTGAAGACTGAGTCACTCTCACACACACTGAACACTGAGTCACTCTCACTCACTCAGAACACTGAGTCACTCTCATACCCACTTAACACTGAGTCACTCTCACACACACTGAATACTGAGTCACTCTCACTCACTCAGAACACTGAGTCACTCTCACACTCACTGAACACTGAGTCACTCTCACACACGCTGAATACTGAGTCACTCTCACACACTGAACACTGAGTCACTCTCACACGCACTTATAACTGAGTCACTCTCACACACACTGAACACTGAGTCACTCTCATACACACTGAACACTGAGTCACTCTCACACACACTTATAACTGAGTCACTCTCACACACACTGAACACTGAGTCACTCTCATACACACTGAACACTGAGTCACTCTCACACACACTGAACACTGAGTCACTCTCACACACACTGAATACTGAGTCACTCTCAAACACACTGAATACTGAGTCACTCTCACACACACTGAATACTGAGTCACTCTCACACACACTGAACACTGAGTCACTCTCACACACACTGAACACTGAGTCACTCTCACACACACTGAATACTGAGTCACTCTCACACACACTGAACACTGAGTCACTCTCACACACACTGAACACTGAGTCACACTCACACTCACTGAACACTGCGTCACTCTCACACACACTGAACACTGAGTCACTCTCACACACACTGAACACTGAGTCACTCTCACACTCACTGAACACTGAGTCACTCTCACACACTGAACACTGAGTCACTCTCATACACACTGAACACTGAGACACTCTCACACACACTGAACACTGAGTCACTCTCACACACACTGAACACTGAGTCACTCACACACACTGAACGCTGAGTCACTCTCACACATACTGAATACTGAGTCACTCTCACACACACTGAACACTGAGTCACTCTCACACACACTGAACACTGAGTCACTCTCACACACACTGAATACTGAGTCACTCTCACACACTGAACACTGAGTCACTCTCACACTCACTGAACACTGAGTCCCTCTCATACGCACTGAACACTGAGTCACTCTCACACTCACTGAACACTGAGTCACTCTCACACTCACTGAACACTGAGTCACTCTCACACACACTGAACACTGAGTCACTCTCTCACTCACTGAACACTGAGTCACTCACATACACTGAACACTGAGTCACTCTCACACACACTGAACACGGTGTCACTCTCTCACACACTGAACACTGAGTCACTCTTACACGCACTGAACACTGAGTCACTCTCACACACAATGAACACTGTGACACTCTCACACACACTGAACACTGAGTCACTCTCACACTCACTGATCACCGAGTCACTCTCACACACACTGAACTCTGAGTAACTCTCACACTGAACACTGAGTCACTCTCACACACTGAATACTGAGTCACTCTCACACACGCTGAACACTGAGTCACTCTCACACACACTGAACACTGAGTCACTCTCACACACACTGAATACTGAGTCACTCTCACACAAACTGAACACTGAGTCACTCTCACACTCACTGAACACTGAGTCACTCTCACACGCATTGAACACTGAGTCACTCTCACTCTCACTGAATACTGAGTCACTCTCACACTGAACACTGAGTCACTCTCACACACACTGAATACTGAGTCACTCTCACACACACTGAAAACTGAGTCACTCTCACACTTACTGAACACTGAGTCCCTCTCACACACACTGGACACTGAGTAACTCTCACATTCACTGAACACTGAGTCACTCTCACACACACGGAACACTGAGTCACACTCACACACTGAACACTGAGTCACTCTCACACACACTGAATACAGAGTCACTCACACACACTGATCACTGAGTCACTCTCACACACACTTAACACTGAGTCACTCTCACTCACTCAGAACACTGAGTCACTCTCATACACACTTAACACTGAGTCACACTCGCACACACTGAATACTGAGTCACTCTCACTCACTCAAAACACTGAGTCACTCTCACACTCACTGAATACTGAGTCACTTTCACACACACTGAACACTGAGTCACTCTCACACACACTGAACACTGACTCACTCTCACACACACTGAACACTGAGTCACTCTCACACTCACTGAACACTGAGTCACTCTCACACACACTGAACACTGAGTCACTCTCACACTCACTGAACACTGAGTCACTCTCACACACATTGAACATGGAGTCACTCTCACACTCACTGAACACTGAGTCACTCTCACACACACTGAACACTGAGTCATTCTCACACACACTGAACACTGAGTCACTCTCACACACACTGAACACTGAGTCACTCTCACACTCACTGAACACTGAGTCACTCTCACACACACTGAACACTGAGCTACTCTCACACACACTGAACACTGAGTCACTCTCACACACACTGAACACTGAGTCACTCTCACACACACTGGATACTGAGTCACTCTCACACACACTGAACACTGAGTCACTCTCACACTCACTGAACACTGAGTCACTCTCACACACACTGAACACTGAGTCACTCTCACACACACTGAATACTGAGTCACTCTCACACACACTGAACACTGAGTCACTCTCACACACACTAAACACTGAGTCACTCTCACACACACTGAATACTGAGTGTTAAGTCTGTGAATTATTTAGTTAATTAAGACACAGACTAATGAGTAACAATAAAAACAGGTCTTTACTGGTTGGAGGTACAGACTATACTGAATACAAGATTGCTGCACACTGCTTATATACCGGTGTGTTCACCCCCGGTATTACGTCTACAGCAGCCTGAGAAAGTAGTACATCTCTTAAGGTGGAACAGGCTTAAGCTCTCTTAAGGTGGAACAGGTTACATACACAACACTCCTCCCTTCTTAGCTTTATAGTCATCCCCCCCATTTAACATAACGTAATAACATATATACATATATAACTTCATGTTTAACGTAACATATCACAGATTCAGTCTCTGCGGAAAACAGTTCACAGATTCAATCTCTGTGGTGTAGTCGGTTCACGTTACTCATTCAATAGTCCTTTCATGGATTTAACAGCTTGAACTTCCGAACTGATTTGGCTCCGTTCGGAGGGACCACGTGTGTGATCTGGTAGAGGTGATAATGGTTCAGATTGGTCATCTTCTGTTTTTACTTTTCCTTTTCTGCTTCTTGGAGACTCTCTGGGCTCCATTGTCAGCTGCCACAGCTGCCAGCTGCATGCGCAGTTCCTCCTTCTCTTCCTCCTGTTTCCGTCGTAGAGCCAGCTTCTCCCGATGTTCCGTAGACTTTTGGTGCTCCTCCATGATTTCTGCACTTTGGGAGTCGAAGTTACAAGCTGGGCAGGACAGGACATCGTAATATTCGGTGTCGTCCACCAGGTCATGGTAATATTCGGTGTCGTCCTGAGCTAGACCAGTGAGAGGGTCGTCTATTTCCTCCATACCCAGCTGGACGTTAGCCAGCTCTTGTTCCAAATCCAGACATCTTTCCTGAAGAGACTTCTTCATGTGTACCTCTGCAACCAGCTTTTTCTGGGCTTTCAGCAAGTCGTTTACTAGTGACCTCATTTGTGATTTTAATACTTCAACTTCCTTTGGAGATTGATTGATCGGACTATGCAATCCCTCTACCGGAGCAGCTGTTTCAGCGGTCTGTTGTTCTACATTGACGTGAGTCAGCGTACTTTTGGCATCCAATGGCTGCTCTGTTGCAGTCGTTTCAGTCTGTGTCGTCACATCAGCCATCTCAATGACTTTTGAGAGCTCCGAACCCTTTTCCTTTGAAGATCGCAGCTCGTGTTCAAGTTTTTCCCATTTCAGAGTCTTGTCCCTCAGCATATGAAGGAGTTGGCTGACCGTTAACTCTTCTGACACCAGATTATGGCACGCACCTTCAGAACCTGAATCAGCTTTGATTCGTTCGGCCTCCTCGCGCAGATGGTTGGCGTGCTCCTGCTCCATTTTCTCCATCAGTTGCTTCTGTTGACTTTCCAGATTCTCCCACTCTGTAACAAAGAACTTTTTTATTTCATTCATCTCTTGCTCAAAACGGCGAATCATTTGTTCTAATTGCTGTTGTAGTTTGAAATGGAGTTGAGTTCGAGCCCAGTGTCCCTCAAAAATGTGCATATCAGTAGACTTGACAGACTCAGAATTCTCTGTTAAACTATGTTGTTGTTGCTCAGTGGAATTCTGTGCTGAAACTTTGTCTTTTGCACATGGGTTGGTCTTACCATCATCAGTTCTAGAGTCTGGGCTGATTATCTGCACCGAGTTCTCACTCTTTATGGCTTTTAGCGAATGCCAATCCATATTTATGTTTCTAAACCACTCCCGGCCTAGTAGTGGTGGACCTCCCTCCGGTAGCACATATAAGTCCATTATTTGACTTCCTTCGCCCTTGTTGTCCACTGCAACCTTTATTGTCCCGATGGGGTACACTCTCTGCCCCGTGTAGGTTGTCAATATAATCTCCGTATCCTGTAGGGGAATATGTTGGAATAACCTTCTGTAATCTTTCTTATTCATGACCGACAATGCCGATCCAGTGTCCAATTCCAGTTTTACTTGGACTCCTTCTATCTGAAGAGTAACCCAAATTGTCTGGAGGTCTGCACCCTTACCAACATTGAGTACCCTTAAGCTAGCCAGTTCAATACTGCTTAAGCCAGCCAGTTCATTACTGCGAGCGTCTGAATCGGACTCCTGTTCGGCCACCTTGTGTACTTTTGCGTATTTTCCTTGCGGTGACTTCTTGTTGCTGGTCTTCTTCCCTGACCTGCATACTCTAGCTATGTGTCCAAGCCTACCACAAGTTCTACATTCTTGGTTTTTAAACCAACACTGGTTCTGATCATGCGTTGTCTTTCCACAACGATAACATTTGCCAGAACTCACACCCAATTTGTGTGCACTGAGCTCCGGTGACCGTAGCTGCATTACTGCCGTGCCTCTCGCTGCGGCTTCGTGTGCTGCTGCCATAGTGACCGCCTTCTCAAGCGTCAGCTCATTCTCCTCGAGCAGTCGCTTTTGTGTATCTTGTTTAAATAAACCACACACAAATTTGTCTCGTAGTGCATCTGTCAGTCCCGTTCCAAACTGGCAATATTTCGCTAATTTACGCAATTCCAGCAAATATTCAGCATTGCTTTCATGCTGTAGCTGCCTTCTGTCGTAAAATTTAAATCGTTCCGCTAGCATCAGCGGCGTGGGGTTTAGATGATCTTTCAGGACAGTAACAATCTCATCGAACGTCTTATCCGCCGGTTCATCTGGTGATAACAGGTGTTTCAATTGCCCGTATGTCTTCGCACCCATTAAATTTAATAATGTTAGAGCTTTATCTTGGTCACAAATTTTATTGGCCTTACAATAATTTTTTACTCTTTCAACATATATTGCCCAATCTTCGAGGTCACTATCAAAGGTGCTAATATTCCCGTGTTTAGGCACTGTAGATTTGCAATTTCTCAGATTTTATTTTCTTTACTTGTTATCAAAGATGGCGGCTTCCCGCTCTTGCCGTCGTCCTCCGCCCACAAAATGGCGGTTTTCCCGCGCTTGGCGGTCTTCACCCGTCCCCCGACACCGTCTCCCTTCAGCCCCCGAGTGCGGCCCTTATCTTCGCCGCAATCGCCCGAGTGCGGCCCTTATCAGCGGATGCGATCGATGGCCCGGCTGCGCCTCGCACTTGAAAGCGGCCCGGCCCTTATCTGCCGATCGCTATCGCCCTGTACCTCTGTCTTCCCCAGCCCTGTCTTCTACTCCGGTTCACAAGCTGATGGAGGCTTCAGGGTCCTAATGCCTGTAGCTTCCAGTGGGGTGGTGTGGTTTGAAACCTCTCTTCAACCGCCGTGGAATAACTGCCGCAGGGTAAGAACCTGACTCGTCGCCAGTGTTAAGTCTGTGAATTATTTAGTTAATTAAGACACAGACTAATGAGTAACAATAAAAACAGGTCTTTACTGGTTGGAGGTAGGGACTATACTGAATACAAGATTACTGCACAGTGCTTATATACCGGTGTGTTCACCCCCGGTATTACGTCTACAGCAGCCTGAGAAAGTAGTACATCTCTTAAGGTGGAACAGGCTTAAGCTCTCTTAAGGTGGAACAGGTTACATACACAACACTGAGTCACTCTCACACACACTGAACACTGAGTCACTCTCACACACACTGAATACTGAGTCACTCTCACACACACTGAACACTGATTCACTCTCACACACACTGAACACTGAGTCACTCTCACACACACTGAACACTGAGTCACTTTCATACACACTGAACACTGAGTCACTCTCACACACTGAGCACTGAGTCACTCTCACACACACTGAACACTGAGTCATTCTCACACACACTGAAAACTGAGTCACTCTCACACACACACTGAACACTGAGTCACTCTCACACGCACTGAACACTGAGTCACTCTCTCACACACTGAACACTGAGTCACTCTCACACACACTGAACACTGAGTCACTCTCACACACACTGAACACTGAGACACTCTCACACACACTGAACACTGAGTCACTCTCACACACACTGAACACTGAGTCACTCTCACACACTGAACACTGAGTCACTCTCACACACACTGAACACTGAGTCACTCTCACACACACTGAATACTGAGTCACTCTCACACTCACTGAACACTGAGTCACTCCCACACACACTGAACACTGAGTCACTCTCACACACTGAACACTGAGTCACTCTCACACTCACTGAACACTGAGTCACTCTCACACACACTGAACACTGATTCGCTCTCACACACACTGAACACTGAGTCACTCTCACACACACTGAACACTGAGTCACTTTCACACACACTGAACACTGAGTCACTCTCACACACACTGAACACTGAGTCACTCTCACACACTGAGCACTGAGTCACTCTCACACACACTGAACACTGAGTCACTCTCACACGCACTGAAAACTGAGTCACTCTCACACACACACTGAACACTGAGTCACTCTCACACGCACTGAACACTGAGTCACTCTCACACACACTGAACACTGAGTCACTCTCACACACACTGAACACTGAGTCACTCTCACACACACTGAACACTGAGACACTCTCACACACACTGAACACTGAGTCACTCTCACACACACTGAAACCTGAGTCACTCTCACACACACTGAATACTGAGTCACTCTCACACTCACTGAACACTGATTCACTCTCACACACACTGAACACTGAGTCACTCTCACACACACTGAACACTGAGTCACTCTCACACACTGAACACTGAGTCACTCTCACACACACTGAACACTGAGTCACTCACACACACACTGAACACTGAGTCACTCTCACACACACACTGAACACTGAGTCACTCTCAAATGCACTGAACACTGAGTCACTCTCACACACACTGAACACTGAGTCACTCTCACACACACTGAATACTGAGTCACTCTCACACTCACTGAACACTGAGTCACTCTCTCACACACTGAACACTGAGTCAGTCTTGTTATGATATCAGGAAATAGTGATGTTATTTGCCTGTTTGCTTATGATGCCTTACCAGCATGTTTGCATGTATTGATTATTTATGCCTGACCAGCAGAGGTCATGTGACAGAGACAAGCAGCTTGGTTTAGTTTCAGTTTCATTCTAGATGGATCACTAGCATGATGTCTCCTGTAATGCTGTATAAAGAGTTGAACAGACTTTAGATTAAAAGACATTCTCTTTCATAAATGTCTCGTCTTTGAACCCACAAAGAAATCAATACATGGTGTCAGAAGTGATTGAAAGAGATGAAGAGGATAAATCTGAAGTTAAATCAGCTCGCCACAGATTAGCAAGCCAAAAGAGAACATCGTTGCTTACCACTGGAGAATAGCTAACGAAGTGAAAAAATGGAAGGTTTACACCCACCGGCGAAGCTTCAGTTAACAGGTAATGTGGCTGAAAATTGGAGGAGATTCAAACAACATTTAGAGTTGTATTTATCGGCAATCGGAGCTGACGAGAAAAGTAATAAAAAGAAATCGTCACTGTTCTTACATGTCGTGGGTGATGAAGCGCTGGAGGTGTATAATAACTTCACATTCGCTGCTGATGGAGACAAAATGAAGCTAGATAAAATAATGGAACAGTTTGAGGCCTACTGCATACCTAAACGTAACGTGACGTTTGAGAGGCACAGATTTTTCACATATGTACAGAAAACGGGAGAGACTATTGATCAGTATGTGACTGAACTGAGAAACAGAAGCAAATCGTGTGAATTTGGGGGACTGACAGACTCGCTGATAAAATACAGACTGGTGTGTGGTATTCCAAATAATGGTCTAAGGGAAAGACTGCTAAGAGAGCAAGATCTAGACCTGGGAAAAGCCATAGCACTGTGTAGGGCTACAGAGACTGTGAAGTTGCAGGCAAAGGAGCTGTTCAGTGACAGTTCAGGGACAATAGCTGCAACGTGGATGCAGTGAGTAAGAACGGACACAAACCGTTTAACAAAAAGAGCGCCAATGTGAAAAAAGAGGCGTGGCCAGCGAACAAAAATGAAAGGGGCAATCGAAAGTCATGTAGTCGATGCGGTACACAGCATACACCAAGAAAGTGTCCAGCATATGGTAAAACATGCAATAGATGCAACAAAAACAACCATTATGCCCGTTGCTGCAAGAACCAAGCGCAACAAAGCAAGGTCCATGCAGTAGATGAAAGCGAGATAGAGGAGTTCAATGTAGATGTTGTGTCTGAAAACAAAAAAGAAGAAAGAGACTGGATGTTGACACTAAAAGTGAATGACATACACATTCCATTTAAATTGGATACTGGAGCACAAGTTAATGTGATATCAGAGACTGATTTTAAGAAAATTAGACCCGGACCAAAGATACATGGAATAAAAGTGAAAGTGACAGGATACTCAGGTACTGATATACCAGTGAAAGGAAGATGCATTGTCAAAGTAACACACAAGGACAGAGAGCACACGCTAGCATTAATCGTGGTGCCAAAGGATGTGCAAGCCATACTAGGTTTAAAAGCCTGTGAGAGACTGAACCTGGTAAAGAGAGTCCTCGTTGTGGAAAGCGAAGGAGAGACAGTCTATGATGAACTCATGAAAGAGTACAACAACCTATTTAAGGGTCTAGGCTGCCTACCAGGAGAACACACGATCAGAGTAGATAAAAGTATGCCAACGGTCATACATCCATGCAGAAAAGTTCCGTTTGCTCTTCAAAAGCAACTGAAGGCAGAGTTGGATAGGATGGAAAGCCTGAACGTGATTCAGAAGATAGATGAGCCAACTGAGTGGGTGAGTTCACTCGTCGTTGTGGACAAAAAGAATGGAAAGCTCAGAATTTGCCTGGATCCAAGAGATCTAAACAGAGCAATAAAGAGAGAGCACGTCAAGCTTCCTACACGTGAGGAAATCATGGCACAGTTTGCAAATGCAAAGTATTTCAGCAAGTTAGATGCATCATCAGGATTTTGGCAGATGAAATTGGACGAGGCAAGTTCAAGACTGTGCACGTTCAACAGTCCATTTGGCAGATACAGATTCCTAAGGTTACCATTTGGCATTGCCTCAGCTCCTGAAGTGTATCACAAAACTATCCATATGATCTATGAGCACCTGGAGGGAGTTGATACCTCAATGGATGACATCATAGTATGGGGAACCACGAGAACTGAGCATGACGAGAGACTGAAAAACGTGCTGGAAGCAACAAGGAAAACAAACCTGAATAGAGAGAAATGCCAGCTCGGGGTGACAGAACTGACATTCGTGGGAGATATCCTTAGCAGTGAGGGCATCAGACCAGATCCCAGAAAGGTGTCCGCCATTGAGAATATGCCAAAGCCACAATGCAAAAAGGACGTGCAGAGGTTTAATGGAATGATCAACTACATGGGTAAATTCATATCCAACCTCTCAGAAAAGATGGCGCCACTGAGAAGACTAACTGAAAAGAACATAGAATGGGAATGGAATCATGAGCATGAGAAGTCATGGAGCGATCTAAAGAAACTGCTCACAGAGGAACCAGTTCTGAGGGTTTATGACCCAGCAAGACCCATCAAGATATCATCAGATGCATCACAGAGTGGGCTCGGTGCCGTTCTTCTGCAAAAATATGACTACTGGCAACCTATTGCATATGCATCGCGCTCAATGACAGACGCGGAGACGCGATATGCTCAAATAGAAAAGGAGCTGCTCAGCATCACATACGCCTGTGAAAGATTTCACCAGTTTGTGGCAGGACAAGCAATCAGTGTAGAGACTGATCATAAGCCCTTGATTGCATTGTTCCAAAAGCCACTAAATAGCTGTCCGCTTAGAATACAAAGAATGATGATCAGGCTGCAACGCTATACACTGAATGTTGCGTACACACCGGGTAAGCTGATGTATACAGCAGACACGTTGTCCAGAGCTGTAGACCCAAGTGAGCCCGCAAACACCACAATGGATGAAAAAGTGAACGCCTACGTGGACATGATCACAAGTGCACTGCCCATAGCAGATGCAAAAATGGAGCTCATAAAGACTGAGACAAGCAAAGATGAAACAATGAGACGACTGAGAAAAAGCATCTTGGATGGATGGCCCAACATGAAGCAAGACTGCTCACCTGACATGGCAGAGTACTGGAACTGCAGGGCGGAACTATCAGTGGTCGAAGACATCATCTACAAAGGAAGTAAAATAGTTATCCCAAAGAGTCTGAGAAAACAGATGCTAAAAAGGATCCATGGAGGACATCTGGGAATCGAAAAGTGTAAGAAATGAGCACGAGAGGTGATGTACTGGCCACGAATCAACCAAGATGTGACAAATGAGGTGTCAAACTGCACAATATGCCTGAAATATCGAGCAAGCAATCCGGTAGAACCACTAAAGCCACACCCAGCACCAGACAGACCTTACCAGAAGGTAGGCGCTGACCTATTCGTATGTCAAGGGAAGGACTATCTTGTAGTCACAGACTATTACTCCCTGTATCCAGAGGTTTGTAGACTGCACACCACCACTGCAGATGCTGTGATAACATGTATGAAAGCCATATTCTCCAGACATGGCGTGGCAAGCGAGGTCTTCACAGACAACGGACCTCAGTTTTACAATGCAAGTTTCCGACACTTTGCCAACGAGTGGGACTTTGTCCACACAACGTCAAGTCCTCACTTTCCACAGTCCAATGGACTAGTGGAAAAATCGGTCCAGACAGTGAAAAGACTGATGTACAAGGCAAAAGACAGTGGAACTGACTTCTACCAAAGCATGCTTGTATACCGCACAACGCCACTCGAGTGTGGTAAGTCACCAGCCCAACTCCTTATGGGACGTATGCTAAGGTCAAACCTACCCATCCCAGAGAACCTCCTGAAAACAAAAGAGGGGGAGAAAGTGAGGAAGTTCAAAGAACAACAGAAAGAAAAGCAAAAGTACTACTATGACAGAGGAACACAAAACCTACCTGAACTCCACACTGGTGACCAAGTAAGGTTCAAAGACAAAACAAACACATGGACTCAGAAGGGAACTGTCCTGAGTGAAGTTCAACCAAGATCATACACCATTCAGACAGATGAGGGTGCTGTTCTGAGAAGAAATGGTCAAGATCCTCTCATGGGACCAGCCACAGCAAGTCAAAAGACTGATACTGTTGAACAACCTGATCACACAGCTGAGAAACCATCATCTGAGGCAACAACTCAGATTCAAGGACAATCAATCAGAAAATCCTCAAGACATGTGAAGCCTCCTGAGAGACTCATTGAGCAAATTTAAGGACTATTGTTATAGAAGGAAGTAATGTTATCTTATTCTTTCTTCAAGTTCTAGTGTAGTTACATATTTCATGTGAACACACAAAGCAAGGTTAAAAAACCTTGATCATGATAATGATAATGTAAGTTCATTAAGTGTTACAGTTAAAATGCAGATTAATACAAAGAAAACATGTTAGTTAAAAGTAAAATACTTTTGTTTTAAGAAAGGGAGATGTAATGATATCAGCAAATAGTGATGTTATTTGCCTGTTTGATTATGATGCCTTACCAGCATGTTTGCATGTATTGATTACTTATCCCTGACCAGCAGAGGTCATGTGACAGAGACAAGCAGTTTGGTTTAGTTTCAGTTTCGTTCTAGATGGATCACGAGCAAGATGTCTCCTGTAATGCTGTATAAAGAGTTGAACAGACTTTAGATTAAAAGACATTCTCTTTCATAAATGTCTCGTCTTTGAACCCACAAAGAAATCAATACAACTCTCACACACTGAACACTGAGTCACTCTCACACACACTGAACACTGAGTCACTCTCACACACACTGAACACTGAGTCACTCTCACACACACTGAACACTAAGTCACTCAGACACACACTGAACACTGAGTCACTCTCACACACACTGAACACTGAGTCACTCTCACACACACTGAACACTGAGTCACTCTCACACACACTGAACACTGAGTCACTCTCACACTCACTGAACACTGAGTCACTCTCACACACACTGAACACTGAGTCACTCTCACACACACTGAACACTGAGTCACTCTCACACACACTGAACACTGAGTCACTCTCACACACACTGAACACTGAGTCACTCTCACACACTGAACACTGAGTCACTCTCACACACACTGAAGACTGAGTCACTCTCACACTCACTGAACACTGAGTCACTCTCACACACACTGGACACTGAGTCAATCTCACACTCACTGAACACTGAGTCTCTCTGACACACACTGAAAAATGAGTCACTCTCACACACACTGAAAACTGAGTCACTCTCACACACACTGAACACTGAGTCACTCTCACACACACTGAACACTGAGCCACTCTCACACACACTGAATACTGAGTCACTCTCACACACACTGAAGACTGAGTCACTCTCACTGAACACTGAGTCACGCTCACTGAACACTGAGTCACTCTCACACACACTGAACACTGAGTCACTCTCACACACACTGAACACCGAGTCACTCTCACACACACTGAACACTGAGTCACTCTCACACACACTGAACACTGAGTCACTCTCACACACTAAACCCTGAGTCACTCTCACACACACTGAACACCGAGTCACTCTCACACACACTGAACACTGATTCACTCTCACACTGAACACTGAGTCACTCTCACACACTGAACCCTGAGCCACTCTCACACACACTGAACACCGAGTCACTCTCACACACACTGAACACTGAGTCATTCTCACACTGAACACTGAGTCACTCTCACACACACTGAACACTGAGTCACTCTCACACTCACTGAACACTGAGTCACTCTCACACACACTGAACACTGAGTCACTCTCACACTCACTGAACACTGAGTCACTCTCACACTCACTGAACACTGAGTCACTCTCACACTCACTGAAAACTGAGTCACTCTCACACTCACTGAACACTGAGTCACTCTCACACTCACTGAACACTGAGTCACTCTCACACACACTGAACACTGAGTCACTCTCACACACACTGAACACTGAGTCACTCTCACACACTGAACACTGAGTCACTCTCACACTCACTGAACACTGAGTCACTCTCACACACACTGAACACTGAGTCACTCTCACACACACACTGAACACTGAGTCACTCTCACACTCACTGAACACTGAGTCACTCTCACACACACTGAACACTGAGTCACTCTCACACACACACTGAACACTGAGTCACTCTCACACGCACTGAACACTGTGTCACTCTCTCACACACTGAACACTGAGTCACTCTCACACACACTGAACACTGAGTCACTCTCACGCACACTGAACACTGAGTCACTCTCACACACATTGAACATGGAGTCACTCTCACACACACTGTACACTGAGTCACTCTCACACACACTGAACACTGAGTCACTCTCACACACACACTGAACACTGAGCTACTCTCACACACACTGAACACTGAGTCACTCTCACACACACTGAACACTGAGTCACTCTCACACACACTGAATACTGAGTCACTCTCACACTCACTGAACACTGAGTCGCTCTCTCACACACTGAACACTGAGTCACTCTCACACACTGAACACTGAGTAACTCTCACACACACTGAACACTGAGTCACTCTCACACACACTGAACACTGAGTCACTCAGACACACACTGAACACTGAGTCACTCTCACACACACTGAACACTGAGTCACTCTCACACACACTGAACACTGAGTCACTCTCACACACACTGAATACTGAGTCACTCTCACACGCACTGAACACTGAGTCACTCTCACACACACTGAACACTGAGTCACTCTCACACACACTGAATACTGAGTCACTCTCACACTCACTGAACGCTGAGTCACTCTCTCACACACTGAACACTGAGTCACTCTCACACACACTGAACACTGAGTCACTCTCACACACACTGAACACTGAGTCACTCTCACGCACACTGAACACTGAGTCACTCTCACACACACTGAACACTGAGTCACTCAGACACACACTGAACACTGAGTCACTCAGACACACACTGAATACTGAGTCACTCTCACACTCACTGAACACTGAGTCACTCAGACACACACTGAACACTGAGTCACTCTCACACTCACTGAACACTGAGTCACTCAGACACACACTGAACACTGAGTCACTCTCACACACACTGAACACTGAGTCACTCTCACACGCACTGAACACAGAGTCACTCACACACTGAACACTGAGTCACTCTCACACGCACATACACCTCTTGGTAGCTGTGTCAGGTTGCGATATATTCCTGGCGGTTTCCTCACAAGACCTCCTTCCCCTAACTGGCCCGCCCAGTCAAAAATCCTTTCTCCCCCATCTCCAATCCTTTTATCATTAACAACAAATGTGCTGTAAGAAAATGAATTAGACATCATATTTCCTTTAATGCTGCTACAATTTTTCTCCTGGGTTTTGCTCGCAGCTGCGTCCATGAGATTAATCTTTAATTCCTGATTCTTCAGGACAACCCTGGAGGGTTAGCAACCCTGTGTGACGCTCCCTCATGTGTAGCTGTGTCACCCACACATGTGTCTACTTCAACCATTCACGTGTAGCCGTATCACCCACACGCATGTAGCCATGTCACCCACACATGTGTAGCCGTATCACCCACATGTGTGTAGCCTTGTCACCCACACATGTGTAGCCATATCACCTACATGTGTATAGCCGTGTTGCCCACACGTGTAGCCGTGTCACCCACATGCGTGTAGCTGTATCACCCACATGCCTTTGGCCGTATTATCCAAGCAAGTAGCTGTGTCACCCACACACATGTAGCCATATTACCCATGCGTGTAGTTGTATCACACACTCCCATGTACCTGTGTCACTCACACATGTAGTTGTATTACTCACACACATGTAGCTGTGTCACCCACGTGCCTTTGGCCGTATTACCCAAGCATGTAGCTGTGTCACCCACACGTGTGTTGCCGTATTACCCATGCATGTACCTGTGTCACTCATACGCATGTAGCTGTATCATCTACACGTGTACCTGTGTGATGTACACACGTAGCTGTCTCACTCATACACAGACAGCTTTGTGGTTCACACAGGACTATTTGGTTCATCAATGGACTGATCAGCTCAGGACCCTCCCAGACCGGCCTTTGACTCTCACACTCCATTTGCTGCCAGTGCTGGGTTTTGTTCTGTTTTGAATCGTCACTTTACGAGGAGGTTTCCTCCATCCACCACCTTCTGCCTCGGTGAAGCGGGGGAACACTCGCTTTCGGCAAAACCTCCTCCTGGAAGCACCTGTTTGCGCCTCTGGCAGCTTTTATTCAGGGCCACCCGATGAAGCGTTTCCCTGGCAACCATTTACCTGCTGCAGGTGTGAAAGGTCACTGCCTCCTGGGCTGTGCTTCCACCTCCCCTCAGTCTCGGGCAGGGCTGATGGGCACTGTTAGGAAGCGCTGATGCCGGGGGCCTGGGCTGGGGGTAGTGAGGAGACCCAGGCAGGCAGCTTACAATGAATCAGGCTAAAAGAGGGCTGTAACCTGAGGAGATAACTTCCTCAAGTTGAAACCAGGAGAACCTGTTTCACCAGCTTCTCGCAGAGCACATAACACGAACACCTCACTGTGTCGCAGAGGCAGCACTTCCTGGAGAGAATGGGAGAACGAGAGAGGGAGAGGGACTACTACAGAGAATTGGGAGAACCAGCTATCTGTGCCAGATAAAAAGGAAGAGGGTGTTGCAACTGGTGAAGGACTAACAGCAGAGTTGTGCAAGGACGTCGGAATAACTTCACTGGAAGCCTGCAGTTGACGAGGAGACCTGGTGGGACAGAGTCGCGGGGACAGTGTCGGCTTGCTTTCGGCTTTCTGGATCCCAGGCTGAAACACTGGGACTCCTCCACGTGCGATTCAGGGCAGGGAGGTTTCAACAAGCACAGTGGGCGAGATGAACACCTGAGCTCTGCACCGCTGTGAGAAACTGGCTCGTGGTTACTGTCGAGAGGAACACGGGTGGGGCCTTGGGCCGACTGGACAGTCACGTGCCGGTCGCCGGGAGAAGCCAGGGTAAGTCAGTGCCTTGGCACGCGGACGGCAGGGAAACCTCCTGCGGGAGCGCGAGAGGGAAGGAAGGGCGCTTCAGATGGTGCGAGGCCCACGCTGGCGCGGGGTTTAGAGGTCGCCATGACGCCGGAGGGGAACGGCTCCGAGTGCGAGTGCGCCGTCTGCTGGAACCCCTACGACAACGCGTTCCGCACGCCCAAGATCCTGGAGTGCAAGCACACCTTCTGCCTGGAGTGCCTGGCACGGATGAGCCTGGCGTCCGTGCCGGAGATGGACCCGGGCATGTCCTGCCCCCTGTGCCGCCACCTGACCCCCCTGGGCGCCGGGCAGCTGGTGACGGGCCTGCACACCAACGCGGAGATCCTCGGCCGCATGAGGCTGCAGCCAGTCCACGTTTACCTGGACCACGGGCGCCTGTTCTACAAGGGGCCGGGCAAAGCCAGCTTCCTGCTGCGCCGGCCCACTGTCTACACCCTCAGCCTGGACGTGGAGCGAGAGGGCGGCCTCCCTCTGCGTACTCAAGCAGCGCCGACACTGGAGGACCGGCTGCCTCAGAACACCATGTGGAAATGCTGCCAGAGCCCGCCCTGCAGGACTGTCACCTACATCATGATCGCCATCTTTGGAATTACAATCATTCTCATCATCTCACTCTTCTGGACTAAGAAAATACTGTGGGATTTGGGCTGAAAGAAAGACTTGCATTTCTATAGCGCCTTTCATGTCCCCAGGATGTCCCAAAGCGCTTTACAGTCAATTAAGTACTTTTTTAAAAAATGTATCCACTGTTTTAATGTAGGAAGCCTGGCAGCCAATTTGAGCACAGCAAGCTCCCACAAACAGCAATGAGATAATGACCAGATAATCTGTTTTAGTGGTGTTGATTGAGGGTTAAATAATAGCCTGGACATCAGGGAGAACCCCCCTGCTCTTCTTTGAATAGTGCCACGGGATCTTTTACATCCACCTGAGAGAGCAGACGGGGCCTCGGTTTAACGTCTCATCTGAAAGACGGCACCTCCGACAGTGCAGCGCTCCCTCAGCACTGCACTGCGAGTGTTAACCTAGATTTTTGTGCTCAAGCCTCTGGAGTGGGACTATGAACCCACAACCTCCTGACTCAGCCACGAGTGTGCTACCCACTTAGCCACGGCTGACCCCTGAGGAATGGGAGCAGCACCAAAGGAGGATCACGGTAAGATTGCTCGTGGTCTTGCGGTCTCGTTGGGTTTGACGTAGTCTAACTGAGGCATCACTTGGCTGCAAAAACATTAACAAATGACATTTTACTTTTGTACTCATGGAGTGAAAATCCCTCAGTGCCACTTCGAACTGTGAGCTCACCACCCAAGATGGACACCTGTGGTCAGGTGCCTGTCTGGATCAGAGCCAAGAGTTGGCATCTCATCAATATTACAGACAGCCATGGGAGTGAGGAACAAGCTATCTGCTGCAGTGTCTGCCTCCCAGCCAGGTGAATGTCTGGTACAGAATCCCAGCCAGGTGAGTGTCTGGTACACTGACTCCCAGCCAGGTGAATGTCTGGTACAGAATCCCAGCCAGGTGAGTGTCTGGTACACTGACTCCCAGCCAGGTGAATGTCTGGTACACTGACTCCCGGCCAGGTGAGTGTCTGGTACACTGACTCCCGGCCAGGTGAGTGTCTGGTACACTGACTCCCGGCCAGGTGAGTGTCTGGTACACTGACTCCCAGCCAGGTGAGTGTCTGGTACACTGACTCCCGGCCAGGTGAATGTCTGGTACAGAATCCCAGCCAGGTGAATGTCTGGTACAGAATCCCAGCCAGGTGAATGTCTGGTACAGAATCCCAGCCAGGTGAGTGTCTGGTACACTGACTCCCAGCCAGGTGAGTGTCTGGTGCACTGACTCCCGGCCAGGTGAGTGTCTGGTACACTGACTCCCAGCCAGGTGAGTGTCTGGTACACTGACTCCCAGCCAGGTGAATGTCTGGTACACTGACTCCCAGCCAGGTGAATGTCTGGTACAGAATCCCAGCCAGGTGAGTGTCTGGTACACTGACTCCCAGCCAGGTGAGTGTCTGGTACACTGACTCCCGGCCAGGTGAGTGTCTGGTACACTGACTCCCGGCCAGGTGAATGTCTGGTACACTGACTCCCAGCCAGGTGAGTGTCTGGTACACTGACTCCCAGCCAGGTGAGTGTCTGGTACACTGACTCCCAGCTAGGTGAGTGTCTGGTACACTGACTCCCGGCCAGGTGAGTGTCTGGTACACTGACTCCCGGCCAGGTGAGTGTCTGGTACACTGACTCCCGGCCAGGTGAGTGTCTGGTACACTGACTCCCGGCCAGGTGAGTGTCTGGTACACTGACTCCCAGCCAGGTGAGTGTCTGGTACACTGACTCCCAGCCAGGTGAGTGTCTGGTACACTGACTCCCGGCCAGGTGAGTGTCTGGTACACTGACTCCCAGCCAGGTGAGTGTCTGGTACACTGACTCCCAGCCAGGTGAATGTCTGGTACACTGACTCCCAGCCAGGTAAGTGTCTGTTACACTGACTCCCGGCCAGGTGGACAAAGCTTTCAATCCTTGTTGATGTTGAGATGAAGTTTCTGTTGGTCAAGGTGTAGGATGCGCACACTGCGCACCCTCTCACACAGTGCAACAGGTGACTGGCCAGATCCGACTACAAAGTGGAGAGTGAAGAGGAATAAGTTGCCATTTAAGAGATTGAAGACCTTTACACTGTTCGCAGTGTGTGAGACAGAAAATCAGGCACTAAACAGAGCCCTCAAATAATCTCTGCTGAAAGACACAGTCTCTCACCACCGATCCCCCAGGACCATGCCACATTCACAGAGAAATCTTCCATTCAGACTTTGGTTGCTGGGGAGCTACCGCCATCAGCCAATGGTTGCCAGGAAGATACTACCTTCAGTTGCCGGGGAGATACCGCCATCAGTTTTTGGTTGCCGGGGAGAGACTGCCAGCCATCTTTGGTTTCCGTGGAGATATCACCATTAACCAATGGTTGCTGGAGAGATACTGCCATCAGTTGCCGGGGAGATACCACCACCAGTTTTTGGTTGCCGGAGAGATACCGCCATCAGTTTCCGGGGAGATACCGCCATCAGTTTTTGGTTGGCGGGGAGATACCGCCATCCATCTTTGTTTTCCGGGGCGATATCGCCATAAAGCTTTGTCACAAGGTCACAATGCCACACCTGAAAAGACAGGAACTCTGGCTTTATACACTTTGAATTCACTTCCTTTTCATCAGAGCCCAGGATTGTCATTAATCCACAGAAAACTTCAACTCCATCTTCCACATCAAAGAAAGACTTGCATTTATAAAGCGCTTTCACCGGCCTCAGGACATCCCAAAGCGCTTGCAGCCAATGAAGTACTTTTAAAGTGTAGTCACTGTTGTAATGTAGGAAACGCGGCAGCCAATTTGCACACAGCAAGATCCCACAAACAGCAATGTGATAATGACCAGATAATCTGTTTTGGTGATGTTGGTTGAGGGATAAATATTGTCTGGGACACCGGGTGACATTAGGTGACCAAAGCCCCTCCACAGTTAACAGCTGGTCTCCCCGAGTGAATTGTCCTAATTGCCATTTGTGTCGATAAAAATCCAAAATTGAACTAACGCCAGGGCTGCTATGGGGGAGGAGAAGGTCGGTAGGTGTGTGTGTTGCAAATACAGGCAAATCGAAATCAAGATCAGCCACATATTTAATGAAAGAATTCAGGGAGCCTCAGGAATGAGGGTTACCTGTCCTAGTACTGTACGCTATGCCTGCTTGGGGCTTATTCTAACATTTACAGGAGGTTTACAGGTGAAACAAATTCTAATTTCATGAGTATTTTAGGAGCAGAAGTCTGATGAAGCGTTTCACTAAATATTTATATATATATATGTGTGTGTGTGTAAGGTGTGTAGATGGGAATAGGAAGTTGCAAAGGGACATTAATAGATTAATTGAGTGGGGAAAACTGTGGCAGATGGAGTTCAATGTAGGGAATTGTGAAGTCATCCACTTTGTATCCTAGAAAGACAAATTAGAATGTTTTGTAAATAGAGTCTAGGAGCTGTGCAAGAGCAGAGAGAGTTGGGAGTCAAGGGGTAAGCCATTTAG
The DNA here is from genome assembly GCF_052327205.1 of Somniosus microcephalus. Taxonomy (NCBI): domain Eukaryota; kingdom Metazoa; phylum Chordata; class Chondrichthyes; order Squaliformes; family Somniosidae; genus Somniosus; species Somniosus microcephalus. The sequence goes on along the minus strand of NC_141009.1, from coordinate 57,374,189 downwards.
GACAGAAATGAGGAGGAATTTCTTCACCCAGAGAGTGGTGAACCTGTGGAATTCTCTACCACAGAAGGCAGTAGAGGCCAATTCATTAAATATATTCAAGAAGGAGTTGGATATATTTCTTAAGGCTAACGGGATCAAGGGGTATGGGGAGAAAGCAGGGACCGGGTACTGAATTTGGATGATCAGCCATGATCGCATTGAATGGCGGAGCAGGCTCGAGGGGCCGAATGGCCTACTCCTGCTCCTATCTTCTATGTTTCTATGTTTCAAGGGGGCTGGATTACAAAAGTGGGGAAGTGATGCTTCAGTTGTATAGAGCCTTGGTCACACCCCATCTGGGGTAATGCGTTCAGTTTTGGGAACCGAACCTCAGGAAGGATATATTGGCCTTGGAAGTGGGTGCAGCACTGATTCACCAGAATGAAACCTGGCTTAAAGGGCTAAATTATGAGGACAGGTTGCATAAACTTGACTTGTATTCCCTTGGCTTTAGAAGGTTGAGGGGTGATCTAATCGAGGTGTTTAAAATGACAAACGCTATTTGATAGGGGAGATAGAGAGAAACTATTTCCTCTGGTGAGAGAGAGTCCAGAACAAGGGGGCATAGCCTTAATATTAGAGCTAAGCCGTTTAGAAATGAAATCGGGAAGCACTTTTTCACACAAAGGGCAGTGGCAATCAGGAACTCTCCCAAATGGTGGGACAATTGAAACGTACATGACTGAGATCGATAGATTTTTGTTAGGCAAGGATATGCAGCAACAATGGGTTAATTGCTGAGATAGAGATCAGCCATCATCTAATAGAATGGCAAAACAAATTCGAGGGGCTGAATGGCCTACTCCTGTTCCTATGCTCCTTTCTCATGAGCTCACACCAGGACGGTGTACCACTTCCATGGGTGTTTAGATGTAAGTGTTAGACAAAACATGTCCTAATATGCACAACCTGCAAAGGTCCCCATGAGGTCCAAACAAGCCTTTGTCTCAACAAGGTACCATGGTTACCCACATCTTTTCTGGGCTGTCTCCTAAGGGAGGATCCAATTGGTGTCTGAATCATCCAATGGGCTCGGCTCTGATTGTTTTAGTTACAGCAAAGGCACTGATGATCTTTCCCATTGGAGCTCGCCTGTCTCCTAATTGGTTGAACTCCGGAGGAACAGCAGTCGGGTCCCCTCATTTATTTTGGTGACACAAGATTCGGGCCCGACAAGCAGGAATCCGGCAGTGGCCCCGGATTACCTCACAGACCCAATCTACAATGCACGCTGTTACCAGTCTCCATTCCACAGATTCACTCCTCATAATAAACACAGTCAGAGACAACGGGCTAAGTTCTGAGTGAGGTTTATGAGATTGAGCGCAAGCATGCTGAAGTAGATGGGGAGATAGTTACTCCAAGTGAGATACATTAAAATAAATTACTCTTGTAAACTGAAATGCGTAAGATTTGAGCGGTCTGTAAACACACGACTGGTATTTACAGGGTGCAGGGGGTGGCACATAGAAGGGCTGAGGAGAAGTCCAATGTTAGAGGACTTCATGAAGGACACGGAACATACTCAGACACACAGGGAACAGGCCCGGGCACACGGGGGACAGACCCGGGCACACGGGGGACAGACCCGGGCACACGGGGGACATACCCGAGCACACGGGGGACATACCCGAGCACACGGGGAACATACCCGGACACACGGGGAACATACCCGGGCACACGGGGGACAGACCCGGGCACACGGGGGACAGACCCGGGCACACGGGGGACATACCCGAGCACACGGGGGACATACCCGAGCACACGGGGGACAGATCCGCGCACACAGGGAACATACCCGGACACACGGGGGACAGATCCGCGCACACAGGGAACATACCCGGACACACGGGGGACAGACCCGGGCACACGGGGGACATACCCGAGCACACGGGGGACATACCCGAGCACACGGGGGACATACCCGAGCACACGGGGGACATACCCGAGCACACGGGGGACATACCCGAGCACACAGGGAACAGATCCGCGCACACAGGGGACATACCCGGGCACACAGGGAACAGACCCGGGCATACACAGAACAGACCCGGGCACATGTTGAGAGTGTATTAGGGATTAACACCATGTAGACAGTTCCTGCCTGTTTGATCAGGGTCTCTCTTTTCTCTAATGATTTCTCACACTACACACACGTGCTGGTATACGCACGGTTAATATTATCCCTTTATTTTGAATCTCTGTAAAACTCTTAATGAAATGTTAATTAAAAATACTGAAAACAGACTCATTGTGATGTTGGTAGATGAAGGAATATAATGTGCAGAATCATATGGATCGAAAGGTATTGATCATCAGCTGAGGACCCTCAGGTCCATTGACTGTAGTAACATTTTACCCTGGGGCCAATGTTTTGCACTGTGTCCAGCCCACTACGGTGGTTCTGATGTCATATAGAGTGGGCAATTTGAAACAGATCCCCAGGTATCATGAAGAGGCAGTATAATCTAAATGGCTCTATTTTGAGGGGGCTGCAAGAGCAGAGGGAACTGGGGGCATATTCACAAATCTTTGAAAGTGGCAGGGCAAGTTGATCAGGCGGTTAAGAAAGCGTATGGGTTTCTTGGCTTTGTAAATAGGGGTATTGAATACAAAAACAAGGAAGTTATGCTAAACCTTTACAAATCTCTGGTAAGGCCTCAGCGGGAGTATTGTGTACAATTCTGGACACCACACTTTAGGAAGGGTGTCAAGGCCATGGAGAGGGTACAGAGGAGGTTTACCAGGGTGATCCCAGGGATGAGGGATTTCAGTTATGTGGAGAGATTGGAGAATCTGGGACTGTTCTCCTTGGAGCAGAGAAGGTTAAGGGGAGATTTAAAAAGAGGTATTCAGAATTATGAGGGGTTTTGATAGGGCAAGTAGGGAGAAACTGTTCCCTCCGGCAAGTGGGTCGGTAACCAGAGGTCATAGATATAAAATAATTAGCAAAAGAACTAGAGGGGGAAACGAGGAGACATTTCGTGTCACAGAGAGTTGTTAAGACCAGGAACGCACTACCAGGGTGGTGGAAGCAGATTCCAAAGGCAATTGGATATGCCCTTGAAGAGGATCAATTTGCAGGGTTATGGGGGTGGGACTAAATTGGACAGCTCTTTCAAAGAGTCGGCACGATGGGCCGAATGGCCTCCTTCTGTGCTGTAAGATTCTCTCTGACAATCATTGAGTGTCCAAGGTTAGCCAGTCAAGTTTTTTAAATTCATTCTTGGGATATGGGCATTGCTGGCAAGGCCAGCATTTATTGCCCATCCCTCGTCTCCCTGAGAAGGTGGTGGTGAGCCGCCTTCCTCTTGAACCGCCACCGTCAGTATGGTGAAGGTACACCCACAGTGCTGTTCAGGAGGGAGTTCCAGGATTTTGACTCCGTGATGATGAAGGAACGGCGATATGTATCCATGTCAGGATGGTGTGACTTGGAGGTGGTGGTGTTCCCATGTACCTGCTGCCCTTGTCTTTCTAGGTGGTGGTCACGGGTTTGGGAGATGCTGTCAAAGAAGCCTTGGCGAGTTGGTGCTGTGCATGCTGAGGATAGTACACACTGCAGCCACGTCGGCACATTGCTGGAGGGAGTGGATAATATCCTCCTCCCTCCCATCCCTAAGATATTGGTCCCTCCCTGGGATAAAGGATGAATTATTAATCTGTGAGCCTGCCAATGAGTGAAGGCAGGTTATTGCAATGTGGGCAGCTCAATCCTGTCCTCACTGGTTGCCCACACACACTTCCCAACGAGAGTCAGTACAACCAGCAGGAGCAGAAACTCGCACCAGAGTTCCCCTCCCTATACCAGCACAGACCACGATCGAACCTGGAATTTAGTGTCTTTATGTGGCTCAGTTACAGGGTATGATCTAATCGAGGGGTTTAGATAGCTTATACATTCACAATAGTGGATACCCAGCCGAGAGATACAGACTGGAATCAAGTAGAGGGGTTTGGATAGTTTATACTGTATGTATACATATATATAAAAAAATCTTACATCTGCATACATCCTGTTTACAAAACCTTACTTCCTGTTGTCGCGCTTTGCGTTAACTTTTTATTACATGTCCCTCCGGTGGCATCAATGTAGCCTCAGCTTTGCTCCTCGGTCTGTAATGCACAGGAACTCCCGAGCTCCAACCAACTCTCCTCCTCTGCCTCCGAATTGCTGCGAAGCTTTGTTCTCGCTTCCAATAATAATATAAAATCAAGTATTATATTAAAGCAAGGACAGAATGTACCACTTCAAAATGAGGATTGAATTGCATTGGCCCACCCTGGTCCAATTATCCCCCGGCTTCCAACTTCATTTTACCCAAGATTTGGTCTTAGATCGCCATGCGCAATGTCACAGAGGATTAACGAGTATATTAAAACCACCCAAGCCTCTCGATTAGATTCCAGCCTGTAACTCAATCCCAGGTATCCGTTATTCTATATAAAAACCACCTGAACACCTCGATTAGATCCCAGCCTGTACCTCACCCCCAGGTAATTGTGACAAATATTCTGGTTGCTGTCTCTTTAAATCAGAGACAGGACAAGAGTTTTAAAGGAGACACTCACGTAGGCTCAGCCTACTTTGTTAAATATGCTGTGAAGTTTGTCGCGGTTTTACTGGTCACTGGCTTAAGGAGTCAAATATAAATTCAAATATATATACAGACTTTGTGATTGGTTGAGCTTTTTTTTTTGAATGAGGCTGGCAGTTATGAATTTATAGCAAGCTGTAGTTATTATAAATTCCGATGTCCACATTTATAATGGACACTGCCTATGCTTCTACTGGCAGAAGGGTGCAATTACAGCGTGACACGTTGACATAGGACATCAGAATTTATAATAGAAAAAGATAACAGGAAGTATGCACGGACATAAGATTTTAAAATATAGTTACAAATATGTGTACACCCGGGACTGAGTTACAGACTGGAATCTAATCGAGGGGTTTGGGTGGTTTATATATAGAATAAAAAATAATGGATAACTGGAGTGAGTTACAGGCTGGAATCTAATCAAGGAGTTTGGGTGGTTTATAGAATAATGGATATCCAGGAGTGAGTTGCAAGTCGGAATCTAATCGAGGGGTTTGGGTGATTTATATATAGAATAATGGAGATCTGGGAGTTACAGACTGGAATCTAATCAAGGGGTTTGGGTGGTTTATATATAGAATAAAAAATAATGGATAACTGGAGTGAGTTACAGGCTGGAATCTAATCAAGGAGTTTGGGTGGTTTATAGAATAATGGATATCCAGGAGTGAGTTGCAAGTCGGAATCTAATCGAGGGGTTCGGGTGATTTATATATAGAATAATGGAGATCCGGGAGTTACAGACTGGAATCTAATCGAGGGGTTCGGGTGATTTATATATAGAATAATGGAGATCCGGGAGTTACAGACTGGAATCTAATCGAGGGGTTCGGGTGATTTATATATAGAATAATGGAGATCCGGGAGTTACAGACTGGAATCTAATCGAGGGGTTCGGGTGATTTATATATAGAATAATGGAGATCCGGGAGTTACAGACTGGAATCTAATCGAGGGGTTTGGATGGTTTATGCGTAATGTGCAGTGTGCATTTAGTGAATTAAAATCACTGTGTCTGATACACAATCTGCTGGAAACATAAGTTACAGAGACACCTCTTTACCAAAACATTTATTATAAACGCATCGCTAGAAAGGAGAGCCCTGTCACCCATGTGACTTATACAATACTGCACATATACAAACAGATTCCAGGGTCATCACCGACACTGCTGGGCTCAGTGTTACATAGACAACCAGAGCGCTCAGACACATTTCAATCATTTCAGCTGGAGCGCTGCAGAATTTCTTTAATTCCAGGAGCCGCCCAAAGCTGATTGAAGGTGCTGCTGGGCTCAGTTAACCTTTGACCACGACTATAGGTGTGCCAGGTTTGATCAGCGCTTCTGCTCGTGTTGTTTCTTTGAAGCAGTCAGTGTGAATGAGAAGGCAGCGAGGAACAGGAAGAATACAAACTTCTTTTTGGATGTAGAGAAGATCTCGTTCAATGTCTGTTCCATATCAGGGTGGTGCTACTCCAGAGAGGCCTGTGGAGTAGGGCCAAGTCAATTCATATAAACTAGAAACAATCAGCTCTTTTTTTAATCAGGAGCTGGAAAGGCTCAAAAACCAAACAATTCTCAATAGTCTGGTCAAACACTAAGACAAAAGAACACACAGTGACTGACAACTGGGCATGTCACTGTTTGGAGCTGCTGAACTTGGTGACCAGCTGCCAGTGGTTTGGTTGTGTGATTACCAGATGGTATCTCCCTCTCTCTCCTGCTACAGGTTAGGGGTGGCCTGTAGTCAGTGCTCTGCTCCGTTCGGTCTACTCGGACGTCCAGAGCTTGAAGGTCCGGTCGTAAGAACATGTGGCAATCAGCTGACCGTTCGGAGAGATGTCCAGTCCCATCACTTTGCCCTCGTGCCCAGCCATTGTTTTGAGAGGTGACCACCCAGGGTGCGTCCAAATCTTTGCTGTGTTGTCATAGGCACCGGTCAGCAGGTAGTGTCCGTCTGTGGCTGCGGGGAGACATAAACCGGCTGTCTGTTACACGACAGGAGATTTGGAGAGCAATAAAAGGGAGGGCATTTCAGAGATCGAAGTGGAATGAAAACGGTGTGCCCAGGAGCTGGGTGCTGCCGTGGGTCACCACACCACATCACCTTCTCACCTGCGGCACCTCGTTACCTTGCTGTCTGTAATGGCCATACATGGAATGAGATTGGACGTCTCAACACATAAGGAACATAACTCCACAGCACCAAAACGGTAATCACGATCACAGGGGCTATAACGAGTGGCTGGTATGGGAGTGGCAGGGTTGCCATGGTGCTGTAGCAGGTCTCGCACTGAGGTTGCCGGGCCAGGGGTGCGGGCGGAAGTACTGTGTCAATTTGGGATCCCCGATAAACAGAGTGCATCGCATTTTGTAAATCAAAACTACTCCCCCACCACCCCCCCACCAGCAAACAGAACCAACGAGTGCTCAGTGAGCAGAACAGACCCAGGGGTGACCTGCCAACGGTTGCCAGTGTGAACACAGTGAGGGGAAACTGTACGGCGAGCTCGGGCTTGGCACTGGGACCAGGGATCTGTAGAAGCCCCACACGACGTCAAGCACAATCCCAGGCTGAGCGTTTATCAGAGAGCAATCTTTAGTATTGAAAATGAACCCCTCTCTTCACCCCCCCACCCCGCTCCGAGAAGGAATGATTGCAGGGTGGGTCAGAGCCCTTGCCTCACAGACTGGGTCTGAAGCACCGCCTCAGCTGCTGCCCTACCTCGAGTACTGCTCAGTGTTTCACCTTCTCACCACTTTGACGTTAGACGGAGTAGCTCGCAGAAGCAGAATGGTGCAAAACACCAGACACAAGACCTCAGATTCTCCAGGTGAACTGTCTCACTATTGAGACTGGACAACCTGCAGCGGGTAGTCCTCGTTCTAGGCCAGTACCGGATCAACTAATTCATAGAGCACAGGAGGAGGCCATTCAGCTATCCAATTAGTCCCATCCCCCTGCTCTTTCCGCGTAACACTGCAAATTTTTCCTTTTCAATTATTTAGCCAATTCCTTTTTGAAAGTTATTATTGATTCTGCATCCACCGCCCTTTCAGGCAGTGCAATCCAGATCACAACTCACTGCGTAAAAAAATCCTCATCTCCCCCCTGGTTCTTTTGTCAATTATCTTAATTCTGTGTTCTCTGGTTACCGACCCTCCTGCCAGAGGAAACAGTTTCTCCTTATTTTCTCTATCAAAACACCTCATAACTTTGAACACCTCTATTAAATCTGTCCCTAACCTTCTCCGCTCTAAGGAGAGCAATCACATAACTGGGTTCCTGCTGCGTGTGATACCTACGCTGAAACTTGACCGCTGACAAGAGGTTCTGGTGCGCTGGGATGGTGTAAATGCATTTCCGCTGTCGAAGGTCCCAAACTTTGCAGGTGTTATCACCACTTCCAGTCGCTGCGTGATATCTAAAAACAACATCAACACGGTTGTTGTAAGACTTGACAATGAGAAATTGACAACCAGCTCATCATTGAGTTCAGGGAGACACGTCAGCATTCAAGCCTGGTAAGCCGAAGGTCCCTGTGTTACAATGCCAAAAGCATAGGGTTAACATATCACCTGACTCTCACTGGCCACGTACACGATGGCGTCCAGGCTGTAGTGCGGTACACGGAAGTAACACATAAAGGAGTTGGTAGAATATCAAAGGAGGACAGCAAGTTCAGCGTCACTTCATGATATAGGAAGAATATCAGCAACTGTACACATTACAGGGGGACTGACAGGCGCTGCACGTATTACAGGAGGACTGTCGGGCGCTGTACGTATTACAGGAGGACTGTCGGGCTCTGTACACATTACAGGGGGACCGACGGGCTCTGTACACATTACAGGGGGAACGACGGGCTCTGTACACATTACAGGGGGACCGACAGGCTCTGTACACATTACAGGGGGAACGACAGGCTCTGTACACATTACAGGGGGAACGACAGGCTCTGTACACATTACAGGGGGACGACAGGCTCTGTACACATTACAGGGGGACCGACAGGCTCTGTGCACATTACAGGGGGACCGACAAGCTCTGTACACATTACAGGGGGAACGACAGGCTCTGTACACATTACAGGGGGAACGACAGGCTCTGTACACATTACAGGGGGAACGACAGGCTCTGTACACATTACAGGGGGAACGACGGGCTCTGTACACATTACAGGGGGAACGACGGGTTCTGTACACATTACAGGGGGACCGACAGGCTCTGTACACATTACAGGGGGAACGACGGGCTCTGTACACATTACAGGGGGACCGACAGGCTCTGTACACATTACAGGGGGAACGACGGGCTCTGTACACATTACAGGGGGACCGACAGGCTCTGTACACATTACAGGGGGAACGACGGGCTCTGTGCACATTACAGGGGGAACGACAGGCTCTGTACACATTACAGGGGGAACGACGGGCTCTGTACACATTACAAGGGGACCGACAGGCTCTGTACACATTACAAGGGGACCGACAGGCTCTGTACACATTACAAGGGGACCGACAGGCTCTGTACACATTACAGGGGGAACGACGGGCTCTGTACACATTACAGGGGGAACGACGGGTTCTGTACACATTACAGGGGGACCGACAGGCTCTGTACACATTACAGGGGGAACGACGGGCTCTGTACACATTACAGGGGGAACGACGGGCTCTGTACACATTACAGGGGGACCGACAGGCTCTGTACACATTACAGGGGGAACGACGGGCTCTGTACACATTACAGGGGGACCGACAGGCTCTGTACACATTACAGGGGGAACGACGGGCTCTGTGCACATTACAGGGGGAACGACAGGCTCTGTACACATTACAGGGGGAACGACGGGCTCTGTACACATTACAAGGGGACCGACAGGCTCTGTACACATTACAAGGGGACCGACAGGCTCTGTACACATTACAGGGGGACCGACAGGCTCTGTGCACATTACAGGGGGAACGACGGGCTCTGTACACATTACAAGGGGACCGACAGGCTCTGTACACATTACAAGGGGACCGACAGGCTCTGTACACATTACAGGGGGACCGACAGGCTCTGTACACATTACAAGGGGACCGACAGGCTCTGTACACATTACAGGGGGACCGACAGGCTCTGTGCACATTACAGGGGGACCGACAGGCTCTGTGCACATTACAGGGGGAACGACGGGCTCTGTACACATTACAAGGGGACCGACAGGCTCTGTACACATTACAGGGGGACCGACAGGCTCTGTGTACATTACAGGGGGAACGACTGGCTCTGTGCACATTACAGGGGGAACGACAGGCTCTGTACACATTACAGGGGGAACGACAGGCTCTGTGCACATTACAGGGGGAACGACGGGCTCTGTGCACATTACAGGGGGAACGACAGGCTCTGTACACATTACAGGGGGAACGACGGGCTCTGTGCACATTACAGGGGGAACGACGGGCTCTGTACACATTACAGGGGGAACGACGGGCTCTGTACACATTACAGGGGGAATGACGGGCTCTGTGCACATTACAAGGGGACCGACAGGCTCTGTACACATTACAAGGGGACCGACAGGCTCTGTACACATTACAGGGGGACCGACAGGCTCTGTACACATTACAGGGGGACCGACAGGCTCTGTACACATTACAGGGGGACCGACAGGCTCTGTGCACATTACAGGGGGACCGACAGGCTCTGTACACATTACAGGGGGAACGACGGGCTCTGTGCACATTACAGGGGGAACGACGGGCTCTGTACACATTACAGGGGGAACGACGGGCTCTGTGCACATTACAGGGGGAACGACGGGGTCTGAACGCCTCTGTACATATCACTGGGGCACCACACACGCACACGCACACACGCATTCTTTCATTTTTTGTGAATCATCTGCCCTCTACATACCGAATGTAGACCAGGCTTCAACCTAGCGTGCTACCTCTAATACCGAGGGGTGCGTACATAGAAATATATACAACACAGGAACAGGCCATTCACCCAACCAGACCGTCTTGGCACCTACCCTCCACGTGAGTAAGTAGTTCTAATCAACTATCCAACCTAATCTGGAATTTTAATATAGCATCCAACCTAATCTGGAATTTTAATATAGCTTCTGCCTTGACCATGAAGGCTGGAAGTGAAGTCCACAACTGTGTGTGAAGAAGTTTCTCCTGCCCTCAGTTCTAAATCGCTTGCATTTATGGCCCCTCCACTACTGGAAACTGTCTGCTTCTATCTAACCTGTCCCACCCTTTTATAATTTTAAACACTTCTATCATATCACCCTAAAATCTGCATTGTGCTAAGGAAAGACCACCCAATTTTCCAAGTCTTTCTTGGTATTTGTATTCCCTCATACCAGGCAGCATTCTAGTGAATCCGCATTGTGCCCCCTCTAAAGCCTCAATATCCTTCCAATAGTGTGGAGCCCAATACTCCCAGTACTCTAACTAAGGTCTTATTGAGGTTTTATATCAGATCCTCAATACCTCGTCTTTTCTATTCTATACCTCTTGTGATTAAAAAAATAGCAAATTTAACAGCTGTATCAACCTGAGGTGCTGCCTTTAATGTCCTGTGAACCTGTTCCCCAATTCCCTCTGCTCTTCCACAGCCCCGAGCCTACTTCCATTCACAGTATCATTACTGCTGGTATTTTTTTTTACCAGAATGCATCACCTCACAATTACTGGCATTGAATTCCATCGGCCACTTTTTAGCCCATTCCCCCGTCTCATCAACATCCTTTTGCAGTTTTCTGACCTTCTAAGGAATTAACTGCACCTCTTAATTTGGTATAATTTGAAAATTTCAACATCACGTCTAGTCCTATATAAAAATCATTGATGTACACAGTGAACTGAAGTGGCCCCAGAACTGAACCCAAAGGGGCACCACCAACCACTCTGGAAAAACTGTCCTTAACCTACTCTCTGATTTCTCTCTTCTAACCAATTTTTAATCCAGTTTGCTACCCCCATCCCTAATTCCATACCCCGTAATCTTCTCCAGTAATCTCCCGTGTGATACCTTGTCGAAGGCTTTCCTAAAGTCCATGCACACTTGTCTTACCCATTGGGAGAGAAGCTGATCCCATAGATTTCCTTCAGGTGTCCCTCCAGGAACATGATGCATCGACCCGTCCGTAAATCCCACAGTCGCCCAAAGGCATCCAGGCCACTGGTCAGAGGGAGAAACACTCAGCATTAGTCACAGTAACGACAAGTCCCGAGATGCAGCCAACTCAGGCAAGACCAACCAAATCCCTTCACCTCTGTCTGAGGTTGGTCTTTAACCTTATTATTCTCCTCAGTCAGGACATCACTGATGCCCCCTCACCTCCCCATCCGGAGCTCTGGAGATGGGACCCTGATTTTCCCAATACGGGTGTAATTCACCCACTGGCATCCAAGGCAGCTGTTTAGGCTGGAGCTGGTATTTGAGTCTTCCTGTTGGGAATTGAACACTTTAGCACTGCTGTTGTTTATCAGGTTGCGCCTTCATTCCCCATGCATGTCAATCACTTAGAGGTAGACTAAATGGCCCAGAAATTCGGGTCTCCACAGGTGAGTACGCGCTGGGTACTCATGCGTAGGCCCAACGAAAGTGCCGGTTTCGTGCATGCATTGCACATGCGCGGGAAACCGGAACTTCCGTTCCCTTAAAGGAAGGGGTTCACAGGTCGAACACGTGCGCCGGAGAGGCAGCGCGTAGGCCTGGTTTTTTTTTTTATATACAGGTTTCTCCGGGAGGGTAAGTCTCCAGCAACTACGCTTATAAAAAGCAGTTACAAGGCCTGCTTTTAACAAGGTAAGTGGTGAATTAAGTAAAATTAAAACATTTTTTCCACAGGTTTATTATTTTTAAATACTTTAAAGAAAGGTAAGTTTATTTTTAGCCCCGTTAGAAAATAAAATAATTTTTTTCAAAAATTTAAATTATTGTTTAAAATAGTTATTTCATGTAATTTATAGTTTATTTAAAAAATGTGATTTTTTAAAAATTTATTTGAAGATTTAGTGATGTTTTGGGGCTTATAGTATTTATAGGTTTGACAGCTCTTCCTGTCAAACTTATGAATGAAGCATTCCCTGCTACCATTGGCTCTCCATGGCCCACGTGATCCCAGGGGATGCATCGAACTAACTGCGCCCCTGGGATACGCAAGCACTGCGCGCCGGCAGTTGGAACAGGCCCAGGATCGCAATTCCACGGGGGCCTACAGCACAACGGCCGGCGCGCTAGGTAAGTGCAGGTCGGAGGCTTGCACCTGCGGGAAGCCCCCGACCCGAATTTCTGGGCCATTGGTCTTTAACAAACTGTCAACACTGTTCTTGCCAGCTCTACAGATTACACCCAATAGCCACTTCCGTGGACAGACTCGAACATGCCCCCATTCCTCACCCACATCCCATACCCGCAGATTGGGGTTTCATCGTCGCTGGGTCAAAATCCTGGAACTCCTTACTTAACAGCACTGTGGGAGCACCTTCACCACACAGACTGCAGCGGTTCAAGGCGGCAACTCACCACCACCTTCTCAAGGGCAATTAGGGATGGGCAATAAATGCTGGCCTTGCCAGCAACGCCCACATCCCATAAATTGCTTTAAAAAAAGTTCACTGCAGTACTGTACTTTTCTTTTTAAACAGATCCATTATTTGGATAGGATTCACCCAGAAGTGGGAGCTGTGCGGTACAGAAGGGAGATGTTCCATTTAAACAAGTGGAAGGTTAATCAGACGGGCTTTGTCATGGCGGGCGACCCTCCCTCCCCGACTTTACACTCTGAACCCTAGCCAGGAGATCTTTAACACTCGGGCAGTAAAGACTAAAATCTACCCCGTTTTCTATATATTGTCCTTTCACCATTAGCATCTGGGTTCAAAGCCAAGGCTGATTGAACAAAAGTTATTCTTGCTCTGCTGCCCGCAAGATTCCTACGTTACAATAGTGACTACACTTCAAAAGTACTTCCTTTTTCCGCAACCGAGGATTCCCCTCTACCGTGGTTGACACTGCCCTCGACCGTGTCAGTTCTATCTCCCGCACTTCTGCCCTCACCCCTGCCCCTCCCTCACGGAACCACGATAGGGTTCCCCCTTGTCCTCACCTTTCACCCCACCAGCCTCCACATTCAACAGATCATCCTCCGGCATTTCTGCTACCTCCAAAGTGATCCCACCACCAAACGTATCTTCCCCTCCCCTCCCCTTTCAGCATTCCGCAGGGACCGCTCCCTCCGAGACACCCTAGTCCACTCCTCTATCACCCCAAACAGCCCTTCCCCTTCGCCTGGCACCTTCCCGTGCAAGCGGAGGAGATGTAACACCTGCCCCTATACCTCCCCCCTCCCCACTGTCCAGGGCCCCAAACACCCCTTCCAGGTGAAACAGCGATTTACTTGTACTTCTTGCAATCTAGTATACTGTATTCGCTGCTCACGATGTGGTCTCCTCTACATTGGGGAGACCAAACGCAGATTGGGTGACGGCTTTGCGGAACACCTCCGTTCAGTCCGTAAGGGAGACCCCGAGCTTCCGGTCGCCTGTCATTTTAATTCACCGCTCCATTCCCACTCGGACCTCACCGTCCTTGGCCTCTTCTATTGTTCCACGGAAGCTCAACATAAACTCGAGGAACAGCACCTCATCTTCCGATTAGGCACTCTGCAGCCTTCCAGACTCAATATCAAGTTCAACAATTTCAGATCATAACCTCGGCCCCTATTTCATTTTTTCTTGTAATTTTTCCACTCCTTTCCCCCCTCCTCCCCTTTCCTTTTGTTTCTCTCTCACACCTGGCAGCTATCTCTTGCCCTGCCAGTACACTTTACACCTAATCTCAGCCTATTACCATCTCGTCTAGCTTCTAATACCTTTTATTGTCTCTTTTTTTACTTCTTTTGTTTCTTTTATTCTTTTGTCCGATCGCAGCCCTGCCTCCGATCTATCTTTTCTTTCCAGTTTTGAAGAAGGGTTCGACCCGAAACGTCAACTCAAATTTCTGTCCACGGATGTTGCCTGACCTGCTGAGTTTTTCCAGCATTTTCTGTTGTTATTTCAAAAGTACTTCATTGGCTGTGAAGCACTTTGGGACGTCCTGAGGTCGTGAAAAGTGTTATATAAATGCAAGTCTG